>NC_080033.1:69342656-69642656 GCF_030020395.1 Manis pentadactyla | reverse complement strand
AGATTCTAGGTTCCTTTGAGAGAGTGAGAGCAATACACGCTGGCTCCTTGAGAGAGAGATAAAAGGAGAGAGAGAGAGAGAGAGAAGATAGGCTCCTTTGAGAGAGAGAGAGGTTGAGGGATGCTAGGCTCCTTTGAGAGAAAGAGAGAGAGATAGAAAGACGGAGATTCTAGTCTATTTGAGAGAAAGAGGGAGAGATAGAGAGATGTTAGGCTCATTTGAAAGAGGGAGAGTGTGGTGCTAGGCTTCTTAGGGAGAGATAGAATTTGAGCGATGCTAGAATCCTTAGAGAGAGAGAGAGAGATGCTAGGCTTCTCTGAGAGAGAGACAGAGTGAGACAGAGAGATAGAGATTCTGGGTTCCTTTGAGTGAGGGAGAGCAATACACGCTGGCTCTTTGAGAGAGAGATAAACAGAGAGACAGAGAGGATATAGGCTCCTTTGAGAGAGAGATGCTAGGACTCTTTGAGAGAATTAAGTAAAGAGAAAAAGTATGCAATTATACTGACTTTTATAATTACCTATAGAAGTACATTTACCAGTGTTTTCTGTTTGTTTGGATTCAGATAGCTGTCTCATTTAATTTAATTTTCAGTCTGAAGAAATTCCTGTAGCATTTATTTTCATTGTGTAGGTGTAATTCACATGTCATACAATTCATCCCCTTAAAATACACAATAGAGTGGTGGCTGGTATATTCACAGAGCTGTGCCACCATTGCTACCATCAATTTTCAGATATTTTCATTATGACACAAGGGAGAACTGTCCCTAGCCGTAGGTAATCACGAATCTACTTTCCGTCCTGTAGGCTCGGCTCTTCTGGACATTTCCTATAAGTGAGGATCATACAATGTGTGATTCTTTGTGTTTTCCTCCAGTTAGCATGAAAACTTAGGGTTTCACCCATGTTGTGTGTATCAGGACTTCATATTTCTCATGGCTGTATAATTCTCTCCCTTTAGTGTTCCTTGTAAGACATGTCAGCTAGCAACAAGTTTCCTCAGTTTTTATTTACCTAAGGATGTCTTTTTTCACCTTCATCTGTGAAAGGTAATTTGCTAGATATAAGACTCTTGTTTGAGTTTTTACTTCCAGCAATGAGAACATGTTGTCCCCACTGCCTTCCAACTGCTATCATGTCTGATGAGAAGTCAGCTGTTAACCTTACTGGAGTGTACATGTATATCACGTTATTTTTCTCTTTTTGCCTTCAAGATCTTTATCTTTGGCTTTCGGTATTTTGCCTATGATGTGCCCAGATGGAGAGCTCTTTGTGTTTATGCTCCTTGGAATTTGTAGAGTTTCTTGGATGGATGTATTGTATTTTGGTCACATTTTGGGAATTTTCTGCCATTAAATACTTTAAATATTTTTCTGTTCCTTTCTCCAACATTGCACGTGTGGCTGCACTTATTGATGCCCCACATTTCTCTGTGGCTCTTCGTTTTCTTTCATTCATTAATTTTTCCCTCTGTTCTGCAAAATCCATAATCTCCATGGATCTCGCTTTAAGTTGGCTGCTGGTTACTTCTGCCAGCTCAAATCTACATTTTGGTTATGGTTCTTAACTCCAAGATTTCCATTTGGTTCTAAAAAAATACAATTTCTACCTCTCAATAGTATACTCTCTTTGATGAGCTTTTTTCACTGTACCTTCCTTTAGCTCTTTACGTATGAGAGCTGTGAGGAAAGGTACCCACTTTGTCCCTGCCTGCACCTCCCAGGAGTAGAGCACTCCAAGTAGAGCTTCTGATACACAGTGCATGGGTTTGGTAGGTAAGGTTACAAGTCATGCCTCAGATGCCACAAACTCGCTATTCTTACCGACAAATACTCAGTTGTCCTGAATGAATATTTCTTAAAATGCTGTATACCTTTAGGATAACTTCTAGAGACTTTAACTGCTTTAAAAATAATTTTACTTGTTCCTTTGTTGATTTACAATTTGTCTTTCTAGAAGTCCCAGTCCTCTTCCACATGATTTTTTAACAATATTTGTTGCGGCTAGAAGAGTTAACATATGACCTACCGTCTACCAGATGTGTTTTTTAGTTTTTAATGTAGTATTGTTGGCAGTGCCGTAGAGCAGATCTAAAGAGTTTGTTCATCTTCCTTAACTGAGACTTTACACTCCTTGTTTAGTAACTCCGCATTTCCCATGACCCTAACCCTGGCCAACACCATTCCACCATTTGGTTATATGGATTTGACTACTTTAGATACTACATGTTAAGTGTATTCATGCAGTATTTCTCTTTCTGTGACTGGCTTGTTTCATTTAATGTTCTCAAGGGGTTCATCCATGTTGTTGCATATTGCAAAATTTCCTTTCTTCAAGGCTAAATTGAATTCCATTGTATGTCTAAACCACATATTCTTTCCATATTCATATGTCGATGGGCATCTTGGTTGTTACCACCTCTTAGCTATTCAGAATCACGTTGCAGTGAACAATGGAGTGCAGGTGTCTCGTTGAGAGCCAGATTTTAGTCCTTTTGAGTCAATACCCACAAGTGTGGTTGCTGGATCATACGGTAGTTCTGTTGTTAGTGTTCTGAGGGAGCTCCCGTCCTTGCAAGCTTGGAAAACCTGCTTTCAGCTGCTCTACCAAAGCAGGTAAAAGGGGATCCTGCATCACTTCCAGTCAGTGTTCTTGATGCTTTCTGTTGTGCGTTTTCTAGATCAACTGGATGACACTTCTTGCAGCTATGTTATCAAGGATGACACCAAGCCCCACATTCGAATGTGAGTTTGAACAGACTTAGAACCTGGGCGTCCAACCAAAGTGTGGATATTTTTACCCTCCTTGTGTTCCCCCATAGCTCCTTCCTCACAGGGGCTTTAGCTCCACTCTGGGGGAGAAGTGGTAGATTTCTCTGGGTGTATGTGGGAAGCTTTTCAAATATTCCTTCTATCTGGACATCCCATAGATGGTCCCATGGGGACAAATTCCCAGGACCCTTGGGTAATAGGTAAAGTGAGAGAGATAGAAAGACAGGGAGATTATAGTCTCCTTTGACAGAAAGAGAGAGAGAGAGATGTTAGGCTCCTTTGAAAGAGGGAGAGTGTGATGCTAGGCTTCTTAGGGAGAGAGAGAAAGGGTGAGATGCTAGAATTCTTGTAGAGAGAGAGAGAGAGATATGCTAGGCTTCTTTGAGAGAGAGAGGGGGGAGAGAGCTGCTAGTCTACTTTGAGAGAGAGAGTGGGCATTGTAGGCTCCTTTGAGATAGAGAGTGATAGAGAGAGGGATTCTAGGCTCCTTTGAGAGAAAGAGAGATATACAGAGACAGAGAGATGCTAGGCTCCTTTGAGAGAGAGAGAGAGAAGGAGAGAGATTATAGGCTCCTTTAAGAGAAAGAGAGATATACAGAGACAGAAAGATGCTATGCTTCGAGAGAGAGAGGGATGCTAGTCTCCTTTGAAAGAGAGAGAGTTACATGCTAGTCTCCTTTCACAGAGAGAGAAACAGAGAGAGATGGACAGAGAGAGAGATGATAGGCTCTTTTGTGAGAGAGAGAGAGAGGGATAATAGGCCACTCTGGGAGAGAGAGAGGGGGGTTGAGAGATTCTAGGCTCCTTAGAGAGAAAGAGAGATATACAGAGACAGAGAGATGCTAGGCTCCTTTGAGTGTGATGCTAGGCTCATTAAAGAGAGAGACAGAGGGACAGTGAAGAGAGAGTATCTAGACTAATTTGAGAGAGAGAGAGAGATGCTAGGCTAATTAGAGGGAGAGAGACAGACAGAGATGCTATGCAACTCTTAGAGAGAGATTCTTGACTACTGTGAGAAAGAGAGAGAGATGCTAGGCACCTTTGAGAGGAAGAGATAGATGCTAGGATGATTTGAGAAAGAGAGAGAGATACTAGACTCATTTGAGAGAGAGAGAGGGAGATACATGCTAGACTCCTTAGAGAGAGATAGACAGAGAGAGACTGAGAGATGTTAGGCCCCTTTGTGAGAAGGAGAGAGAGAAAGACAGGGAGTTGCTAGGCTCCTTTGGGAGAGACAGAGAGAGAGATGCTTGGCTCCTTTGAGAGAGAGAGGGAGAGATATTCTAGGCTACTTTGAGAAAAAGAGAGATATACAGTAACAGAGATATGCTAGGCTCCTTGGAGAGAGAGAGACATGCTCGGCTCCTTTGAATGAGAGAGATAAAGGGATACATGCAAGGCTCCGTTGAGAGACACAGAGAGAGAGTGAGGGATGCTAGGCTCCTTTGAGAGAAAGAGAGAAAAAAGGCGGAGATTCTAGTCTCCTTTGAGAAAAAGAGAGATAGTGAGACAGAGAGATGGTAAGCTTTCTTGAAAGAGAGAGAGTGTGATGCTAGGCTTCTTAGTGAGAGAGAGAAAGGGAGAGATGCTAGAATCCTTTGAGAGATAGAGAGAGATGCTTGTCTCCTTTGAAAGAGAGCGAGTGTGATGGTAGGTTTCTTAGCGAGAGGGAGAAAGATAGAGATCCTAGAATCCCTTTAGAGAGAGAGAGAAAGGCATGCTAGTACACTTTGTGGGGGAGGGAGTGAGAGGTAGAGACGATTTGCTCCTTGGAGAGAGAGAGAGTGAGATGGTTGACACTGTTGAGAGCGAGAGAGAGAGAGGGAGAGAAATGCTAAGCTGCTTCGAGACAAAGAGAGAGGGAGAGATAGAGATATGCTAGGCTACTTTGAGAGAGAGGGAGGGAGAGATATGCTAGGCTCCTTAGAGAGATAAAGAGGGATAGATATGCTAGGCTTCTTTGAGAGAGAGAGAGAGAGAGACCTGGAGAGACAGAGAGAGAGATTCTAGGCTCCTTTTAGAGAAAGAAAGATATACAGAGACAGAGAGACTCCAGGCTACTTTGATAGAGAGAGTGATGCTAGACTCCTTTGAATGAGAGACAGAGAGAGATACATGCTAGGTTCCGTTGGGAGAGAGAGAGACAGACAGAGTGAGATGAAAGACTCGTTAGAGAGAGGGAGATAGAGTGAGGGATGCTCGGCTCTTTTGAGAGAAAGAGGGAGATAGTAAGACAGGGAGATTGCAGGCTCCTTTGAGAGAGAGAGAGAGAGAGAGATGCAAAGCTTCTTGAGAGAGAGGGAGAGAGAGAGATGCTTGGCTCCATTGAGAGAGAGAGATGCTAAGCTCCTTTGAGAGACAGAGAGAGAGAGATGCTACTCTACTTTGAGAGTGAGAGACATAGGGATGCTAGACTCCTTTCAGAGAGAGAGAGAGTTATACATGCAAGGATTCTTTGAGAGAGGCAGAGTGAGGGAGAGTGATTCTAGTCTCCTTTGAGAGAAAGAGAGAGAGGTAGAAAGAGAGATGCTAGGCAGATTTGAAAGAGAAAGAGTGTGATGCAAGGTCTCTTACGGAGACAGAGAAAGTGAGATGCTAATATCCTTTGATATATATATATATATTTATATATATTTATATATACTATACTTCTTTGAGAGAGACAGAGAGAGAGGGAAAGAGATGCTATTCTACTTTAATAGAGAGAGAGAGAGGGCTGGTAGGCTCCTTTGACATAGCGATAGAGAGAGATGATACGCTTCTTTGAGAGAGAGAGTGAGAGAGAGAGTGTCTAGTCTGCTTTGGGAGGAAGGAGAGAGATGTAGACGGATAGATATTAGGCTCCTTTGAAAGACAGACAGTGTGATGCTAGGCTTCTTAGGGAGAGAGAGAAAGAGAGTGATGCTAGAATCCTTTGAGAGAAAGAGAGAGATGCTAGGCTTCTTTGAGAGAGAGAGAGTCAGAGTGAGACAGAGAGATAGAGATTCTATTTTCCTTTGAGAGAGTGAGAGCAATACACGCTGGCTCCTTGAGAGAGAGATAAAAGGAGAGAGAGAGAGAGAGAAGATAGGCTCCTTTGAGAGAGAGAGAGGTTGAGGGATGCTAGGCTCCTTTGAGAGAAAGAGAGAGAGATAGAAAGACGGAGGTTCTAGTCTATTTGAGAGAAAGAGGGAGAGATAGAGAGATGTTAGGCTCATTTGAAAGAAGGAGAGTGTGGTGCTAGGCTTCTTAGGGAGAGATAGAATTTGAGCGATGCTAGAATCCTTAGAGAGAGAGAGAGAGATGCTAGGCTTCTCTGAGAGAGAGACAGAGTGAGACAGAGAGATAGAGATTCTGGGTTCCTTTGAGTGAGGGAGAGCAATACACGCTGGCTCTTTGAGAGAGAGATAAACAGAGAGACAGAGAGGATATAGGCTCCTTTGAGAGAGAGATGCTAGGACTCTTTGAGAGAATTAAGTAAAGAGAAAAAGTATGCAATTATACTGACTTTTATAATTACCTATAGAAGTACATTTACCAGTGTTTTCTGTTTGTTTGGATTCAGATAGCTGTCTCATTTAATTTAATTTTCAGTCTGAAGAAATTCCTGTAGCATTTATTTTCATTGTGTAGGTGTAATTCACATGTCATACAATTCATCCCCTTAAAATACACAATAGAGTGGTGGCTGGTATATTCACAGAGCTGTGCCACCATTGCTACCATCAATTTTCAGATATTTTCATTATGACACAAGGGAGAACTGTCCCTAGCCGTAGGTAATCACGAATCTACTTTCCGTCCTGTAGGCTCGGCTCTTCTGGACATTTCCTATAAGTGAGGATCATACAATGTGTGATTCTTTGTGTTTTCCTCCAGTTAGCATGAAAACTTAGGGTTTCACCCATGTTGTGTGTATCAGGACTTCATGTTTCTCATGGCTGTATAATTCTCTCCCTTTAGTGTTCCTTGTAAGACATGTCAGCTAGCAACAAGTTTCCTCAGTTTTTACTTACCTAAGGATGTCTTTTTTCACCTTCATCTGTGAAAGGTAATTTGCTAGATATAAGACTCTTGTTTGAGTTTTTACTTCCAGCAATGAGAACATGTTGTCCCCACTGCCTTCCAACTGCTATCATGTCTGATGAGAAGTCAGCTGTTAACCTTACTGGAGTGTACATGTATATCACGTTATTTTTCTCTTTTTGCCTTCAAGATCTTTATCTTTGGCTTTCGGTATTTTGCCTATGATGTGCCCAGATGGAGAACTCTTTGTGTTTATGCTCCTTGGAATTTGTAGAGTTTCTTGGATGGATGTATTGTATTTTGGTCACATTTTGGGAATTTTCTGCCATTAAATACTTTAAATATTTTTCTGTTCCTTTCTCCAACATTGCACGTGTGGCTGCACTTATTGATGCCCCACATTTCTCTGTGGCTCTTCGTTTTCTTTCATTCATTAATTTTTCCCTCTGTTCTGCAAAATCCATAATCTCCATGGATCTCGCTTTAAGTTGGCTGCTGGTTACTTCTGCCAGCTCAAATCTACATTTTGGTTATGGTTCTTAACTCCAAGATTTCCATTTGGTTCTAAAAAAATACAATTTCTACCTCTCAATAGTATACTCTCTTTGATGAGCTTTTTTCACTGTACCTTCCTTTAGCTCTTTACGTATGAGAGCTGTGAGGAAAGGTACCCACTTTGTCCCTGCCTGCACCTCCCAGGAGTAGAGCACTCCAAGTAGAGCTTCTGATACACAGTGCATGGGTTTGGTAGGTAAGGTTACAAGTCATGCCTCAGATGCCACAAACTCGCTATTCTTACCGACAAATACTCAGTTGTCCTGAATGAATATTTCTTAAAATGCTGTATACCTTTAGGATAACTTCTAGAGACTTTAACTGCTTTAAAAATAATTTTTACCTGTTCCTTTGTTGATTTACAATTTGTCTTTCTAGAAGTCCCAGTCCTCTTCCACATGATTTTTTAACAATATTTGTTGTGGCTAGAAGAGTTAACATAAGACCTACCGTCTACCAGATGTGTTTTTTAGTGTTTAATGTAGTATTGTTGGCAGTGCCGTACAGCAGATCTCCAGAGTTTATTCATCTTCCTTAACTGAGACTTTACACTCCTTGTTTAGTAACTCCGCATTTCCCATGACCCTAACCCTGGCCAACACCATTCCACCATTTGGTTATATGGATTTGACTACTTTAGATACTACATGTTAAGTGTATTCATGCAGTATTTCTCTTTCTGTGACTGGCTTGTTTCATTTAATGTTCTCAAGGGGTTCATCCATGTTGTTGCATATTGCAAAATTTCCTTTCTTCAAGGCTAAATTGGATTCCATTGTATGTCTAAACCACATATTCTTTCCATATTCATATGTCGATGGGCATCTTGGTTGTTACCACCTCTTAGCTATTCAGAATCACGTTGCAGTGAACAATGGAGTGCAGGTGTCTCGTTGAGAGCCAGATTTTAGTCCTTGTGAGTCAATACCCACAAGTGTGGTTGCTGGATCATACGGTAGTTCTGTTGTTAGTGTTCTGAGGGAGCTCCCGTCCTTGCAAGCTTGGAAAACCTGCTTTCAGCTGCTCTACCAAAGCAGGTAAAAGGGGATCCTGCATCACTTCCAGTCAGTGTTCTTGATGCTTTCTGTTGTGCGTTTTCTAGATCAACTGGATGACACTTCTTGCAGCTATGTTATCAAGGATGACACCAAGCCCCACATTCGAATGTGAGTTTGAACAGACTTAGAACCTGGGCGTCCAACCAAAGTGTGGATATTTTTACCCTCCTTGTGTTCCCCCATAGCTCCTTCCTCACAGGGGCTTTAGCTCCACTCTGGGGGAGAAGTGGTAGATTTCTCTGGGTGTATGTGGGAAGCTTTTCAAATATTCCTTCTATCTGGACATCCCATAGATGGTCCCATGGGGACAAATTCCCAGGACCCTTGGGTAATAGGTAAAGTGAGAGAGATAGAAAGACAGGGAGATTATAGTCTCCTTTGAGAGAAAGAGAGAGAGAGAGATGTTAGGCTCCTTTGAAAGAGGGAGAGTGTGATGCTAGGCTTCTTAGGGAGAGAGAGAAAGGGTGAGATGCTAGAATTCTTGTAGAGAGAGAGAGAGAGATATGCTAGGCTTCTTTGAGAGAGAGAGGGGGGAGAGAGATGCTAGTCTACTTTGAGAGAGAGAGTGGGCATTGTAGGCTCCTTTGAGATAGAGAGTGAGAGAGAGAGGGATTCTAGGCTCCTTTGAGAGAAAGAGAGATATACAGAGACAGAGAGATGATAGGCTCCTTTGAGAGAGAGAGAGAGAAGGAGAGAGATTATAGGCTCCTTTAAGAGAAAGAGAGATATACAGAGACAGAAAGATGCTATGCTTCGAGAGAGAGAGGGATGCTAGTCTCCTTTGAAAGAGAGAGAGTTACATGCTAGTCTCCTTTCACAGAGAGAGAAACAGAGAGAGATGGACAGAGAGAGAGATGATAGGCTCTTTTGTGAGAGAGAGAGAGAGAGAGGGATAATAGGCCACTCTGGGAGAGAGAGAGGGGGGTTGAGAGATTCTAGGCTCCTTAGAGAGAAAGAGAGATATACAGAGACAGAGAGATGCTAGGCTCCTTTGAGTGTGATGCTAGGCTCATTAAAGAGAGAGACAGAGGGACAGTGAAGAGAGAGTATCTAGACTAATTTGAGAGAGAGAGAGAGATGCTAGGCTAATTAGAGGGAGAGAGACAGACAGAGATGCTATGCAACTCTTAGAGAGAGATTCTTGACTACTGTGAGAAAGAGAGAGAGATGCTAGGCACCTTTGAGAGAAAGAGATAGATGCTAGGATGATTTGAGAAAGAGAGAGAGATACTAGACTCATTTGAGAGAGAGAGAGGGAGATACATGCTAGACTCCTTAGAGAGAGATAGACAGAGAGAGACTGAGAGATGTTAGGCCCCTTTGTGAGAAGGAGAGAGAGAAAGACAGGGAGTTGCTAGGCTCCTTTGGGAGAGACAGAGAGAGAGATGCTTGGCTCCTTTGAGAGAGAGAGGGAGAGATATTCTAGGCTACTTTGAGAAAAAGAGAGATATACAGTAACAGAGATATGCTAGGCTCCTTGGAGAGAGAGAGACATGCTAGGCTCCTTTGAATGAGAGAGATAAAGGGATACATGCAAGGCTCCGTTGAGAGACACAGAGAGAGAGTGAGGGATGCTAGGCTCCTTTGAGAGAAAGAGAGAAAAAAGGCGGAGATTCTAGTCTCCTTTGAGAAAAAGAGAGATAGTGAGACAGAGAGATGGTAAGCTTTCTTGAAAGAGAGAGAGTGTGATGCTAGGCTTCTTAGTGAGAGAGAGAAAGGGAGAGATGCTAGAATCCTTTGAGAGATAGAGAGAGATGCTTGTCTCCTTTGAAAGAGAGCGAGTGTGATGGTAGGTTTCTTAGCGAGAGGGAGAAAGATAGAGATCCTAGAATCCCTTTAGAGAGAGAGAGAAAGGCATGCTAGTACACTTTGTGGGGGAGGGAGTGAGAGGTAGAGACGATTTGCTCCTTGGAGAGAGAGAGAGTGAGATGGTTGACACTGTTGAGAGCGAGAGAGAGAGAGGGAGAGAAATGCTAAGCTGCTTCGAGACAAAGAGAGAGGGAGAGATAGAGATATGCTAGGCTACTTTGAGAGAGAGGGAGGGAGAGATATGCTAGGCTCCTTAGAGAGAGAAAGAGGGATAGATATGCTAGGCTTCTTTGAGAGAGAGAGAGAGAGAGACCTGGAGAGACAGAGAGAGAGATTCTAGGCTCCTTTTAGAGAAAGAAAGATATACAGAGACAGAGAGACTCCAGGCTACTTTGATAGAGAGAGTGATGCTAGACTCCTTTGAATGAGAGACAGAGAGAGATACATGCTAGGTTCCGTTGGGAGAGAGAGAGACAGACAGAGTGAGATGAAAGACTCGTTAGAGAGAGGGAGATAGAGTGAGGGATGCTCGGCTCTTTTGAGAGAAAGAGGGAGATAGTAAGACAGGGAGATTGCAGGCTCCTTTGAGAGAGAGAGAGAGAGAGAGATGCAAAGCTTCTTGAGAGAGAGGGAGAGAGAGAGATGCTTGGCTCCATTGAGAGAGAGAGATGCTAAGCTCCTTTGAGAGACAGAGAGAGAGAGATGCTACTCTACTTTGAGAGTGAGAGACATAGGGATGCTAGACTCCTTTCAGAGAGAGAGAGAGTTATATATGCAAGGATTCTTTGAGAGAGGCAGAGTGAGGGAGAGTGATTCTAGTCTCCTTTGAGAGAAAGAGAGAGAGGTAGAAAGAGAGATGCTAGGCAGATTTGAAAGAGAAAGAGTGTGATGCAAGGTCTCTTACGGAGACAGATAAAGTGAGATGCTAATATCCTTTGATATATATATATATATTTATATATATGTATATATACTATACTTCTTTGAGAGAGACAGAGAGAGAGGGAAAGAGATGCTATTCTACTTTAATAGAGAGAGAGAGAGGGCTGGTAGGCTCCTTTGACATAGAGATAGAGAGAGATGATACGCTTCTTTGAGAGAGAGAGTGAGAGAGAGAGTGTCTAGTCTGCTTTGGGAGGAAGGAGAGAGATGTAGACGGATAGATATTAGGCTCCTTTGAAAGACAGACAGTGTGATGCTAGGCTTCTTAGGGAGAGAGAGAAAGAGAGTGATGCTAGAATCCTTTGAGAGAGAGAGAGAGATGCTAGGCTTCTTTGAGAGAGAGAGAGTCAGAGTGAGACAGAGAGATAGAGATTCTATTTTCCTTTGAGAGAGTGAGAGCAATACACGCTGGCTCCTTGAGAGAGAGAGATAAAAGGAGAGAGAGAGAGAGAGAAGATAGGCTCCTTTGAGAGAGAGAGAGGTTGAGGGATGCTAGGCTCCTTTGAGAGAAAGAGAGAGAGATAGAAAGACGGAGATTCTAGTCTCTTTGAGAGAAAGAGGGAGAGATAGAGAGATGTTAGGCTCATTTGAAAGAGGGAGAGTGTGGTGCTAGGCTTCTTAGGGAGAGATAGAATTTGAGCGATGCTAGAATCCTTAGAGAGAGAGAGAGAGATGCTAGGCTTCTCTGAGAGAGAGACAGAGTGAGACAGAGAGATAGAGATTCTGGGTTCCTTTGAGTGAGGGAGAGCAATACACGCTGGCTCTTTGAGAGAGAGATAAACAGAGAGACAGAGAGGATATAGGCTCCTTTGAGAGAGAGATGCTAGGACGCTTTGAGAGAATTAAGTAAAGAGAAAAAGTATGCAATTATACAGACTTTTATAATTACCTATAGAAGTACATTTACCAGTGTTTTCTGTTTGTTTGGATTCAGATAGCTGTCTCATCTAATTTAATTTTCAGTCTGAAGAAATTCCTGTAGCATTTATTTTCATTGTGTAGGTGTAATTCACATGTCATACAATTCATCCCCTTAAAATACACAATAGAGTGGTGGCTGGTATATTCACAGAGCTGTGCCACCATTGCTACCATCAATTTTCAGATATTTTCATTATGACACAAGGGAGAACTGTCCCTAGCCGTAGGTAATCACGAATCTACTTTCCGTCCTGTAGGCTCGGCTCTTCTGGACATTTCCTATAAGTGAGGATCATACAATGTGTGATTCTTTGTGTTTTCCTCCAGTTAGCATGAAAACTTAGGGTTTCACCCATGTTGTGTGTATCAGGACTTCATGTTTCTCATGGCTGTATAATTCTCTCCCTTTAGTGTTCCTTGTAAGACATGTCAGCTAGCAACAAGTTTCCTCAGTTTTTACTTACCTAAGGATGTCTTTTTTCACCTTCATCTGTGAAAGGTAATTTGCTAGATATAAGACTCTTGTTTGAGTTTTTACTTCCAGCAATGAGAACATGTTGTCCCCACTGCCTTCCAACTGCTATCATGTCTGATGAGAAGTCAGCTGTTAACCTTACTGGAGTGTACATGTATATCACGTTATTTTTCTCTTTTTGCCTTCAAGATCTTTATCTTTGGCTTTCGGTATTTTGCCTATGATGTGCCCAGATGGAGAGCTCTTTGTGTTTATGCTCCTTGGAATTTGTAGAGTTTCTTGGATGGATGTATTGTATTTTGGTCACATTTTGGGAATTTTCTGCCATTAAATACTTTAAATATTTTTCTGTTCCTTTCTCCAATCCTGCTTGTATTCGCATTGCACGTGTGGCTGCACTTATTGATGCCCCACATTTCTCTGTGGCTCTTCGTTTTCTTTCATTCATTAATTTTTCCCTCTGTTCTGCAAAATCCATAATCTCCATGGATCTCACTTTAAGTTGGCTGCTGCTTACTTCTGCCAGCTCAAATCTACATTTTGATTATGGTTCTTAACTCCAAGATTTCCATTTGGTTCTAAAAAAATACAATTTCTACCTCTCAATAGTATACTCTCTTTGATGAGCTTTTTTCACTGTACCTTCCTTTAGCTCTTTACGTATGAGAGCTGTGAGGAAAGGTACCCACTTTGTCCCTGCCTGCACCTCCCAGGAGTAGAGCACTCCAAGTAGAGCTTCTGATACACAGTGCATGGGTTTGGTAGGTAAGGTTACAAGTCATGCCTCAGATGCCACAAACTCGCTATTCTTACCGACAAATACTCAGTTGTCCTGAATGAATATTTCTTAAAATGCTGTATACCTTTAGGATAACTTCTAGAGACTTTAACTGCTTTAAAAATAATTTTTACCTGTTCCTTTGTTGATCTACAATTTGTCTTTCAAGAAGTCCCAGTCCTCTTCCACATGATTTTTTAACAATATTTGTTGTGGCTAGAAGAGTTAACATAAGACCTACCGTCTACCAGATGTGTTTTTTAGTGTTTAATGTAGTATTGTTGGCAGTGCCGTACAGCAGATCTCCAGAGTTTATTCATCTTCCTTAACTGAGACTTTACACTCCTTGTTTAGTAACTCCGCATTTCCCATGACCCTAACCCTGGCCAACACCATTCCACCATTTGGTTATATGGATTTGACTACTTTAGATACTACATGTTAAGTGTATTCATGCAGTATTTCTCTTTCTGTGACTGGCTTGTTTCATTTAATGTTCTCAAGGGGTTCATCCATGTTGTTGCATATTGCAAAATTTCCTTTTTTCAAGGCTAAATTGGATTCCATTGTATGTCTAAACCACATATTCTTTCCATATTCATATGTCAATGGGCATCTTGGTTGTTACCACCTCTTAGCTATTCAGAATCACGTTGCAGTGAACAATGGAGTGCAGGTGTCTCGTTGAGAGCCAGATTTTAGTCCTTTTGAGTCAATACCCACAAGTGTGGTTGCTGGATCATATGGTAGTTCTGTTGTTAGTGTTCTGAGGGAGCTCCCGTCCTTGCAAGCTTGGAAACCCTGCTTTCAGCTGCTCTACAAAAGCAGGTAAAAGGGGATCCTGCATCACTTCCAGTCAGTGTTCTTGATGCTTTCTGTTGTGCGTTTTCTAGATCAACTGGATGACACTTCTTGCAGCTATGTTATCAAGGATGACACCAAGCCCCACATACGAATGTGAGTTTGAACAGACTTAGAACCTGGGCGTCCAACCAAAGTGTGGATATTTTTACCCTCCTTGTGTTCCCCCATAGCTCCTTCCTCACAGGGGCTTTAGCTCCACTCTGGGGGAGAAGTGGTAGATTTCTCTGGGTGTATGTGGGAAGCTTTTCAAATATTCCTTCTATCTGGACATCCCATAGATGGTCCCATGGGGACAAATTCCCAGGACCCTTGGGTAATAGGTAAAGTGAGAGAGATAGAAAGACAGGGAGATTATAGTCTCCTTTGAGAGAAAGAGAGAGAGAGAGATGTTAGGCTCCTTTGAAAGAGGGAGAGTGTGATGCTAGGCTTCTTAGGGAGAGAGAGAAAGGGTGAGATGCTAGAATTCTTGTAGAGAGAGAGAGAGAGATATGCTAGGCTTCTTTGAGAGAGAGAGGGGGGAGAGAGATGCTAGTCTACTTTGAGAGAGAGAGTGGGCATTGTAGGCTCCTTTGAGATAGAGAGTGAGAGAGAGAGGGATTCTAGGCTCCTTTGAGAGAAAGAGAGATATACAGAGACAGAGAGATGATAGGCTCCTTTGAGAGAGAGAGAGAGAAGGAGAGAGATTATAGGCTCCTTTAAGAGAAAGAGAGATATACAGAGACAGAAAGATGCTATGCTTCGAGAGAGAGAGGGATGCTAGTCTCCTTTGAAAGAGAGAGAGTTACATGCTAGTCTCCTTTCACAGAGAGAGAAACAGAGAGAGATGGACAGAGAGAGAGATGATAGGCTCTTTTGTGAGAGAGAGAGAGAGAGAGAGGGATAATAGGCCACTCTGGGAGAGAGAGAGGGGGGTTGAGAGATTCTAGGCTCCTTAGAGAGAAAGAGAGATATACAGAGACAGAGAGATGCTAGGCTCCTTTGAGTGTGATGCTAGGCTCATTAAAGAGAGAGACAGAGGGACAGTGAAGAGAGAGTATCTAGACTAATTTGAGAGAGAGAGAGAGATGCTAGGCTAATTAGAGGGAGAGAGACAGACAGAGATGCTATGCAACTCTTAGAGAGAGATTCTTGACTACTGTGAGAAAGAGAGAGAGATGCTAGGCACCTTTGAGAGAAAGAGATAGATGCTAGGATGATTTGAGAAAGAGAGAGAGATACTAGACTCATTTGAGAGAGAGAGAGGGAGATACATGCTAGACTCCTTAGAGAGAGATAGACAGAGAGAGACTGAGAGATGTTAGGCCCCTTTGTGAGAAGGAGAGAGAGAAAGACAGGGAGTTGCTAGGCTCCTTTGGGAGAGACAGAGAGAGAGATGCTTGGCTTCTTTGAGAGAGAGAGGGAGAGATATTCTAGGCTACTTTGAGAAAAAGAGAGATATACAGTAACAGAGATATGCTAGGCTCCTTGGAGAGAGAGAGACATGCTCGGCTCCTTTGAATGAGAGAGATAAAGGGATACATGCAAGGCTCCGTTGAGAGACACAGAGAGAGAGTGAGGGATGCTAGGCTCCTTTGAGAGAAAGAGAGAAAAAAGGCGGAGATTCTAGTCTCCTTTGAGAAAAAGAGAGATAGTGAGACAGAGAGATGGTAAGCTCTTTTGAGAGAGAGAGAGTGTGATGCTAGGCTTCTTAGTGAGAGAGAGAAAGGGAGAGATGCTAGAATCCTTTGAGAGATAGAGAGAGATGCTTGTCTCCTTTGAAAGAGAGCGAGTGTGATGGTAGGTTTCTTAGCGAGAGGGAGAAAGATAGAGATCCTAGAATCCCTTTAGAGAGAGAGAGAAAGGCATGCTAGTACACTTTGTGGGGGAGGGAGTGAGAGGTAGAGACGATTTGCTCCTTGGAGAGAGAGAGAGTGAGATGGTTGACACTGTTGACAGCGAGAGAGAGAGAGGGAGAGAAATGCTAAGCTGCTTCGAGACAAAGAGAGAGGGAGAGATAGAGATATGCTAGGCTACTTTGAGAGAGAGGGAGGGAGAGATATGCTAGGCTCCGTAGAGAGAGGAAGAGGGATAGATATGCTAGGCTTCTTTGAGAGAGAGAGAGAGAGAGAGACCTGGAGAGACAGAGAGAGAGATTCTAGGCTCCTTTAAGAGAAAGAAAGATATACAGAGACAGAGAGACTCCAGGCTACTTTGATAGAGAGAGTGATGCTAGACTCCTTTGAATGAGAGACAGAGAGAGATACATGCTAGGTTCCGTTGGGAGAGAGAGAGACAGACAGAGTGAGATGAAAGACTCGTTAGAGAGAGGGAGATAGAGTGAGGGATGCTCGGCTCTTTTGAGAGAAAGAGGGAGATAGTAAGACAGGGAGATTGCAGGCTCCTTTGAGAGAGAGAGAGAGAGAGATGCAAAGCTTCTTGAGAGAGAGGGAGAGAGAGAGATGCTTGGCTCCATTGAGAGAGAGAGATGCTAAGCTCCTTTGAGAGACAGAGAGAGAGAGATGCTACTCTACTTTGAGAGTGAGAGACATAGGGATGCTAGACTCCTTTCAGAGAGAGAGAGAGTTATATATGCAAGGATTCTTTGAGAGAGGCAGAGTGAGGGAGAGTGATTCTAGTCTCCTTTGAGAGAAAGAGAGAGAGGTAGAAAGAGAGATGCTAGGCAGATTTGAAAGAGAAAGAGTGTGATGCAAGGTCTCTTACGGAGACAGATAAAGTGAGATGCTAATATCCTTTGATATATATATATATATTTATATATATGTATATATACTATACTTCTTTGAGAGAGACAGAGAGAGAGGGAAAGAGATGCTATTCTACTTTAATAGAGAGAGAGAGAGGGCTGGTAGGCTCCTTTGACATAGAGATAGAGAGAGATGATACGCTTCTTTGAGAGAGAGAGTGAGAGAGAGAGTGTCTAGTCTGCTTTGGGAGGAAGGAGAGAGATGTAGACGGATAGATATTAGGCTCCTTTGAAAGACAGACAGTGTGATGCTAGGCTTCTTAGGGAGAGAGAGAAAGAGAGTGATGCTAGAATCCTTTGAGAGAGAGAGAGAGATGCTAGGCTTCTTTGAGAGAGAGAGAGTCAGAGTGAGACAGAGAGATAGAGATTCTATTTTCCTTTGAGAGAGTGAGAGCAATACACGCTGGCTCCTTGAGAGAGAGAGATAAAAGGAGAGAGAGAGAGAGAGAAGATAGGCTCCTTTGAGAGAGAGAGAGGTTGAGGGATGCTAGGCTCCTTTGAGAGAAAGAGAGAGAGATAGAAAGACGGAGATTCTAGTCTCTTTGAGAGAAAGAGGGAGAGATAGAGAGATGTTAGGCTCATTTGAAAGAGGGAGAGTGTGGTGCTAGGCTTCTTAGGGAGAGATAGAATTTGAGCGATGCTAGAATCCTTAGAGAGAGAGAGAGAGATGCTAGGCTTCTCTGAGAGAGAGACAGAGTGAGACAGAGAGATAGAGATTCTGGGTTCCTTTGAGTGAGGGAGAGCAATACACGCTGGCTCTTTGAGAGAGAGATAAACAGAGAGACAGAGAGGATATAGGCTCCTTTCAGAGAGAGATGCTAGGACGCTTTGAGAGAATTAAGTAAAGAGAAAAAGTATGCAATTATACAGACTTTTATAATTACCTATAGAAGTACATTTACCAGTGTTTTCTGTTTGTTTGGATTCAGATAGCTGTCTCATCTAATTTAATTTTCAGTCTGAAGAAATTCCTGTAGCATTTATTTTCATTGTGTAGGTGTAATTCACATGTCATACAATTCATCCCCTTAAAATACACAATAGAGTGGTGGCTGGTATATTCACAGAGCTGTGCCACCATTGCTACCATCAATTTTCAGATATTTTCATTATGACACAAGGGAGAACTGTCCCTAGCCGTAGGTAATCACGAATCTACTTTCCGTCCTGTAGGCTCGGCTCTTCTGGACATTTCCTATAAGTGAGGATCATACAATGTGTGATTCTTTGTGTTTTCCTCCAGTTAGCATGAAAACTTAGGGTTTCACCCATGTTGTGTGTATCAGGACTTCATATTTCTCATGGCTGTATAATTCTCTCCCTTTAGTGTTCCTTGTAAGACATGTCAGCTAGCAACAAGTTTCCTCAGTTTTTATTTACCTAAGGATGTCTTATTCCACCTTCATCTGTGAAAGGTAATTTGCTAGATATAAGACTCTTGTTTGAGTTTTTACTTCCAGCAATGAGAACATGTTGTCCCCACTGCCTTCCAACTGCTATCATGTCTGATGAGAAGTCAGCTGTTAACCTTACTGGAGTGTACATGTATATCACGTTATTTTTCTCTTTTTGCCTTCAAGATCTTTATCTTTGGCTTTCGGTATTTTGCCTATGATGTGCCCAGATGGAGAGCTCTTTGTGTTTATGCTCCTTGGAATTTGTAGAGTTTCTTGGATGGATGTATTGTATTTTGGTCACATTTTGGGAATTTTCTGCCATTAAATACTTTAAATATTTTTCTGTTCCTTTCTCCAATCCTGCTTGTATTCGCATTGCACGTGTGGCTGCACTTATTGATGCCCCACATTTCTCTGTGGCTCTTCGTTTTCTTTCATTCATTAATTTTTCCCTCTGTTCTGCAAAATCCATAATCTCCATGGATCTCACTTTAAGTTGGCTGCTGCTTACTTCTGCCAGCTCAAATCTACATTTTGGTTATGGTTCTTAACTCCAAGATTTCCATTTGGTTCTAAAAAAATACAATTTCTACCTCTCAATAGTATACTCTCTTTGATGAGCTTTTTTCACTGTACCTTCCTTTAGCTCTTTACGTATGAGAGCTGTGAGGAAAGGTACCCACTTTGTCCCTGCCTGCACCTCCCAGGAGTAGAGCACTCCAAGTAGAGCTTCTGATACACAGTGCATGGGTTTGGTAGGTAAGGTTACAAGTCATGCCTCAGATGCCACAAACTCGCTATTCTTACCGACAAATACTCAGTTGTCCTGAATGAATATTTCTTAAAATGCTGTATACCTTTAGGATAACTTCTAGAGACTTTAACTGCTTTAAAAATAATTTTTACCTGTTCCTTTGTTGATCTACAATTTGTCTTTCAAGAAGTCCCAGTCCTCTTCCACATGATTTTTTAACAATATTTGTTGTGGCTAGAAGAGTTAACATAAGACCTACCGTCTACCAGATGTGTTTTTTAGTGTTTAATGTAGTATTGTTGGCAGTGCCGTACAGCAGATCTCCAGAGTTTATTCATCTTCCTTAACTGAGACTTTACACTCCTTGTTTAGTAACTCCGCATTTCCCATGACCCTAACCCTGGCCAACACCATTCCACCATTTGGTTATATGGATTTGACTACTTTAGATACTACATGTTAAGTGTATTCATGCAGTATTTCTCTTTCTGTGACTGGCTTGTTTCATTTAATGTTCTCAAGGGGTTCATCCATGTTGTTGCATATTGCAAAATTTCCTTTTTTCAAGGCTAAATTGGATTCCATTGTATGTCTAAACCACATATTCTTTCCATATTCATATGTCAATGGGCATCTTGGTTGTTACCACCTCTTAGCTATTCAGAATCACGTTGCAGTGAACAATGGAGTGCAGGTGTCTCGTTGAGAGCCAGATTTTAGTCCTTTTGAGTCAATACCCACAAGTGTGGTTGCTGGATCATACGGTAGTTCTGTTGTTAGTGTTCTGAGGGAGCTCCCGTCCTTGCAAGCTTGGAAAACCTGCTTTCAGCTGCTCTACAAAAGCAGGTAAAAGGGGATCCTGCATCACTTCCAGTCAGTGTTCTTGATGCTTTCTGTTGTGCGTTTTCTAGATCAACTGGATGACACTTCTTGCAGCTATGTTATCAAGGATGACACCAAGCCCCACATACGAATGTGAGTTTGAACAGACTTAGAACCTGGGCGTCCAACCAAAGTGTGGATATTTTTACCCTCCTTGTGTTCCCCCATAGCTCCTTCCTCACAGGGGCTTTAGCTCCACTCTGGGGGAGAAGTGGTAGATTTCTCTGGGTGTATGTGGGAAGCTTTTCAAATATTCCTTCTATCTGGACATCCCATAGATGGTCCCATGGGGACAAATTCCCAGGACCCTTGGGTAATAGGTAAAGTGAGAGAGATAGAAAGACAGGGAGATTATAGTCTCCTTTGAGAGAAAGAGAGAGAGAGAGATGTTAGGCTCCTTTGAAAGAGGGAGAGTGTGATGCTAGGCTTCTTAGGGAGAGAGAGAAAGGGTGAGATGCTAGAATTCTTGTAGAGAGAGAGAGAGAGATATGCTAGGCTTCTTTGAGAGAGAGAGGGGGGAGAGAGATGCTAGTCTACTTTGAGAGAGAGAGTGGGCATTGTAGGCTCCTTTGAGATAGAGAGTGAGAGAGAGAGGGATTCTAGGCTCCTTTGAGAGAAAGAGAGATATACAGAGACAGAGAGATGATAGGCTCCTTTGAGAGAGAGAGAGAGAAGGAGAGATATTATAGGCTCCTTTAAGAGAAAGAGAGATATACAGAGACAGAAAGATGCTATGCTTCGAGAGAGAGAGGGATGCTAGTCTCCTTTGAAAGAGAGAGAGTTACATGCTAGTCTCTTTCACAGAGAGAGAAACAGAGAGAGTTGGACAGAGAGAGAGATGATAGGCTCTTTTGTGAGAGAGAGAGAGAGGGATAATAGGCCACTCTGGGAGAGAGAGAGGGGGGTTGAGAGATTCTAGGCTCCTTAGAGAGAAAGAGAGATATACAGAGACAGAGAGATGCTAGGCTCCTTTGAGTGTGATGCTAGGCTCATTAAAGAGAGAGACAGAGGGACAGTGAAGAGAGAGTATCTAGACTAATTTGAGAGAGAGAGAGAGAGATGCTAGGCTAATTAGAGGGAGAGAGACAGACAGAGATGCTATGCAACTCTTAGAGAGAGATTCTTGACTACTGTGAGAAAGAGAGAGAGATGCTAGGCACCTTTGAGAGAAAGAGATAGATGCTAGGATGATTTGAGAAAGAGAGAGAGATACTAGACTCATTTGAGAGAGAGAGAGGGAGATACATGCTAGACTCCTTAGAGAGAGATAGACAGAGAGAGACTGAGAGATGTTAGGCCACTTTGTGAGAAGGAGAGAGAGAAAGACAGGGAGTTGCTAGGCTCCTTTGTTAGAGACAGAGAGAGAGATGCTTGGCTTCTTTGAGAGAGAGAGGGAGAGATATTCTAGGCTACTTTGAGAAAAAGAGAGATATACAGTAACAGAGATATGCTAGGCTCCTTGGAGAGAGAGAGACATGCTCGGCTCCTTTGAATGAGAGAGATAAAGGGATACATGCAAGGCTCCGTTGAGAGACACAGAGAGAGAGTGAGGGATGCTAGGCTCCTTTGAGAGAAAGAGAGAAAAAAGGCGGAGATTCTAGTCTCCTTTGAGAAAAAGAGAGATAGTTAGACAGAGAGATGGTAAGCTCTTTTGAAAGAGAGAGAGTGTGATGCTAGGCTTCTTAGTGAGAGAGAGAAAGGGAGAGATGCTAGAATCCTTTGAGAGATAGAGAGAGATGCTTGTCTCCTTTGAAAGAGAGCGAGTGTGATGGTAGGTTTCTTAGCGAGAGGGAGAAAGATAGAGATCCTAGAATCCCTTTAGAGAGAGAGAGAAAGGCATGCTAGTACACATTGTGGGGGAGGGAGTGAGAGGTAGAGACGATTTGCTCCTTGGAGAGAGAGAGAGTGAGATGGTTGACACTGTTGAGAGCGAGAGAGAGAGAGGGAGAGAAATGCTAAGCTGCTTCGAGACAAAGAGAGAGGGAGAGATAGAGATATGCTAGGCTACTTTGAGAGAGAGGGAGGGAGAGATATGCTAGGCTCCTTAGAGAGAGAAAGAGGGATAGATATGCTAGGCTTCTTTGAGAGAGAGAGAGAGAGAGACCTGGAGAGACAGAGAGAGAGATTCTAGGCTCCTTTAAGAGAAAGAAAGATATACAGAGACAGAGAGACTCCAGGCTACTTTGATAGAGAGAGTGATGCTAGACTCCTTTGAATGAGAGACAGAGAGAGATACATGCTAGGTTCCGTTGGGAGAGAGAGAGACAGACAGA
Organism: Manis pentadactyla; assembly: GCF_030020395.1. Taxonomy (NCBI): domain Eukaryota; kingdom Metazoa; phylum Chordata; class Mammalia; order Pholidota; family Manidae; genus Manis; species Manis pentadactyla. The sequence goes on along the minus strand of NC_080033.1, from coordinate 69,620,427 downwards.
GTGAGATGAAAGACTCTTTAGAGAGAGGGAGATAGAGTGAGGGATGCTCGGCTCTTTTGAGAAAAAGAGGGAGATAGTAAGACAGGGAGATTGCAGGCTCCTTTGAGAGAGAGAGAGAGAGAGATGCAAAGCTTCTTGAGAGAGAGGGAGAGAGGGAGATGCTTGGCTCCATTGAGAGAGAGAGATGCTAAGCTCCTTTGAGAGACAGAGAGAGAGAGATGCTACTCTACTTTGAGAGTGAGAGACATAGGGATGCTAGACTCCTTTCAGAGAGAGAGAGAGTTATATATGCAAGGATTCTTTGAGAGAGGCAGATCGAGGGAGAGTGATTCTAGTCTCCTTTGAGAGAAAGAGAGAGAGGTAGAAAGAGAGATGCTAGGCAGATTTGAAAGAGAAAGAGTGTGATGCAAGGTCTCTTACGGAGACAGAGAAAGTGAGATGCTAATATCCTTTGATATATATATATTTATTTATATATATGTATATATACTATACTTCTTTGAGAGAGACAGAGAGAGAGGGAATGAGATGCTATTCTACTTTAATAGAGAGAGAGAGAGGGCTGGTAGGCTCCTTTGAGATAGAGATAGAGAGAGATGATACGCTTCTTTGAGAGAGAGAGTGAGAGAGAGAGTGTCTAGTCTGCTTTGGGAGGAAGGAGAGAGATGTAGACGGATAGATATTAGGCTCCTTTGAAAGACAGACAGTGTGATGGTAGGCTTTTTAGGGAGAGAGAGAAAGAGAGTGATGCTAGAATCCTTTGAGAGAGAGAGAGATGCTAGGCTTCTTTGAGAGAGAGAGAGTCAGAGTGAGACAGAGAGATAGAGATTCTATTTTCCTTTGAGAGAGTGAGAGCAATACACGCTGGCTCCTTGAGAGAGAGAGATAAAAGGAGAGAGAGAGAGAGAGAAGATAGGCTCCTTTGAGAGAGAGAGAGGTTGAGGGATGCTAGGCTCCTTTGAGAGAAAGAGAGAGAGATAGAAAGACGGAGATTCTAGTCTCTTTGAGAGAAAGAGGGAGAGATAGAGAGATGTTAGGCTCATTTGAAAGAGGGAGAGTGTGGTGCTAGGCTTCTTAGGGAGAGATAGAATTTGAGCGATGCTAGAATCCTTAGAGAGAGAGAGAGAGATGCTAGGCTTCTCTGAGAGAGAGACAGAGTGAGACAGAGAGATAGAGATTCTGGGTTCCTTTGAGTGAGGGAGAGCAATACACGCTGGCTCTTTGAGAGAGAGATAAACAGAGAGACAGAGAGGATATAGGCTCCTTTGAGAGAGAGATGCTAGGACTCTTTGAGAGAATTAAGTAAAGAGAAAAAGTATGCAATTATACTGACTTTTATAATTACCTATAGAAGTACATTTACCAGTGTTTTCTGTTTGTTTGGATTCAGATAGCTGTCTCATTTAATTTAATTTTCAGTCTGAAGAAATTCCTGTAGCATTTATTTTCATTGTGTAGGTGTAATTCACATGTCATACAATTCATCCCCTTAAAATACACAATAGAGTGGTGGCTGGTATATTCACAGAGCTGTGCCACCATTGCTACCATCAATTTTCAGATATTTTCATTATGACACAAGGGAGAACTGTCCCTAGCCGTAGGTAATCACGAATCTACTTTCCGTCCTGTAGGCTCGGCTCTTCTGGACATTTCCTATAAGTGAGGATCATACAATGTGTGATTCTTTGTGTTTTCCTCCAGTTAGCATGAAAACTTAGGGTTTCACCCATGTTGTGTGTATCAGGACTTCATATTTCTCATGGCTGTATAATTCTCTCCCTTTAGTGTTCCTTGTAAGACATGTCAGCTAGCAACAAGTTTCCTCAGTTTTTATTTACCTAAGGATGTCTTTTTTCACCTTCATCTGTGAAAGGTAATTTGCTAGATATAAGACTCTTGTTTGAGTTTTTACTTCCAGCAATGAGAACATGTTGTCCCCACTGCCTTCCAACTGCTATCATGTCTGATGAGAAGTCAGCTGTTAACCTTACTGGAGTGTACATGTATATCACGTTATTTTTCTCTTTTTGCCTTCAAGATCTTTATCTTTGGCTTTCGGTATTTTGCCTATGATGTGCCCAGATGGAGAGCTCTTTGTGTTTATGCTCCTTGGAATTTGTAGAGTTTCTTGGATGGATGTATTGTATTTGGGAATTTTCTGCCATTAAATACTTTAAATATTTTTCTGTTCCTTTCTCCAATCCTGCTTGTATTCGCATTGCACGTGTGGCTGCACTTATTGATGCCCCACATTTCTCTGTGGCTCTTCGTTTTCTTTCATTCACTAATTTTTCCCTCTGTTCTGCAAAATCCATAATCTCCATGGATCTCGCTTTAAGTTGGCTGCTGCTTACTTCTGCCAGCTCAAATCTACATTTTGGTTATGGTTCTTAACTCCAAGATTTCCATTTGGTTCTAAAAAAATACAATTTCTACCTCTCAATAGTATACTCTCTTTGATGAGCTTTTTTCACTGTACCTTCCTTTAGCTCTTTACGTATGAGAGCTGTGAGGAAAGGTACCCACTTTGTCCCTGCCTGCACCTCCCAGGAGTAGAGCACTCCAAGTAGAGCTTCTGATACACAGTGCATGGGTTTGGTAGGTAAGGTTACAAGTCATGCCTCAGATGCCACAAACTCGCTATTCTTACCGACAAATACTCAGTTGTCCTGAATGAATATTTCTTAAAATGCTGTATACCTTTAGGATAACTTCTAGAGACTTTAACTGCTTTAAAAATAATTTTTACCTGTTCCTTTGTTGATCTACAATTTGTCTTTCAAGAAGTCCCAGTCCTCTTCCACATGATTTTTTAACAATATTTGTTGTGGCTAGAAGAGTTAACATAAGACCTACCGTCTACCAGATGTGTTTTTTAGTGTTTAATGTAGTATTGTTGGCAGTGCCGTACAGCAGATCTCCAGAGTTTATTCATCTTCCTTAACTGAGACTTTACACTCCTTGTTTAGTAACTCCGCATTTCCCATGACCCTAACCCTGGCCAACACCATTCCACCATTTGGTTATATGGATTTGACTACTTTAGATACTACATGTTAAGTGTATTCATGCAGTATTTCTCTTTCTGTGACTGGCTTGTTTCATTTAATGTTCTCAAGGGGTTCATCCATGTTGTTGCATATTGCAAAATTTCCTTTTTTCAAGGCTAAATTGGATTCCATTGTATGTATAAACCACATATTCTTTCCATATTCATATGTCAATGGGCATCTTGGTTGTTACCACCTCTTAGCTATTCAGAATCACGTTGCAGTGAACAATGGAGTGCAGGTGTCTCGTTGAGAGCCAGATTTTAGTCCTTTTGAGTCAATACCCACAAGTGTGGTTGCTGGATCATACGGTAGTTCTGTTGTTAGTGTTCTGAGGGAGCTCCCGTCCTTGCAAGCTTGGAAAACCTGCTTTCAGCTGCTCTACAAAAGCAGGTAAAAGGGGATCCTGCATCACTTCCAGTCAGTGTTCTTGATGCTTTCTGTTGTGCGTTTTCTAGATCAACTGGATGACACTTCTTGCAGCTATGTTATCAAGGATGACACCAAGCCCCACATACGAATGTGAGTTTGAACAGACTTAGAACCTGGGCGTCCAACCAAAGTGTGGATAATTTTACCCTCCTTGTGTTCCCCCATAGCTCCTTCCTCACAGGGGCTTTAGCTCCACTCTGGGGGAGAAGTGGTAGATTTCTCTGGGTGTATGTGGGAAGCTTTTCAAATATTCCTTCTATCTGGACATCCCATAGATGGTCCCATGGGGACAAATTCCCAGGACCCTTGGGTAATAGGTAAAGTGAGAGAGATAGAAAGACAGGGAGATTATAGTCTCCTTTGACAGAAAGAGAGAGAGAGAGATGTTAGGCTCCTTTGAAAGAGGGAGAGTGTGATGCTAGGCTTCTTAGGGAGAGAGAGAAAGGGTGAGATGCTAGAATTCTTGTAGAGAGAGAGAGAGAGATATGCTAGGCTTCTTTGAGAGAGAGAGGGGGGAGAGAGATGCTAGTCTACTTTGAGAGAGAGAGTGGGCATTGTAGGCTCCTTTGAGATAGAGAGTGAGAGAGAGAGGGATTCTAGGCTCCTTTGAGAGAAAGAGAGATATACAGAGACAGAGAGATGATAGGCTCCTTTGAGAGAGAGAGAGAGAAGGAGAGAGATTATAGGCTCCTTTAAGAGAAAGAGAGATATACAGAGACAGAAAGATGCTATGCTTCGAGAGAGAGAGGGATGCTAGTCTCCTTTGAAAGAGAGAGAGTTACATGCTAGTCTCCTTTCACAGAGAGAGAAACAGAGAGAGATGGACAGAGAGAGAGATGATAGGCTCTTTTGTGAGAGAGAGAGAGAGAGGGATAATAGGCCACTCTGGGAGAGAGAGAGGGGGTTGAGAGATTCTAGGCTCCTTAGAGAGAAAGAGAGATATACAGAGACAGAGAGATGCTAGGCTCCTTTGAGTGTGATGCTAGGCTCATTAAAGAGAGAGACAGAGGGACAGTGAAGAGAGAGTATCTAGACTAATTTGAGAGAGAGAGAGAGATGCTAGGCTAATTAGAGGGAGAGAGACAGACAGAGATGCTATGCAACTCTTAGAGAGAGATTCTTGACTACTGTGAGAAAGAGAGAGAGATGCTAGGCACCTTTGAGAGAAAGAGATAGATGCTAGGATGATTTGAGAAAGAGAGAGAGATACTAGACTCATTTGAGAGAGAGAGAGGGAGATACATGCTAGACTCCTTAGAGAGAGATAGACAGAGAGAGACTGAGAGATGTTAGGCCCCTTTGTGAGAAGGAGAGAGAGAAAGACAGGGAGTTGCTAGGCTCCTTTGGGAGAGACAGAGAGAGAGATGCTTGGCTTCTTTGAGAGAGAGAGGGAGAGATATTCTAGGCTACTTTGAGAAAAAGAGAGATATACAGTAACAGAGATATGCTAGGCTCCTTGGAGAGAGAGAGACATGCTCGGCTCCTTTGAATGAGAGAGATAAAGGGATACATGCAAGGCTCCGTTGAGAGACACAGAGAGAGAGTGAGGGATGCTAGGCTCCTTTGAGAGAAAGAGAGAAAAAAGGCGGAGATTCTAGTCTCCTTTGAGAAAAAGAGAGATAGTGAGACAGAGAGATGGTAAGCTCTTTTGAGAGAGAGAGAGTGTGATGCTAGGCTTCTTAGTGAGAGAGAGAAAGGGAGAGATGCTAGAATCCTTTGAGAGATAGAGAGAGATGCTTGTCTCCTTTGAAAGAGAGCGAGTGTGATGGTAGGTTTCTTAGCGAGAGGGAGAAAGATAGAGATCCTAGAATCCCTTTAGAGAGAGAGAGAAAGGCATGCTAGTACACTTTGTGGGGGAGGGAGTGAGAGGTAGAGACGATTTGCTCCTTGGAGAGAGAGAGAGTGAGATGGTTGACACTGTTGACAGCGAGAGAGAGAGAGGGAGAGAAATGCTAAGCTGCTTCGAGACAAAGAGAGAGGGAGAGATAGAGATATGCTAGGCTACTTTGAGAGAGAGGGAGGGAGAGATATGCTAGGCTCCGTAGAGAGAGGAAGAGGGATAGATATGCTAGGCTTCTTTGAGAGAGAGAGAGAGAGAGAGACCTGGAGAGACAGAGAGAGAGATTCTAGGCTCCTTTTAGAGAAAGAAAGATATACAGAGACAGAGAGACTCCAGGCTACTTTGATAGAGAGAGTGATGCTAGACTCCTTTGAATGAGAGACAGAGAGAGATACATGCTAGGTTCCGTTGGGAGAGAGAGAGACAGACAGAGTGAGATGAAAGACTCGTTAGAGAGAGGGAGATAGAGTGAGGGATGCTCGGCTCTTTTGAGAGAAAGAGGGAGATAGTAAGACAGGGAGATTGCAGGCTCCTTTGAGAGAGAGAGAGAGAGAGATGCAAAGCTTCTTGAGAGAGAGGGAGAGAGAGAGATGCTTGGCTCCATTGAGAGAGAGAGATGCTAAGCTCCTTTGAGAGACAGAGAGAGAGAGATTCTACTCTACTTTGAGTGTGAGAGACATAGGGATGCTAGACTCCTTTCAGAGAAAGAGAGAGTTATATATGCAAGGATTCTTTGAGAGAGGCAGTGTGAGGGAGAGTGATTCTAGTCTCCTTTGAGAGAAAGAAAGAGAGGTAGAAAGAGAGATGCTAGGCAGATTTGAAAGAGAAAGAGTGTGATGCAAGGTCTCTTACAGAGACAGAGAAAGTGAGATGCTAATATCCTTTGATATATATATATTTATATATATGTATATATACTATACTTCTTTGAGAGAGACAGAGAGAGAGGGAAAGAGATGCTATTCTACTTTAATAGAGAGAGAGAGAGGGCTGGTAGGCTCCTTTGAGATAGAGATAGAGAGAGATGATACGCTTCTTTGAGAGAGAGAGTGAGAGAGAGAGTGTCTAGTCTGCTTTGGGAGGAAGGAGAGAGATGTAGACGGATAGATATTAGGCTCCTTTGAAAGACAGACAGTGTGATGCTAGGCTTCTTAGGGAGAGAGAGAAAGAGAGTGATGCTAGAATCCTTTGAGAGAGAGAGAGAGATGCTAGGCTTCTTTGAGAGAGAGAGAGTCAGAGTGAGACAGAGAGATAGAGATTCTATTTTCCTTTGAGAGAGTGAGAGCAATACACGCTGGCTCCTTGAGAGAGAGAGATAAAAGGAGAGAGAGAGAGAGAGAAGATAGGCTCCTTTGAGAGAGAGAGAGGTTGAGGGATGCTAGGCTCCTTTGAGAGAAAGAGAGAGAGATAGAAAGACGGAGATTCTAGTCTCTTTGAGAGAAAGAGGGAGAGATAGAGAGATGTTAGGCTCATTTGAAAGAGGGAGAGTGTGGTGCTAGGCTTCTTAGGGAGAGATAGAATTTGAGCGATGCTAGAATCCTTAGAGAGAGAGAGAGAGATGCTAGGCTTCTCTGAGAGAGAGACAGAGTGAGACAGAGAGATAGAGATTCTGGGTTCCTTTGAGTGAGGGAGAGCAATACACGCTGGCTCTTTGAGAGAGAGATAAACAGAGAGACAGAGAGGATATAGGCTCCTTTGAGAGAGAGATGCTAGGACTCTTTGAGAGAATTAAGTAAAGAGAAAAAGTATGCAATTATACTGACTTTTATAATTACCTATAGAAGTACATTTACCAGTGTTTTCTGTTTGTTTGGATTCAGATAGCTGTCTCATTTAATTTAATTTTCAGTCTGAAGAAATTCCTGTAGCATTTATTTTCATTGTGTAGGTGTAATTCACATGTCATACAATTCATCCCCTTAAAATACACAATAGAGTGGTGGCTGGTATATTCACAGAGCTGTGCCACCATTGCTACCATCAATTTTCAGATATTTTCATTATGACACAAGGGAGAACTGTCCCTAGCCGTAGGTAATCACGAATCTACTTTCCGTCCTGTAGGCTCGGCTCTTCTGGACATTTCCTATAAGTGAGGATCATACAATGTGTGATTCTTTGTGTTTTCCTCCAGTTAGCATGAAAACTTAGGGTTTCACCCATGTTGTGTGTATCAGGACTTCATATTTCTCATGGCTGTATAATTCTCTCCCTTTAGTGTTCCTTGTAAGACATGTCAGCTAGCAACAAGTTTCCTCAGTTTTTATTTACCTAAGGATGTCTTTTTTCACCTTCATCTGTGAAAGGTAATTTGCTAGATATAAGACTCTTGTTTGAGTTTTTACTTCCAGCAATGAGAACATGTTGTCCCCACTGCCTTCCAACTGCTATCATGTCTGATGAGAAGTCAGCTGTTAACCTTACTGGAGTGTACATGTATATCACGTTATTTTTCTCTTTTTGCCTTCAAGATCTTTATCTTTGGCTTTCGGTATTTTGCCTATGATGTGCCCAGATGGAGAGCTCTTTGTGTTTATGCTCCTTGGAATGTGTAGAGTTTCTTGGATGGATGTATTGTATTTTGGTCACATTTTGGGAATTTTCTGCCATTAAATACTTTAAATATTTTTCTGTTCCTTTCTCCAATCCTGCTTGTATTCGCATTGCACGTGTGGCTGCACTTATTGATGCCCCACATTTCTCTGTGGCTCTTCGTTTTCTTTCATTCACTAATTTTTCCCTCTGTTCTGCAAAATCCATAATCTCCTTGGATCTCGCTTTAAGTTGGCTGCTGCTTACTTCTGCCAGCTCAAATCTACATTTTGGTTATGGTTCTTAACTCCAAGATTTCCATTTGGTTCTAAAAAAATACAATTTCTACCTCTCAATAGTATACTCTCTTTGATGAGCTTTTTTCACTGTACCTTCCTTTAGCTCTTTACGTATGAGAGCTGTGAGGAAAGGTACCCACTTTGTCCCTGCCTGCACCTCCCAGGAGTAGAGCACTCCAAGTAGAGCTTCTGATACACAGTGCATGGGTTTGGTAGGTAAGGTTACAGGTCATGCCTCAGATGCCACAAACTCGCTATTCTTACCGACAAATACTCAGTTGTCCTGAATGAATATTTCTTAAAATGCTGTATACCTTTAGGATAACTTCTAGAGACTTTAACTGCTTTAAAAATAATTTTTACCTGTTCCTTTGTTGATCTACAATTTGTCTTTCAAGAAGTCCCAGTCCTCTTCCACATGATTTTTTAACAATATTTGTTGTGGCTAGAAGAGTTAACATAAGACCTACCGTCTACCAGATGTGTTTTTTAGTGTTTAATGTAGTATTGTTGGCAGTGCCGTACAGCAGATCTCCAGAGTTTATTCATCTTCCTTAACTGAGACTTTACACTCCTTGTTTAGTAACTCCGCATTTCCCATGACCCTAACCCTGGCCAACACCATTCCACCATTTGGTTATATGGATTTGACTACTTTAGATACTACATGTTAAGTGTATTCATGCAGTATTTCTCTTTCTGTGACTGGCTTGTTTCATTTAATGTTCTCAAGGGGTTCATCCATGTTGTTGCATATTGCAAAATTTCCTTTCTTCAAGGCTAAATTGGATTCCATTGTATGTCTAAACCACATATTCTTTCCATATTCATATGTCGATGGGCATCTTGGTTGTTACCACTTCTTAGCTATTCAGAATCACGTTGCAGTGAACAATGGAGTGCGGGTGTCTCGTTGAGAGCCAGATTTTAGTCCTTTTGAGTCAATACCCACAAGTGTGGTTGCTGGATCATACGGTAGTTCTGTTGTTAGTGTTCTGAGGGAGCTCCCGTCCTTGCAAGCTTGGAAAACCTGCTTTCAGCTGCTCTACCAAAGCAGGTAAAAGGGGATCCTGCATCACTTCCAGTCAGTGTTCTTGATGCTTTCTGTTGTGCGTTTTCTAGATCAACTGGATGACACTTCTTGCAGCTATGTTATCAAGGATGACACCAAGCCCCACATACGAATGTGAGTTTGAACAGACTTAGAACCTGGGCGTCCAACCAAAGTGTGGATATTTTTACCCTCCTTGTGTTCCCCCATAGCTCCTTCCTCACAGGGGCTTTAGCTCCACTCTGGGGGAGAAGTGGTAGATTTCTCTGGGTGTATGTGGGAAGCTTTTCAAATATTCCTTCTATCTGGACATCCCATAGATGGTCCCATGGGGACAAATTCCCAGGACCCTTGGGTAATAGGTAAAGTGAGAGAGATAGAAAGACAGGGAGATTATAGTCTCCTTTGACAGAAAGAGAGAGAGAGAGAGATGTTAGGCTCCTTTGAAAGAGGGAGAGTGTGATGCTAGGCTTCTTAGGGAGAGAGAGAAAGGGTGAGATGCTAGAATTCTTGTAGAGAGAGAGAGAGAGATATGCTAGGCTTCTTTGAGAGAGAGAGGGGGGAGAGAGATGCTAGTCTACTTTGAGAGAGAGAGTGGGCATTGTAGGCTCCTTTGAGATAGAGAGTGAGAGAGAGAGGGATTCTAGGCTCCTTTGAGAGAAAGAGAGATATACAGAGACAGAGAGATGATAGGCTCCTTTGAGAGAGAGAGAGAGAAGGAGAGAGATTATAGGCTCCTTTAAGAGAAAGAGAGATATACAGAGACAGAAAGATGCTATGCTTCGAGAGAGAGAGGGATGCTAGTCTCCTTTGAAAGAGAGAGAGTTACATGCTAGTCTCCTTTCACAGAGAGAGAAACAGAGAGAGATGGACAGAGAGAGAGATGATAGGCTCTTTTGTGAGAGAGAGAGAGAGAGGGATAATAGGCCACTCTGGGAGAGAGAGAGGGGGGTTGAGAGATTCTAGGCTCCTTAGAGAGAAAGAGAGATATACAGAGACAGAGAGATGCTAGGCTCCTTTGAGTGTGATGCTAGGCTCATTAAAGAGAGAGACAGAGGGACAGTGAAGAGAGAGTATCTAGACTAATTTGAGAGAGAGAGAGAGATGCTAGGCTAATTAGAGGGAGAGAGACAGACAGAGATGCTATGCAACTCTTAGAGAGAGATTCTTGACTACTGTGAGAAAGAGAGAGAGATGCTAGACACCTTTGAGAGAAAGAGATAGATGCTAGGATTATTTGAGAAAGAGAGAGAGATACTAGACTCATTTGAGAGAGAGAGAGGGAGATACATGCTAGACTCCTTAGAGAGAGATAGACAGAGAGAGACTGAGAGATGTTAGGCCACTTTGTGAGAAGGAGAGAGAGAAAGACAGGGAGTTGCTAGGCTCCTTTGTTAGAGACAGAGAGAGAGATGCTTGGCTTCTTTGAGAGAGAGAGGGAGAGATATTCTAGGCTACTTTGAGAAAAAGAGAGATATACAGTAACAGAGATATGCTAGGCTCCTTGGAGAGAGAGAGACATGCTCGGCTCCTTTGAATGAGAGAGATAAAGGGATACATGCAAGGCTCCGTTGAGAGACACAGAGAGAGAGTGAGGGATGCTAGGCTCCTTTGAGAGAAAGAGAGAAAAAAGGCGGAGATTCTAGTCTCCTTTGAGAAAAAGAGAGATAGTTAGACAGAGAGATGGTAAGCTCTTTTGAAAGAGAGAGAGTGTGATGCTAGGCTTCTTAGTGAGAGAGAGAAAGGGAGAGATGCTAGAATCCTTTGAGAGATAGAGAGAGATGCTTGTCTCCTTTGAAAGAGAGCGAGTGTGATGGTAGGTTTCTTAGCGAGAGGGAGAAAGATAGAGATCCTAGAATCCCTTTAGAGAGAGAGAGAAAGGCATGCTAGTACACATTGTGGGGGAGGGAGTGAGAGGTAGAGACGATTTGCTCCTTGGAGAGAGAGAGAGAGTGAGATGGTTGACACTGTTGAGAGCGAGAGAGAGAGAGGGAGAGAAATGCTAAGCTGCTTCGAGACAAAGAGAGAGGGAGAGATAGAGATATGCTAGGCTACTTTGAGAGAGAGGGAGGGAGAGATATGCTAGGCTCCTTAGAGAGAGAAAGAGGGATAGATATGCTAGGCTTCTTTGAGAGAGAGAGAGAGAGAGACCTGGAGAGACAGAGAGAGAGATTCTAGGCTCCTTTAAGAGAAAGAAAGATATACAGAGACAGAGAGACTCCAGGCTACTTTGATAGAGAGAGTGATGCTAGACTCCTTTGAATGAGAGACAGAGAGAGATACATGCTAGGTTCCGTTGGGAGAGAGAGAGACAGACAGAGTGAGATGAAAGACTCGTTAGAGAGAGGGAGATAGAGTGAGGGATGCTCGGCTCTTTTGAGAGAAAGAGGGAGATAGTAAGACAGGGAGATTGCAGGCTCCTTTGAGAGAGAGAGAGAGAGATGCAAAGCTTCTTGAGAGAGAGGGAGAGAGGGAGATGCTTGGCTCCATTGAGAGAGAGAGATGCTAAGCTCCTTTGAGAGACAGAGAGAGAGAGATGCTACTCTACTTTGAGAGTGAGAGACATAGGGATGCTAGACTCCTTTCAGAGAGAGAGAGAGTTATATATGCAAGGATTCTTTGAGAGAGGCAGATCGAGGGAGAGTGATTCTAGTCTCCTTTGAGAGAAAGAGAGAGAGGTAGAAAGAGAGATGCTAGGCAGATTTGAAAGAGAAAGAGTGTGATGCAAGGTCTCTTACGGAGACAGAGAAAGTGAGATGCTAATATCCTTTGATATATATATATTTATTTATATATATGTCTATATACCATACTTCTTTGAGAGAGACAGAGAGAGAAGGAATGAGATGCTATTCTACTTTAATAGAGAGAGAGGGAGGGCTGGTAGGCTCCTTTGAGATAGAGATAGAGAGAGATGATACGCTTCTTTGAGAGAGAGAGTGAGAGAGAGAGTGTCTAGTCTGCTTTGGGAGGAAGGAGAGAGATGTAGACGGATAGATATTAGGCTCCTTTGAAAGACAGACAGTGTGATGCTAGGCTTTTTAGGGAGAGAGAGAAAGAGAGTGATGCTAGAATCCTTTGAGAGAGAGAGAGATGCTAGGCTTCTTTGAGAGAGAGAGAGTCAGAGTGAGACAGAGAGATAGAGATTCTATTTTCCTTTGAGAGAGTGAGAGCAATACACGCTGGCTCCTTGAGAGAGAGATAAAAGGAGAGAGAGAGAGAGAGGAGATAGGCTCCTTTGAGAGAGAGAGAGGTTGAGGGATGCTAGGCTCCTTTGAGAGAAAGAGAGAGAAATAGAAAGACGGAGATTCTAGTCTATTTGAGAGAAAGAGGGAGAGATAGAGAGATGTTAGGCTCATTTGAAAGAGGGAGAGTGTGGTGCTAGGCTTCTTAGGGAGAGATAGAATTTGAGCGATGCTAGAATCCTTAGAGAGAGAGAGAGAGATGCTAGGCTTCTCTGAGAGAGAGACAGAGTGAGACAGAGAGATAGAGATTCTGGGTTCCTTTGAGTGAGGGAGAGCAATACACGCTGGCTCTTTGAGAGAGAGATAAACAGAGAGACAGAGAGGATATAGGCTCCTTTGAGAGAGAGATGCTAGGACTCTTTGAGAGAATTAAGTAAAGAGAAAAAGTATGCAATTATACTGACTTTTATAATTACCTATAGAAGTACATTTACCAGTGTTTTCTGTTTGTTTGGATTCAGATAGCTGTCTCATCTAATTTAATTTTCAGTCTGAAGAAATTCCTGTAGCATTTATTTTCATTGTGTAGGTGTAATTCACATGTCATACAATTCATCCCCTTAAAATACACAATAGAGTGGTGGCTGGTATATTCACAGAGCTGTGCCACCATTGCTACCATCAATTTTCAGATATTTTCATTATGACACAAGGGAGAACTGTCCCTAGCCGTAGGTAATCACGAATCTACTTTCCGTCCTGTAGGCTCGGCTCTTCTGGACATTTCCTATAAGTGAGGATCATACAATGTGTGATTCTTTGTGTTTTCCTCCAGTTAGCATGAAAACTTAGGGTTTCACCCATGTTGTGTGTATCAGGACTTCATATTTCTCATGGCTGTATAATTCTCTCCCTTTAGTGTTCCTTGTAAGACATGTCAGCTAGCAACAAGTTTCCTCAGTTTTTATTTACCTAAGGATGTCTTTTTTCACCTTCATCTGTGAAAGGTAATTTGCTAGATATAAGACTCTTGTTTGAGTTTTTACTTCCAGCAATGAGAACATGTTGTCCCCACTGCCTTCCAACTGCTATCATGTCTGATGAGAAGTCAGCTGTTAACCTTACTGGAGTGTACATGTATATCACGTTATTTTTCTCTTTTTGCCTTCAAGATCTTTATCTTTGGCTTTCGGTATTTTGCCTATGATGTGCCCAGATGGAGAGCTCTTTGTGTTTATGCTCCTTGGAATTTGTAGAGTTTCTTGGATGGATGTATTGTATTTTGGTCACATTTTGGGAATTTTCTGCCATTAAATACTTTAAATATTTTTCTGTTCCTTTCTCCAATCCTGCTTGTATTCGCATTGCACGTGTGGCTGCACTTATTGATGCCCCACATTTCTCTGTGGCTCTTCGTTTTCTTTCATTCACTAATTTTTCCCTCTGTTCTGCAAAATCCATAATCTCCATGGATCTCGCTTTAAGTTGGCTGCTGCTTACTTCTGCCAGCTCAAATCTACATTTTGGTTATGGTTCTTAACTCCAAGATTTCCATTTGGTTCTAAAAAAATACAATTTCTGCCTCTCAATAGTATACTCTCTTTGATGAGCTTTTTTCACTGTACCTTCCTTTAGCTCTTTACGTATGAGAGCTGTGAGGAAAGGTACCCACTTTGTCCCTGCCTGCACCTCCCAGGAGTAGAGCACTCCAAGTAGAGCTTCTGATACACAGTGCATGGGTTTGGTAGGTAAGGTTACAAGTCATGCCTCAGATGCCACAAACTCGCTATTCTTACCGACAAATACTCAGTTGTCCTGAATGAATATTTCTTAAAATGCTGTATACCTTTAGGATAACTTCTAGAGACTTTAACTGCTTTAAAAATAATTTTTACCTGTTCCTTTGTTGATCTACAATTTGTCTTTCAAGAAGTCCCAGTCCTCTTCCACATGATTTTTTAACAATATTTGTTGTGGCTAGAAGAGTTAACATAAGACCTACCGTCTACCAGATGTGTTTTTTAGTGTTTAATGTAGTATTGTTGGCAGTGCCGTACAGCAGATCTCCAGAGTTTATTCATCTTCCTTAACTGAGACTTTACACTCCTTGTTTAGTAACTCCGCATTTCCCATGACCCTAACCCTGGCCAACACCATTCCACCATTTGGTTATATGGATTTGACTACTTTAGATACTACATGTTAAGTGTATTCATGCAGTATTTCTCTTTCTGTGACTGGCTTGTTTCATTTAATGTTCTCAAGGGGTTCATCCATGTTGTTGCATATTGCAAAATTTCCTTTCTTCAAGGCTAAATTGGATTCCATTGTATGTCTAAACCACATATTCTTTCCATATTCATATGTCGATGGGCATCTTGGTTGTTACCACTTCTTAGCTATTCAGAATCACGTTGCAGTGAACAATGGAGTGCGGGTGTCTCGTTGAGAGCCAGATTTTAGTCCTTTTGAGTCAATACCCACAAGTGTGGTTGCTGGATCATACGGTAGTTCTGTTGTTAGTGTTCTGAGGGAGCTCCCGTCCTTGCAAGCTTGGAAAACCTGCTTTCAGCTGCTCTACCAAAGCAGGTAAAAGGGGATCCTGCATCACTTCCAGTCAGTGTTCTTGATGCTTTCTGTTGTGCGTTTTCTAGATCAACTGGATGACACTTCTTGCAGCTATGTTATCAAGGATGACACCAAGCCCCACATACGAATGTGAGTTTGAACAGACTTAGAACCTGGGCGTCCAACCAAAGTGTGGATATTTTTACCCTCCTTGTGTTCCCCCATAGCTCCTTCCTCACAGGGGCTTTAGCTCCACTCTGGGGGAGAAGTGGTAGATTTCTCTGGGTGTATGTGGGAAGCTTTTCAAATATTCCTTCTATCTGGACATCCCATAGATGGTCCCATGGGGACAAATTCCCAGGACCCTTGGGTAATAGGTAAAGTGAGAGAGATAGAAAGACAGGGAGATTATAGTCTCCTTTGACAGAAAGAGAGAGAGAGAGAGATGTTAGGCTCCTTTGAAAGAGGGAGAGTGTGATGCTAGGCTTCTTAGGGAGAGAGAGAAAGGGTGAGATGCTAGAATTCTTGTAGAGAGAGAGAGAGAGATATGCTAGGCTTCTTTGAGAGAGAGAGGGGGGAGAGAGATGCTAGTCTACTTTGAGAGAGAGAGTGGGCATTGTAGGCTCCTTTGAGATAGAGAGTGAGAGAGAGAGGGATTCTAGGCTCCTTTGAGAGAAAGAGAGATATACAGAGACAGAGAGATGATAGGCTCCTTTGAGAGAGAGAGAGAGAAGGAGAGAGATTATAGGCTCCTTTAAGAGAAAGAGAGATATACAGAGACAGAAAGATGCTATGCTTCGAGAGAGAGAGGGATGCTAGTCTCCTTTGAAAGAGAGAGAGTTACATGCTAGTCTCCTTTCACAGAGAGAGAAACAGAGAGAGATGGACAGAGAGAGAGATGATTGGCTCTTTTGTGAGAGAGAGAGAGAGAGAGAGGGATAATAGGCCACTCTGGGAGAGAGAGAGGGGGGTTGAGAGATTCTAGGCTCCTTAGAGAGAAAGAGAGATATACAGAGACAGAGAGATGCTAGGCTCCTTTGAGTGTGATGCTAGGCTCATTAAAGAGAGAGACAGAGGGACAGTGAAGAGAGAGTATCTAGACTAATTTGAGAGAGAGAGAGAGATGCTAGGCTAATTAGAGGGAGAGAGACAGACAGAGATGCTATGCAACTCTTAGAGAGAGATTCTTGACTACTGTGAGAAAGAGAGAGAGATGCTAGGCACCTTTGAGAGAAAGAGATAGATGCTAGGATGATTTGAGAAAGAGAGAGAGATACTAGACTCATTTGAGAGAGAGAGAGGGAGATACATGCTAGACTCCTTAGAGAGAGATAGACAGAGAGAGACTGAGAGATGTTAGGCCCCTTTGTGAGAAGGAGAGAGAGAAAGACAGGGAGTTGCTAGGCTCCTTTGGGAGAGACAGAGAGAGAGATGTTTGGCTTCTTTGAGAGAGAGAGGGAGAGATATTCTAGGCTACTTTGAGAAAAAGAGAGATATACAGTAACAGAGATATGCTAGGCTCCTTGGAGAGAGAGAGACATGCTCGGCTCCTTTGAATGAGAGAGATAAAGGGATACATGCAAGGCTCCGTTGAGAGACACAGAGAGAGAGTGAGGGATGCTAGGCTCCTTTGAGAGAAAGAGAGAAAAAAGGCGGAGATTCTAGTCTCCTTTGAGAAAAAGAGAGATAGTGAGACAGAGAGATGGTAAGCTCTTTTGAGAGAGAGAGAGTGTGATGCTAGGCTTCTTAGTGAGAGAGAGAAAGGGAGAGATGCTAGAATCCTTTGAGAGATAGAGAGAGATGCTTGTCTCCTTTGAAAGAGAGCGAGTGTGATGGTAGGTTTCTTAGCGAGAGGGAGAAAGATAGAGATCCTAGAATCCCTTTAGAGAGAGAGAGAAAGGCATGCTAGTACACTTTGTGGGGGAGGGAGTGAGAGGTAGAGACGATTTGCTCCTTGGAGAGAGAGAGAGTGAGATGGTTGACACTGTTGACAGCGAGAGAGAGAGAGGGAGAGAAATGCTAAGCTGCTTCGAGACAAAGAGAGAGGGAGAGATAGAGATATGCTAGGCTACTTTGAGAGAGAGGGAGGGAGAGATATGCTAGGCTCCGTAGAGAGAGGAAGAGGGATAGATATGCTAGGCTTCTTTGAGAGAGAGAGAGAGAGAGAGACCTGGAGAGACAGAGAGAGAGATTCTAGGCTCCTTTTAGAGAAAGAAAGATATACAGAGACAGAGAGACTCCAGGCTACTTTGATAGAGAGAGTGATGCTAGACTCCTTTGAATGAGAGACAGAGAGAGATACATGCTAGGTTCCGTTGGGAGAGAGAGAGACAGACAGAGTGAGATGAAAGACTCGTTAGAGAGAGGGAGATAGAGTGAGGGATGCTCGGCTCTTTTGAGAGAAAGAGGGAGATAGTAAGACAGGGAGATTGCAGGCTCCTTTGAGAGAGAGAGAGAGAGAGAGATGCAAAGCTTCTTGAGAGAGAGGGAGAGAGAGAGATGCTTGGCTCCATTGAGAGAGAGAGATGCTAAGCTCCTTTGAGAGACAGAGAGAGAGAGATGCTACTCTACTTTGAGAGTGAGAGACATAGGGATGCTAGACTCCTTTCAGAGAGAGAGAGAGTTATATATGCAAGGATTCTTTGAGAGAGGCAGAGTGAGGGAGAGTGATTCTAGTCTCCTTTGAGAGAAAGAGAGAGAGGTAGAAAGAGAGATGCTAGGCAGATTTGAAAGAGAAAGAGTGTGATGCAAGGTCTCTTACGGAGACAGAGAAAGTGAGATGCTAATATCCTTTGATATATATGTATATATATTTATATATATGTATATATACTATACTTCGTTGAGAGAGACAGAGAGAGAGGGAAAGAGATGCTATTCTACTTTAATAGAGAGAGAGAGAGGGCTGGTAGGCTCCTTTGACATAGCGATAGAGAGAGATGATACGCTTCTTTGAGAGAGAGAGTGAGAGAGAGAGTGTCTAGTCTGCTTTGGGAGGAAGGAGAGAGATGTAGACGGATAGATATTAGGCTCCTTTGAAAGACAGACAGTGTGATGCTAGGCTTCTTAGGGAGAGAGAGAAAGAGAGTGATGCTAGAATCCTTTGAGAGAGAGAGAGAGATGCTAGGCTTCTTTGAGAGAGAGAGAGTCAGAGTGAGACAGAGAGATAGAGATTCTATTTTCCTTTGAGAGAGTGAGAGCAATACACGCTGGCTCCTTGAGAGAGAGAGATAAAAGGAGAGAGAGAGAGAGAGAAGATAGGCTCCTTTGAGAGAGAGAGAGGTTGAGGGATGCTAGGCTCCTTTGAGAGAAAGAGAGAGAGATAGAAAGACGGAGATTCTAGTCTCTTTGAGAGAAAGAGGGAGAGATAGAGAGATGTTAGGCTCATTTGAAAGAGGGAGAGTGTGGTGCTAGGCTTCTTAGGGAGAGATAGAATTTGAGCGATGCTAGAATCCTTAGAGAGAGAGAGAGAGATGCTAGGCTTCTCTGAGAGAGAGACAGAGTGAGACAGAGAGATAGAGATTCTGGGTTCCTTTGAGTGAGGGAGAGCAATACACGCTGGCTCTTTGAGAGAGAGATAAACAGAGAGACAGAGAGGATATAGGCTCCTTTGAGAGAGAGATGCTAGGACGCTTTGAGAGAATTAAGTAAAGAGAAAAAGTATGCAATTATACTGACTTTTATAATTACCTATAGAAGTACATTTACCAGTGTTTTCTGTTTGTTTGGATTCAGATAGCTGTCTCATCTAATTTAATTTTCAGTCTGAAGAAATTCCTGTAGCATTTATTTTCATTGTGTAGGTGTAATTCACATGTCATACAATTCATCCCCTTAAAATACACAATAGAGTGGTGGCTGGTGTATTCGCAGAGCTGTGCCACCATTGCTACCATCAATTTTCAGATATTTTCATTATGACACAAGGGAGAACTGTCCCTAGCCGTAGGTAATCACGAATCTACTTTCCGTCCTGTAGGCTCGGCTCTTCTGGACATTTCCTATAAGTGAGGATCATACAATGTGTGATTCTTTGTGTTTTCCTCCAGTTAGCATGAAAACTTAGGGTTTCACCCATGTTGTGTGTATCAGGACTTCATATTTCTCATGGCTGTATAATTCTCTCCCTTTAGTGTTCCTTGTAAGACATGTCAGCTAGCAACAAGTTTCCTCAGTTTTTATTTACCTAAGGATGTCTTTTTTCACCTTCATCTGTGAAAGGTAATTTGCTAGATATAAGACTCTTGTTTGAGTTTTTACTTCCAGCAATGAGAACATGTTGTCCCCACTGCCTTCCAACTGCTATCATGTCTGATGAGAAGTCAGCTGTTAACCTTACTGGAGTGTACATGTATATCACGTTATTTTTCTCTTTTTGCCTTCAAGATCTTTATCTTTGGCTTTCGGTATTTTGCCTATGATGTGCCCATATGGAGAGCTCTTTGTGTTTATGCTCCTTGGAATTTGTAGAGTTTCTTGGATGGATGTATTGTATTTTGGTCACATTTTGGGAATTTTCTGCCATTAAATACTTTAAATATTTTTCTGTTCCTTTCTCCAATCCTGCTTGTATTCGCATTGCACGTGTGGCTGCACTTATTGATGCCCCACATTTCTCTGTGGCTCTTCGTTTTCTTTCATTCACTAATTTTTCCCTCTGTTCTGCAAAATCCATAATCTCCATGGATCTCGCTTTAAGTTGGCTGCTGCTTACTTCTGCCAGCTCAAATCTACATTTTGGTTATGGTTCTTAACTCCAAGATTTCCATTTGGTTCTGAAAAAATACAATTTCTGCCTCTCAATAGTATACTCTCTTTGATGAGCTTTTTTCACTGTACCTTCCTTTAGCTCTTTACGTATGAGAGCTGTGAGGAAAGGTACCCACTTTGTCCCTGCCTGCACCTCCCAGGAGTAGAGCACTCCAAGTAGAGCTTCTGATACACAGTGCATGGGTTTGGTAGGTAAGGTTACAGGTCATGCCTCAGATGCCACAAACTCGCTATTCTTACCGACAAATACTCAGTTGTCCTGAATGAATATTTCTTAAAATGCTGTATACCTTTAGGATAACTTCTAGAGACTTTAACTGCTTTAAAAATAATTTTTACCTGTTCCTTTGTTGATCTACAATTTGTCTTTCAAGAAGTCCCAGTCCTCTTCCACATGATTTTTTAACAATATTTGTTGTGGCTAGAAGAGTTAACATAAGACCTACCGTCTACCAGATGTGTTTTTTAGTGTTTAATGTAGTATTGTTGGCAGTGCCGTACAGCAGATCTCCAGAGTTTATTCATCTTCCTTAACTGAGACTTTACACTCCTTGTTTAGTAACTCCGCATTTCCCATGACCCTAACCCTGGCCAACACCATTCCACCATTTGGTTATATGGATTTGACTACTTTAGATACTACATGTTAAGTGTATTCATGCAGTATTTCTCTTTCTGTGACTGGCTTGTTTCATTTAATGTTCTCAAGGGGTTCATCCATGTTGTTGCATATTGCAAAATTTCCTTTCTTCAAGGCTAAATTGGATTCCATTGTATGTCTAAACCACATATTCTTTCCATATTCATATGTCGATGGGCATCTTGGTTGTTACCACCTCTTAGCTATTCAGAATCACGTTGCAGTGAACAATGGAGTGCGGGTGTCTCGTTGAGAGCCAGATTTTAGTCCTTTTGAGTCAATACCCACAAGTGTGGTTGCTGGATCATACGGTAGTTCTCTTGTTAGTGTTCTGAGGGAGCTCCCGTCCTTGCAAGCTTGGAAAACCTGCTTTCAGCTGCTCTACCAAAGCAGGTAAAAGGGGATCCTGCATCACTTCCAGTCAGTGTTCTTGATGCTTTCTGTTGTGCGTTTTCTAGATCAACTGGATGACACTTCTTGCAGCTATGTTATCAAGGATGACACCAAGCCCCACATACGAATGTGAGTTTGAACAGACTTAGAACCTGGGCGTCCAACCAAAGTGTGGATATTTTTACCCTCCTTGTGTTCCCCCATAGCTCCTTCCTCACAGGGGCTTTAGCTCCACTCTGGGGGAGAAGTGGTAGATTTCTCTGGGTGTATGTGGGAAGCTTTTCAAATATTCCTTCTATCTGGACATCCCATAGATGGTCCCATGGGGACAAATTCCCAGGACCCTTGGGTAATAGGTAAAGTGAGAGAGATAGAAAGACAGGGAGATTATAGTCTCCTTTGACAGAAAGAGAGAGAGAGAGATGTTAGGCTCCTTTGAAAGAGGGAGAGTGTGATGCTAGGCTTCTTAGGGAGAGAGAGAAAGGGTGAGATGCTAGAATTCTTGTAGAGAGAGAGAGAGAGAGATGCTAGGCTTCTTTGAGAGAGAGAGGGGGGAGAGAGATGCTAGTCTACTTTGAGAGAGAGAGTGGGCATTGTAGGCTCCTTTGAGATAGAGAGTGAGAGAGAGAGGGATTCTAGGCTCCTTTGAGAGAAAGAGAGATATACAGAGACAGAGAGATGATAGGCTCCTTTGAGAGAGAGAGAGAGAAGGAGAGAGATTATAGGCTCCTTTAAGAGAAAGAGAGATATACAGAGACAGAAAGATGCTATGCTTCGAGAGAGAGAGGGATGCTAGTCTCCTTCGAAAGAGAGAGAGTTACATGCTAGTCTCCTTTCACAGAGAGAGAAACAGAGAGAGATGGACAGAGAGAGAGATGATAGGCTCTTTTGTGAGAGAGAGAGAGAGAGAGAGGGATAATAGGCCACTCTGGGAGAGAGAGAGGGGGGTTGAGAGATTCTAGGCTCCTTAGAGAGAAAGAGAGATATACAGAGACAGAGAGATGCTAGGCTCCTTTGAGTGTGATGCTAGGCTCATTAAAGAGAGAGACAGAGGGACAGTGAAGAGAGAGTATCTAGACTAATTTGAGAGAGAGAGAGAGATGCTAGGCTAATTAGAGGGAGAGAGACAGACAGAGATGCTATGCAACTCTTAGAGAGAGATTCTTGACTACTGTGAGAAAGAGAGAGAGATGCTAGGCACCTTTGAGAGAAAGAGATAGATGCTAGGATGATTTGAGAAAGAGAGAGAGATACTAGACTCATTTGAGAGAGAGAGAGGGAGATACATGCTAGACTCCTTAGAGAGAGATAGACAGAGAGAGACTGAGAGATGTTAGGCCCCTTTGTGAGAAGGAGAGAGAGAAAGACAGGGAGTTGCTAGGCTCCTTTGGGAG
This sequence comes from Manis pentadactyla, assembly GCF_030020395.1. NCBI lineage: Eukaryota > Metazoa > Chordata > Mammalia > Pholidota > Manidae > Manis > Manis pentadactyla. Next base: position 69,598,270 of record NC_080033.1, on the reverse strand, counting down.
AGACAGAGAGAGAGATGCTTGGCTTCTTTGAGAGAGAGAGGGAGAGATATTCTAGGCTACTTTGAGAAAAAGAGAGATATACAGTAACAGAGATATGCTAGGCTCCTTGGAGAGAGAGAGACATGCTCGGCTCCTTTGAATGAGAGAGATAAAGGGATACATGCAAGGCTCCGTTGAGAGACACAGAGAGAGAGTGAGGGATGCTAGGCTCCTTTGAGAGAAAGAGAGAAAAAAGGCGGAGATTCTAGTCTCCTTTGAGAAAAAGAGAGATAGTGAGACAGAGAGATGGTAAGCTCTTTTGAGAGAGAGAGAGTGTGATGCTAGGCTTCTTAGTGAGAGAGAGAAAGGGAGAGATGCTAGAATCCTTTGAGAGATAGAGAGAGATGCTTGTCTCCTTTGAAAGAGAGCGAGTGTGATGGTAGGTTTCTTAGCGAGAGGGAGAAAGATAGAGATCCTAGAATCCCTTTAGAGAGAGAGAGAAAGGCATGCTAGTACACTTTGTGGGGGAGGGAGTGAGAGGTAGAGACGATTTGCTCCTTGGAGAGAGAGAGAGTGAGATGGTTGACACTGTTGACAGCGAGAGAGAGAGAGGGAGAGAAATGCTAAGCTGCTTCGAGACAAAGAGAGAGGGAGAGATAGAGATATGCTAGGCTACTTTGAGAGAGAGGGAGGGAGAGATATGCTAGGCTCCGTAGAGAGAGGAAGAGGGATAGATATGCTAGGCTTCTTTGAGAGAGAGAGAGAGAGAGAGACCTGGAGAGACAGAGAGAGAGATTCTAGGCTCCTTTTAGAGAAAGAAAGATATACAGAGACAGAGAGACTCCAGGCTACTTTGATAGAGAGAGTGATGCTAGACTCCTTTGAATGAGAGACAGAGAGAGATACATGCTAGGTTCCGTTGGGAGAGAGAGAGACAGACAGAGTGAGATGAAAGACTCGTTAGAGAGAGGGAGATAGAGTGAGGGATGCTCGGCTCTTTTGAGAGAAAGAGGGAGATAGTAAGACAGGGAGATTGCAGGCTCCTTTGAGAGAGAGAGAGAGAGAGATGCAAAGCTTCTTGAGAGAGAGGGAGAGAGAGAGATGCTTGGCTCCATTGAGAGAGAGAGATGCTAAGCTCCTTTGAGAGACAGAGAGAGAGAGATTCTACTCTACTTTGAGTGTGAGAGACATAGGGATGCTAGACTCCTTTCAGAGAAAGAGAGAGTTATATATGCAAGGATTCTTTGAGAGAGGCAGTGTGAGGGAGAGTGATTCTAGTCTCCTTTGAGAGAAAGAAAGAGAGGTAGAAAGAGAGATGCTAGGCAGATTTGAAAGAGAAAGAGTGTGATGCAAGGTCTCTTACAGAGACAGAGAAAGTGAGATGCTAATATCCTTTGATATATATATATTTATATATATGTATATATACTATACTTCTTTGAGAGAGACAGAGAGAGAGGGAAAGAGATGCTATTCTACTTTAATAGAGAGAGAGAGAGGGCTGGTAGGCTCCTTTGAGATAGAGATAGAGAGAGATGATACGCTTCTTTGAGAGAGAGAGTGAGAGAGAGAGTGTCTAGTCTGCTTTGGGAGGAAGGAGAGAGATGTAGACGGATAGATATTAGGCTCCTTTGAAAGACAGACAGTGTGATGCTAGGCTTCTTAGGGAGAGAGAGAAAGAGAGTGATGCTAGAATCCTTTGAGAGAGAGAGAGAGATGCTAGGCTTCTTTGAGAGAGAGAGAGTCAGAGTGAGACAGAGAGATAGAGATTCTATTTTCCTTTGAGAGAGTGAGAGCAATACACGCTGGCTCCTTGAGAGAGAGAGATAAAAGGAGAGAGAGAGAGAGAGAAGATAGGCTCCTTTGAGAGAGAGAGAGGTTGAGGGATGCTAGGCTCCTTTGAGAGAAAGAGAGAGAGATAGAAAGACGGAGATTCTAGTCTCTTTGAGAGAAAGAGGGAGAGATAGAGAGATGTTAGGCTCATTTGAAAGAGGGAGAGTGTGGTGCTAGGCTTCTTAGGGAGAGATAGAATTTGAGCGATGCTAGAATCCTTAGAGAGAGAGAGAGAGATGCTAGGCTTCTCTGAGAGAGAGACAGAGTGAGACAGAGAGATAGAGATTCTGGGTTCCTTTGAGTGAGGGAGAGCAATACACGCTGGCTCTTTGAGAGAGAGATAAACAGAGAGACAGAGAGGATATAGGCTCCTTTGAGAGAGAGATGCTAGGACGCTTTGAGAGAATTAAGTAAAGAGAAAAAGTATGCAATTATACTGACTTTTATAATTACCTATAGAAGTACATTTACCAGTGTTTTCTGTTTGTTTGGATTCAGATAGCTGTCTCATCTAATTTAATTTTCAGTCTGAAGAAATTCCTGTAGCATTTATTTTCATTGTGTAGGTGTAATTCACATGTCATACAATTCATCCCCTTAAAATACACAATAGAGTGGTGGCTGGTGTATTCGCAGAGCTGTGCCACCATTGCTACCATCAATTTTCAGATATTTTCATTATGACACAAGGGAGAACTGTCCCTAGCCGTAGGTAATCACGAATCTACTTTCCGTCCTGTAGGCTCGGCTCTTCTGGACATTTCCTATAAGTGAGGATCATACAATGTGTGATTCTTTGTGTTTTCCTCCAGTTAGCATGAAAACTTAGGGTTTCACCCATGTTGTGTGTATCAGGACTTCATATTTCTCATGGCTGTATAATTCTCTCCCTTTAGTGTTCCTTGTAAGACATGTCAGCTAGCAACAAGTTTCCTCAGTTTTTATTTACCTAAGGATGTCTTTTTTCACCTTCATCTGTGAAAGGTAATTTGCTAGATATAAGACTCTTGTTTGAGTTTTTACTTCCAGCAATGAGAACATGTTGTCCCCACTGCCTTCCAACTGCTATCATGTCTGATGAGAAGTCAGCTGTTAACCTTACTGGAGTGTACATGTATATCACGTTATTTTTCTCTTTTTGCCTTCAAGATCTTTATCTTTGGCTTTCGGTATTTTGCCTATGATGTGCCCAGATGGAGAGCTCTTTGTGTTTATGCTCCTTGGAATTTGTAGAGTTTCTTGGATGGATGTATTGTATTTTGGTCACATTTTGGGAATTTTCTGCCATTAAATACTTTAAATATTTTTCTGTTCCTTTCTCCAATCCTGCTTGTATTCGCATTGCACGTGTGGCTGCACTTATTGATGCCCCACATTTCTCTGTGGCTCTTCGTTTTCTTTCATTCACTAATTTTTCCCTCTGTTCTGCAAAATCCATAATCTCCATGGATCTCGCTTTAAGTTGGCTGCTGCTTACTTCTGCCAGCTCAAATCTACATTTTGGTTATGGTTCTTAACTCCAAGATTTCCATTTGGTTCTGAAAAAATACAATTTCTGCCTCTCAATAGTATACTCTCTTTGATGAGCTTTTTTCACTGTACCTTCCTTTAGCTCTTTACGTATGAGAGCTGTGAGGAAAGGTACCCACTTTGTCCCTGCCTGCACCTCCCAGGAGTAGAGCACTCCAAGTAGAGCTTCTGATACACAGTGCATGGGTTTGGTAGGTAAGGTTACAGGTCATGCCTCAGATGCCACAAACTCGCTATTCTTACCGACAAATACTCAGTTGTCCTGAATGAATATTTCTTAAAATGCTGTATACCTTTAGGATAACTTCTAGAGACTTTAACTGCTTTAAAAATAATTTTTACCTGTTCCTTTGTTGATCTACAATTTGTCTTTCAAGAAGTCCCAGTCCTCTTCCACATGATTTTTTAACAATATTTGTTGTGGCTAGAAGAGTTAACATAAGACCTACCGTCTACCAGATGTGTTTTTTAGTGTTTAATGTAGTATTGTTGGCAGTGCCGTACAGCAGATCTCCAGAGTTTATTCATCTTCCTTAACTGAGACTTTACACTCCTTGTTTAGTAACTCCGCATTTCCCATGACCCTAACCCTGGCCAACACCATTCCACCATTTGGTTATATGGATTTGACTACTTTAGATACTACATGTTAAGTGTATTCATGCAGTATTTCTCTTTCTGTGACTGGCTTGTTTCATTTAATGTTCTCAAGGGGTTCATCCATGTTGTTGCATATTGCAAAATTTCCTTTCTTCAAGGCTAAATTGGATTCCATTGTATGTCTAAACCACATATTCTTTCCATATTCATATGTCGATGGGCATCTTGGTTGTTACCACCTCTTAGCTATTCAGAATCACGTTGCAGTGAACAATGGAGTGCGGGTGTCTCGTTGAGAGCCAGATTTTAGTCCTTTTGAGTCAATACCCACAAGTGTGGTTGCTGGATCATACGGTAGTTCTGTTGTTAGTGTTCTGAGGGAGCTCCCGTCCTTGCAAGCTTGGAAAACCTGCTTTCAGCTGCTCTACCAAAGCAGGTAAAAGGGGATCCTGCATCACTTCCAGTCAGTGTTCTTGATGCTTTCTGTTGTGCGTTTTCTAGATCAACTGGATGACACTTCTTGCAGCTATGTTATCAAGGATGACACCAAGCCCCACATACGAATGTGAGTTTGAACAGACTTAGAACCTGGGCGTCCAACCAAAGTGTGGATATTTTTACCCTCCTTGTGTTCCCCCATAGCTCCTTCCTCACAGGGGCTTTAGCTCCACTCTGGGGGAGAAGTGGTAGATTTCTCTGGGTGTATGTGGGAAGCTTTTCAAATATTCCTTCTATCTGGACATCCCATAGATGGTCCCATGGGGACAAATTCCCAGGACCCTTGGGTAATAGGTAAAGTGAGAGAGATAGAAAGACAGGGAGATTATAGTCTCCTTTGACAGAAAGAGAGAGAGAGAGATGTTAGGCTCCTTTGAAAGAGGGAGAGTGTGATGCTAGGCTTCTTAGGGAGAGAGAGAAAGGGTGAGATGCTAGAATTCTTGTAGAGAGAGAGAGAGAGAGATGCTAGGCTTCTTTGAGAGAGAGAGGGGGGAGAGAGATGCTAGTCTACTTTGAGAGAGAGAGTGGGCATTGTAGGCTCCTTTGAGATAGAGAGTGAGAGAGAGAGGGATTCTAGGCTCCTTTGAGAGAAAGAGAGATATACAGAGACAGAGAGATGCTAGGCTCCTTTGAGAGAGAGAGAGAGAAGGAGAGAGATTATAGGCTCCTTTAAGAGAAAGAGAGATATACAGAGACAGAAAGATGCTATGCTTCGAGAGAGAGAGGGATGCTAGTCTCCTTTGAAAGAGAGAGAGTTACATGCTAGTCTCCTTTCACAGAGAGAGAAACAGAGAGAGATGGACAGAGAGAGAGATGATAGGCTCTTTTGTGAGAGAGAGAGAGAGAGAGAGGGATAATAGGCCACTCTGGGAGAGAGAGAGGGGGGTTGAGAGATTCTAGGCTCCTTAGAGAGAAAGAGAGATATACAGAGACAGAGAGATGCTAGGCTCCTTTGAGTGTGATGCTAGGCTCATTAAAGAGAGAGACAGAGGGACAGTGAAGAGAGAGTATCTAGACTAATTTGAGAGAGAGAGAGAGATGCTAGGCTAATTAGAGGGAGAGAGACAGACAGAGATGCTATGCAACTCTTAGAGAGAGATTCTTGACTACTGTGAGAAAGAGAGAGAGATGCTAGGCACCTTTGAGAGAAAGAGATAGATGCTAGGATGATTTGAGAAAGAGAGAGAGATACTAGACTCATTTGAGAGAGAGAGAGGGAGATACATGCTAGACTCCTTAGAGAGAGATAGACAGAGAGAGACTGAGAGATGTTAGGCCCCTTTGTGAGAAGGAGAGAGAGAAAGACAGGGAGTTGCTAGGCTCCTTTGGGAGAGACAGAGAGAGAGATGCTTGGCTTCTTTGAGAGAGAGAGGGAGAGATATTCTAGGCTACTTTGAGAAAAAGAGAGATATACAGTAACAGAGATATGCTAGGCTCCTTGGAGAGAGAGAGACATGCTCGGCTCCTTTGAATGAGAGAGATAAAGGGATACATGCAAGGCTCCGTTGAGAGACACAGAGAGAGAGTGAGGGATGCTAGGCTCCTTTGAGAGAAAGAGAGAAAAAAGGCGGAGATTCTAGTCTCCTTTGAGAAAAAGAGAGATAGTGAGACAGAGAGATGGTAAGCTCTTTTGAGAGAGAGAGAGTGTGATGCTAGGCTTCTTAGTGAGAGAGAGAAAGGGAGAGATGCTAGAATCCTTTGAGAGATAGAGAGAGATGCTTGTCTCCTTTGAAAGAGAGCGAGTGTGATGGTAGGTTTCTTAGCGAGAGGGAGAAAGATAGAGATCCTAGAATCCCTTTAGAGAGAGAGAGAAAGGCATGCTAGTACACTTTGTGGGGGAGGGAGTGAGAGGTAGAGACGATTTGCTCCTTGGAGAGAGAGAGAGTGAGATGGTTGACACTGTTGACAGCGAGAGAGAGAGAGGGAGAGAAATGCTAAGCTGCTTCGAGACAAAGAGAGAGGGAGAGATAGAGATATGCTAGGCTACTTTGAGAGAGAGGGAGGGAGAGATATGCTAGGCTCCGTAGAGAGAGGAAGAGGGATAGATATGCTAGGCTTCTTTGAGAGAGAGAGAGAGAGAGAGACCTGGAGAGACAGAGAGAGAGATTCTAGGCTCCTTTTAGAGAAAGAAAGATATACAGAGACAGAGAGACTCCAGGCTACTTTGATAGAGAGAGTGATGCTAGACTCCTTTGAATGAGAGACAGAGAGAGATACATGCTAGGTTCCGTTGGGAGAGAGAGAGACAGACAGAGTGAGATGAAAGACTCGTTAGAGAGAGGGAGATAGAGTGAGGGATGCTCGGCTCTTTTGAGAGAAAGAGGGAGATAGTAAGACAGGGAGATTGCAGGCTCCTTTGAGAGAGAGAGAGAGAGAGAGATGCAAAGCTTCTTGAGAGAGAGGGAGAGAGAGAGATGCTTGGCTCCATTGAGAGAGAGAGATGCTAAGCTCCTTTGAGAGACAGAGAGAGAGAGATGCTACTCTACTTTGAGAGTGAGAGACATAGGGATGCTAGACTCCTTTCAGAGAGAGAGAGAGTTATATATGCAAGGATTCTTTGAGAGAGGCAGAGTGAGGGAGAGTGATTCTAGTCTCCTTTGAGAGAAAGAGAGAGAGGTAGAAAGAGAGATGCTAGGCAGATTTGAAAGAGAAAGAGTGTGATGCAAGGTCTCTTACGGAGACAGAGAAAGTGAGATGCTAATATCCTTTGATATATATGTATATATATTTATATATATGTATATATACTATACTTCGTTGAGAGAGACAGAGAGAGAGGGAAAGAGATGCTATTCTACTTTAATAGAGAGAGAGAGAGGGCTGGTAGGCTCCTTTGACATAGCGATAGAGAGAGATGATACGCTTCTTTGAGAGAGAGAGTGAGAGAGAGAGTGTCTAGTCTGCTTTGGGAGGAAGGAGAGAGATGTAGACGGATAGATATTAGGCTCCTTTGAAAGACAGACAGTGTGATGCTAGGCTTCTTAGGGAGAGAGAGAAAGAGAGTGATGCTAGAATCCTTTGAGAGAGAGAGAGAGATGCTAGGCTTCTTTGAGAGAGAGAGAGTCAGAGTGAGACAGAGAGATAGAGATTCTATTTTCCTTTGAGAGAGTGAGAGCAATACACGCTGGCTCCTTGAGAGAGAGAGATAAAAGGAGAGAGAGAGAGAGAGAAGATAGGCTCCTTTGAGAGAGAGAGAGGTTGAGGGATGCTAGGCTCCTTTGAGAGAAAGAGAGAGAGATAGAAAGACGGAGATTCTAGTCTCTTTGAGAGAAAGAGGGAGAGATAGAGAGATGTTAGGCTCATTTGAAAGAGGGAGAGTGTGGTGCTAGGCTTCTTAGGGAGAGATAGAATTTGAGCGATGCTAGAATCCTTAGAGAGAGAGAGAGAGATGCTAGGCTTCTCTGAGAGAGAGACAGAGTGAGACAGAGAGATAGAGATTCTGGGTTCCTTTGAGTGAGGGAGAGCAATACACGCTGGCTCTTTGAGAGAGAGATAAACAGAGAGACAGAGAGGATATAGGCTCCTTTGAGAGAGAGATGCTAGGACGCTTTGAGAGAATTAAGTAAAGAGAAAAAGTATGCAATTATACTGACTTTTATAATTACCTATAGAAGTACATTTACCAGTGTTTTCTGTTTGTTTGGATTCAGATAGCTGTCTCATCTAATTTAATTTTCAGTCTGAAGAAATTCCTGTAGCATTTATTTTCATTGTGTAGGTGTAATTCACATGTCATACAATTCATCCCCTTAAAATACACAATAGAGTGGTGGCTGGTGTATTCGCAGAGCTGTGCCACCATTGCTACCATCAATTTTCAGATATTTTCATTATGACACAAGGGAGAACTGTCCCTAGCCGTAGGTAATCACGAATCTACTTTCCGTCCTGTAGGCTCGGCTCTTCTGGACATTTCCTATAAGTGAGGATCATACAATGTGTGATTCTTTGTGTTTTCCTCCAGTTAGCATGAAAACTTAGGGTTTCACCCATGTTGTGTGTATCAGGACTTCATATTTCTCATGGCTGTATAATTCTCTCCCTTTAGTGTTCCTTGTAAGACATGTCAGCTAGCAACAAGTTTCCTCAGTTTTTATTTACCTAAGGATGTCTTTTTTCACCTTCATCTGTGAAAGGTAATTTGCTAGATATAAGACTCTTGTTTGAGTTTTTACTTCCAGCAATGAGAACATGTTGTCCCCACTGCCTTCCAACTGCTATCATGTCTGATGAGAAGTCAGCTGTTAACCTTACTGGAGTGTACATGTATATCACGTTATTTTTCTCTTTTTGCCTTCAAGATCTTTATCTTTGGCTTTCGGTATTTTGCCTATGATGTGCCCAGATGGAGAGCTCTTTGTGTTTATGCTCCTTGGAATTTGTAGAGTTTCTTGGATGGATGTATTGTATTTTGGTCACATTTTGGGAATTTTCTGCCATTAAATACTTTAAATATTTTTCTGTTCCTTTCTCCAATCCTGCTTGTATTCGCATTGCACGTGTGGCTGCACTTATTGATGCCCCACATTTCTCTGTGGCTCTTCGTTTTCTTTCATTCACTAATTTTTCCCTCTGTTCTGCAAAATCCATAATCTCCATGGATCTCGCTTTAAGTTGGCTGCTGCTTACTTCTGCCAGCTCAAATCTACATTTTGGTTATGGTTCTTAACTCCAAGATTTCCATTTGGTTCTGAAAAAATACAATTTCTGCCTCTCAATAGTATACTCTCTTTGATGAGCTTTTTTCACTGTACCTTCCTTTAGCTCTTTACGTATGAGAGCTGTGAGGAAAGGTACCCACTTTGTCCCTGCCTGCACCTCCCAGGAGTAGAGCACTCCAAGTAGAGCTTCTGATACACAGTGCATGGGTTTGGTAGGTAAGGTTACAGGTCATGCCTCAGATGCCACAAACTCGCTATTCTTACCGACAAATACTCAGTTGTCCTGAATGAATATTTCTTAAAATGCTGTATACCTTTAGGATAACTTCTAGAGACTTTAACTGCTTTAAAAATAATTTTTACCTGTTCCTTTGTTGATCTACAATTTGTCTTTCAAGAAGTCCCAGTCCTCTTCCACATGATTTTTTAACAATATTTGTTGTGGCTAGAAGAGTTAACATAAGACCTACCGTCTACCAGATGTGTTTTTTAGTGTTTAATGTAGTATTGTTGGCAGTGCCGTACAGCAGATCTCCAGAGTTTATTCATCTTCCTTAACTGAGACTTTACACTCCTTGTTTAGTAACTCCGCATTTCCCATGACCCTAACCCTGGCCAACACCATTCCACCATTTGGTTATATGGATTTGACTACTTTAGATACTACATGTTAAGTGTATTCATGCAGTATTTCTCTTTCTGTGACTGGCTTGTTTCATTTAATGTTCTCAAGGGGTTCATCCATGTTGTTGCATATTGCAAAATTTCCTTTCTTCAAGGCTAAATTGGATTCCATTGTATGTCTAAACCACATATTCTTTCCATATTCATATGTCGATGGGCATCTTGGTTGTTACCACCTCTTAGCTATTCAGAATCACGTTGCAGTGAACAATGGAGTGCGGGTGTCTCGTTGAGAGCCAGATTTTAGTCCTTTTGAGTCAATACCCACAAGTGTGGTTGCTGGATCATACGGTAGTTCTGTTGTTAGTGTTCTGAGGGAGCTCCCGTCCTTGCAAGCTTGGAAAACCTGCTTTCAGCTGCTCTACCAAAGCAGGTAAAAGGGGATCCTGCATCACTTCCAGTCAGTGTTCTTGATGCTTTCTGTTGTGCGTTTTCTAGATCAACTGGATGACACTTCTTGCAGCTATGTTATCAAGGATGACACCAAGCCCCACATACGAATGTGAGTTTGAACAGACTTAGAACCTGGGCGTCCAACCAAAGTGTGGATATTTTTACCCTCCTTGTGTTCCCCCATAGCTCCTTCCTCACAGGGGCTTTAGCTCCACTCTGGGGGAGAAGTGGTAGATTTCTCTGGGTGTATGTGGGAAGCTTTTCAAATATTCCTTCTATCTGGACATCCCATAGATGGTCCCATGGGGACAAATTCCCAGGACCCTTGGGTAATAGGTAAAGTGAGAGAGATAGAAAGACAGGGAGATTATAGTCTCCTTTGACAGAAAGAGAGAGAGAGAGATGTTAGGCTCCTTTGAAAGAGGGAGAGTGTGATGCTAGGCTTCTTAGGGAGAGAGAGAAAGGGTGAGATGCTAGAATTCTTGTAGAGAGAGAGAGAGAGAGATGCTAGGCTTCTTTGAGAGAGAGAGGGGGGAGAGAGATGCTAGTCTACTTTGAGAGAGAGAGTGGGCATTGTAGGCTCCTTTGAGATAGAGAGTGAGAGAGAGAGGGATTCTAGGCTCCTTTGAGAGAAAGAGAGATATACAGAGACAGAGAGATGATAGGCTCCTTTGAGAGAGAGAGAGAGAAGGAGAGAGATTATAGGCTCCTTTAAGAGAAAGAGAGATATACAGAGACAGAAAGATGCTATGCTTCGAGAGAGAGAGGGATGCTAGTCTCCTTTGAAAGAGAGAGAGTTACATGCTAGTCTCCTTTCACAGAGAGAGAAACAGAGAGAGATGGACAGAGAGAGAGATGATAGGCTCTTTTGTGAGAGAGAGAGAGAGAGAGAGGGATAATAGGCCACTCTGGGAGAGAGAGAGGGGGGTTGAGAGATTCTAGGCTCCTTAGAGAGAAAGAGAGATATACAGAGACAGAGAGATGCTAGGCTCCTTTGAGTGTGATGCTAGGCTCATTAAAGAGAGAGACAGAGGGACAGTGAAGAGAGAGTATCTAGACTAATTTGAGAGAGAGAGAGAGATGCTAGGCTAATTAGAGGGAGAGAGACAGACAGAGATGCTATGCAACTCTTAGAGAGAGATTCTTGACTACTGTGAGAAAGAGAGAGAGATGCTAGGCACCTTTGAGAGAAAGAGATAGATGCTAGGATGATTTGAGAAAGAGAGAGAGATACTAGACTCATTTGAGAGAGAGAGAGGGAGATACATGCTAGACTCCTTAGAGAGAGATAGACAGAGAGAGACTGAGAGACGTTAGGCCCCTTTGTGAGAAGGAGAGAGAGAAAGACAGGGAGTTGCTAGGCTCCTTTGGGAGAGACAGAGAGAGAGATGCTTGGCTTCTTTGAGAGAGAGAGGGAGAGATATTCTAGGCTACTTTGAGAAAAAGAGAGACGTACAGTAACAGAGATATGCTAGGCTCCTTCGAGAGAGAGAGACATGCTCGGCTCCTTTGAATGAGAGAGATAAAGGGATACATGCAAGGCTCCGTTGAGAGACACAGAGAGAGAGTGAGGGATGCTAGGCTCCTTTGAGAGAAAGAGAGAAAAAAGGCGGAGATTCTAGTCTCCTTTGAGAAAAAGAGAGATAGTGAGACAGAGAGATGGTAAGCTCTTTTGAGAGAGAGAGTGTGATGCTAGGCTTCTTAGTGAGAGAGAGAAAGGGAGAGATGCTAGAATCCTTTGAGAGATAGAGAGAGATGCTTGTCTCCTTTGAAAGAGAGCGAGTGTGATGGTAGGTTTCTTAGCGAGAGGGAGAAAGATAGAGATCCTAGAATCCCTTTAGAGAGAGAGAGAAAGGCATGCTAGTACACTTTGTGGGGGAGGGAGTGAGAGGTAGAGACGATTTGCTCCTTGGAGAGAGAGAGAGTGAGATGGTTGACACTGTTGAGAGCGAGAGAGAGAGAGGGAGAGAAATGCTAAGCTGCTTCGAGACAAAGAGAGAGGGAGAGATAGAGATATGCTAGGCTACTTTGAGAGAGAGGGAGGGAGAGATATGCTAGGCTCCTTAGAGAGAGAAAGAGGGATAGATATGCTAGGCTTCTTTGAGAGAGAGAGAGAGAGAGAGACCTGGAGAGACAGAGAGAGAGATTCTAGGCTCCTTTTAGAGAAAGAAAGATATACAGAGACAGAGAGACTCCAGGCTACTTTGATAGAGAGAGTGATGCTAGACTCCTTTGAATGAGAGACAGAGAGAGATACATGCTAGGTTCCGTTGGGAGAGAGAGAGACAGACAGAGTGAGATGAAAGACTCGTTAGAGAGAGGGAGATAGAGTGAGGGATGCTCGGCTCTTTTGAGAGAAAGAGGGAGATAGTAAGAGAGGGAGATTGCAGGCTCCTTTGAGAGAGAGAGAGAGAGAGAGAGATGCAAAGCTTCTTGAGAGAGAGGGAGAGAGAGAGATGCTTGGCTCCATTGAGAGAGAGAGATGCTAAGCTCCTTTGAGAGACAGAGAGAGAGAGATGCTACTCTACTTTGAGAGTGAGAGACATAGGGATGCTAGACTCCTTTCAGAGAGAGAGAGAGTTATATATGCAAGGATTCTTTGAGAGAGGCAGAGTGAGGGAGAGTGATTCTAGTCTCCTTTGAGAGAAAGAGAGAGAGGTAGAAAGAGAGATGCTAGGCAGATTTGAAAGAGAAAGAGTGTGATGCAAGGTCTCTTACGGAGACAGAGAAAGTGAGATGCTAATATCCTTTGATATATATAGATATATTTATATATATGTATATATACTATACTTCGTTGAGAGAGACAGAGAGAGAGGGAAAGAGATGCTATTCTACTTTAATAGAGAGAGAGAGAGGGCTGGTAGGCTCCTTTGAGATAGAGATAGAGAGAGATGATACGCTTCTTTGAGAGAGAGAGTGAGAGAGAGAGTGTCTAGTCTGCTTTGGGAGGAAGGAGAGAGATGTAGACGGATAGATATTAGGCTCCTTTGAAAGACAGACAGTGTGATGCTAGGCTTCTTAGGGAGAGAGAGAAAGAGAGTGATGCTAGAATCCTTTGAGAGAGAGAGAGAGATGCTAGGCTTCTTTGAGAGAGAGAGAGTCAGAGTGAGACAGAGAGATAGAGATTCTATTTTCCTTTGAGAGAGTGAGAGCAATACACGCTGGCTCCTTGAGAGAGAGAGATAAAAGGAGAGAGAGAGAGAGAGAGAAGATAGGCTCCTTTGAGAGAGAGAGAGGTTGAGGGATGCTAGGCTCCTTTGAGAGAAAGAGAGAGAGATAGAAAGACGGAGATTCTAGTCTCTTTGAGAGAAAGAGGGAGAGATAGAGAGATGTTAGGCTCATTTGAAAGAGGGAGAGTGTGGTGCTAGGCTTCTTAGGGAGAGATAGAATTTGAGCGATGCTAGAATCCTTAGAGAGAGAGAGAGAGATGCTAGGCTTCTCTGAGAGAGAGACAGAGTGAGACAGAGAGATAGAGATTCTGGGTTCCTTTGAGTGAGGGAGAGCAATACACGCTGGCTCTTTGAGAGAGAGATAAACAGAGAGACAGAGAGGATATAGGCTCCTTTGAGAGAGAGATGCTAGGACTCTTTGAGAGAATTAAGTAAAGAGAAAAAGTATGCAATTATACTGACTTTTATAATTACCTATAGAAGTACATTTACCAGTGTTTTCTGTTTGTTTGGATTCAGATAGCTGTCTCATCTAATTTAATTTTCAGTCTGAAGAAATTCCTGTAGCATTTATTTTCATTGTGTAGGTGTAATTCACATGTCATACAATTCATCCCCTTAAAATACACAATAGAGTGGTGGCTGGTGTATTCGCAGAGCTGTGCCACCATTGCTACCATCAATTTTCAGATATTTTCATTATGACACAAGGGAGAACTGTCCCTAGCCGTAGGTAATCACGAATCTACTTTCCGTCCTGTAGGCTCGGCTCTTCTGGACATTTCCTATAAGTGAGGATCATACAATGTGTGATTCTTTGTGTTTTCCTCCAGTTAGCATGAAAACTTAGGGTTTCACCCATGTTGTGTGTATCAGGACTTCATATTTCTCATGGCTGTATAATTCTCTCCCTTTAGTGTTCCTTGTAAGACATGTCAGCTAGCAACAAGTTTCCTCAGTTTTTATTTACCTAAGGATGTCTTTTTTCACCTTCATCTGTGAAAGGTAATTTGCTAGATATAAGACTCTTGTTTGAGTTTTTACTTCCAGCAATGAGAACATGTTGTCCCCACTGCCTTCCAACTGCTATCATGTCTGATGAGAAGTCAGCTGTTAACCTTACTGGAGTGTACATGTATATCACGTTATTTTTCTCTTTTTGCCTTCAAGATCTTTATCTTTGGCTTTCGGTATTTTGCCTATGATGTGCCCAGATGGAGAGCTCTTTGTGTTTATGCTCCTTGGAATTTGTAGAGTTTCTTGGATGGATGTATTGTATTTTGGTCACATTTTGGGAATTTTCTGCCATTAAATACTTTAAATATTTTTCTGTTCCTTTCTCCAATCCTGCTTGTATTCGCATTGCACGTGTGGCTGCACTTATTGATGCCCCACATTTCTCTGTGGCTCTTCGTTTTCTTTCATTCACTAATTTTTCCCTCTGTTCTGCAAAATCCATAATCTCCATGGATCTCGCTTTAAGTTGGCTGCTGCTTACTTCTGCCAGCTCAAATCTACATTTTGGTTATGGTTCTTAACTCCAAGATTTCCATTTGGTTCTAAAAAAATACAATTTCTGCCTCTCAGTAGTATACTCTCTTTGATGAGCTTTTTTCACTGTACCTTCCTTTAGCTCTTTACGTATGAGAGCTGTGAGGAAAGGTACCCACTTTGTCCCTGCCTGCACCTCCCAGGAGTAGAGCACTCCAAGTAGAGCTTCTGATACACAGTGCATGGGTTTGGTAGGTAAGGTTACAGGTCATGCCTCAGATGCCACAAACTCGCTATTCTTACCGACAAATACTCAGTTGTCCTGAATGAATATTTCTTAAAATGCTGTATACCTTTAGGATAACTTCTAGAGACTTTAACTGCTTTAAAAATAATTTTTACCTGTTCCTTTGTTGATCTACAATTTGTCTTTCAAGAAGTCCCAGTCCTCTTCCACATGATTTTTTAACAATATTTGTTGTGGCTAGAAGAGTTAACATAAGACCTACCGTCTACCAGATGTGTTTTTTAGTGTTTAATGTAGTATTGTTGGCAGTGCCGTACAGCAGATCTCCAGAGTTTATTCATCTTCCTTAACTGAGACTTTACACTCCTTGTTTAGTAACTCCGCATTTCCCATGACCCTAACCCTGGCCAACACCATTCCACCATTTGGTTATATGGATTTGACTACTTTAGATACTACATGTTAAGTGTATTCATGCAGTATTTCTCTTTCTGTGACTGGCTTGTTTCATTTAATGTTCTCAAGGGGTTCATCCATGTTGTTGCATATTGCAAAATTTCCTTTCTTCAAGGCTAAATTGGATTCCATTGTATGTCTAAACCACATATTCTTTCCATATTCATATGTCGATGGGCATCTTGGTTGTTACCACCTCTTAGCTATTCAGAATCACGTTGCAGTGAACAATGGAGTGCGGGTGTCTCGTTGAGAGCCAGATTTTAGTCCTTTTGAGTCAATACCCACAAGTGTGGTTGCTGGATCATACGGTAGTTCTGTTGTTAGTGTTCTGAGGGAGCTCCCGTCCTTGCAAGCTTGGAAAACCTGCTTTCAGCTGCTCTACCAAAGCAGGTAAAAGGGGATCCTGCATCACTTCCAGTCAGTGTTCTTGATGCTTTCTGTTGTGCGTTTTCTAGATCAACTGGATGACACTTCTTGCAGCTATGTTATCAAGGATGACACCAAGCCCCACATACGAATGTGAGTTTGAACAGACTTAGAACCTGGGCGTCCAACCAAAGTGTGGATATTTTTACCCTCCTTGTGTTCCCCCATAGCTCCTTCCTCACAGGGGCTTTAGCTCCACTCTGGGGGAGAAGTGGTAGATTTCTCTGGGTGTATGTGGGAAGCTTTTCAAATATTCCTTCTATCTGGACATCCCATAGATGGTCCCATGGGGACAAATTCCCAGGACCCTTGGGTAATAGGTAAAGTGAGAGAGATAGAAAGACAGGGAGATTATAGTCTCCTTTGACAGAAAGAGAGAGAGAGAGATGTTAGGCTCCTTTGAAAGAGGGAGAGTGTGATGCTAGGCTTCTTAGGGAGAGAGAGAAAGGGTGAGATGCTAGAATTCTTGTAGAGAGAGAGAGAGAGAGATGCTAGGCTTCTTTGAGAGAGAGAGGGGGGAGAGAGATGCTAGTCTACTTTGAGAGAGAGAGTGGGCATTGTAGGCTCCTTTGAGATAGAGAGTGAGAGAGAGAGGGATTCTAGGCTCCTTTGAGAGAAAGAGAGATATACAGAGACAGAGAGATGATAGGCTCCTTTGAGAGAGAGAGAGAGAAGGAGAGAGATTATAGGCTCCTTTAAGAGAAAGAGAGATATACAGAGACAGAAAGATGCTATGCTTCGAGAGAGAGAGGGATGCTAGTCTCCTTTGAAAGAGAGAGAGTTACATGCTAGTCTCCTTTCACAGAGAGAGAAACAGAGAGAGATGGACAGAGAGAGAGATGATAGGCTCTTTTGTGAGAGAGAGAGAGAGAGAGAGGGATAATAGGCCACTCTGGGAGAGAGAGAGGGGGGTTGAGAGATTCTAGGCTCCTTAGAGAGAAAGAGAGATATACAGAGACAGAGAGATGCTAGGCTCCTTTGAGTGTGATGCTAGGCTCATTAAAGAGAGAGACAGAGGGACAGTGAAGAGAGAGTATCTAGACTAATTTGAGAGAGAGAGAGAGATGCTAGGCTAATTAGAGGGAGAGAGACAGACAGAGATGCTATGCAACTCTTAGAGAGAGATTCTTGACTACTGTGAGAAAGAGAGAGAGATGCTAGGCACCTTTGAGAGAAAGAGATAGATGCTAGGATGATTTGAGAAAGAGAGAGAGATACTAGACTCATTTGAGAGAGAGAGAGGGAGATACATGCTAGACTCCTTAGAGAGAGATAGACAGAGAGAGACTGAGAGATGTTAGGCCCCTTTGTGAGAAGGAGAGAGAGAAAGACAGGGAGTTGCTAGGCTCCTTTGGGAGAGACAGAGAGAGAGATGCTTGGCTTCTTTGAGAGAGAGAGGGAGAGATATTCTAGGCTACTTTGAGAAAAAGAGAGATATACAGTAACAGAGATATGCTAGGCTCCTTGGAGAGAGAGAGACATGCTCGGCTCCTTTGAATGAGAGAGATAAAGGGATACATGCAAGGCTCCGTTGAGAGACACAGAGAGAGAGTGAGGGATGCTAGGCTCCTTTGAGAGAAAGAGAGAAAAAAGGCGGAGATTCTAGTCTCCTTTGAGAAAAAGAGAGATAGTGAGACAGAGAGATGGTAAGCTCTTTTGAGAGAGAGAGAGTGTGATGCTAGGCTTCTTAGTGAGAGAGAGAAAGGGAGAGATGCTAGAATCCTTTGAGAGATAGAGAGAGATGCTTGTCTCCTTTGAAAGAGAGCGAGTGTGATGGTAGGTTTCTTAGCGAGAGGGAGAAAGATAGAGATCCTAGAATCCCTTTAGAGAGAGAGAGAAAGGCATGCTAGTACACTTTGTGGGGGAGGGAGTGAGAGGTAGAGACGATTTGCTCCTTGGAGAGAGAGAGAGTGAGATGGTTGACACTGTTGACAGCGAGAGAGAGAGAGGGAGAGAAATGCTAAGCTGCTTCGAGACAAAGAGAGAGGGAGAGATAGAGATATGCTAGGCTACTTTGAGAGAGAGGGAGGGAGAGATATGCTAGGCTCCGTAGAGAGAGGAAGAGGGATAGATATGCTAGGCTTCTTTGAGAGAGAGAGAGAGAGAGAGACCTGGAGAGACAGAGAGAGAGATTCTAGGCTCCTTTTAGAGAAAGAAAGATATACAGAGACAGAGAGACTCCAGGCTACTTTGATAGAGAGAGTGATGCTAGACTCCTTTGAATGAGAGACAGAGAGAGATACATGCTAGGTTCCGTTGGGAGAGAGAGAGACAGACAGAGTGAGATGAAAGACTCGTTAGAGAGAGGGAGATAGAGTGAGGGATGCTCGGCTCTTTTGAGAGAAAGAGGGAGATAGTAAGACAGGGAGATTGCAGGCTCCTTTGAGAGAGAGAGAGAGAGAGAGATGCAAAGCTTCTTGAGAGAGAGGGAGAGAGAGAGATGCTTGGCTCCATTGAGAGAGAGAGATGCTAAGCTCCTTTGAGAGACAGAGAGAGAGAGATGCTACTCTACTTTGAGAGTGAGAGACATAGGGATGCTAGACTCCTTTCAGAGAGAGAGAGAGTTATATATGCAAGGATTCTTTGAGAGAGGCAGAGTGAGGGAGAGTGATTCTAGTCTCCTTTGAGAGAAAGAGAGAGAGGTAGAAAGAGAGATGCTAGGCAGATTTGAAAGAGAAAGAGTGTGATGCAAGGTCTCTTACGGAGACAGAGAAAGTGAGATGCTAATATCCTTTGATATATATGTATATATATTTATATATATGTATATATACTATACTTCGTTGAGAGAGACAGAGAGAGAGGGAAAGAGATGCTATTCTACTTTAATAGAGAGAGAGAGAGGGCTGGTAGGCTCCTTTGACATAGCGATAGAGAGAGATGATACGCTTCTTTGAGAGAGAGAGTGAGAGAGAGAGTGTCTAGTCTGCTTTGGGAGGAAGGAGAGAGATGTAGACGGATAGATATTAGGCTCCTTTGAAAGACAGACAGTGTGATGCTAGGCTTCTTAGGGAGAGAGAGAAAGAGAGTGATGCTAGAATCCTTTGAGAGAGAGAGAGAGATGCTAGGCTTCTTTGAGAGAGAGAGAGTCAGAGTGAGACAGAGAGATAGAGATTCTATTTTCCTTTGAGAGAGTGAGAGCAATACACGCTGGCTCCTTGAGAGAGAGAGATAAAAGGAGAGAGAGAGAGAGAGAAGATAGGCTCCTTTGAGAGAGAGAGAGGTTGAGGGATGCTAGGCTCCTTTGAGAGAAAGAGAGAGAGATAGAAAGACGGAGATTCTAGTCTCTTTGAGAGAAAGAGGGAGAGATAGAGAGATGTTAGGCTCATTTGAAAGAGGGAGAGTGTGGTGCTAGGCTTCTTAGGGAGAGATAGAATTTGAGCGATGCTAGAATCCTTAGAGAGAGAGAGAGAGATGCTAGGCTTCTCTGAGAGAGAGACAGAGTGAGACAGAGAGATAGAGATTCTGGGTTCCTTTGAGTGAGGGAGAGCAATACACGCTGGCTCTTTGAGAGAGAGATAAACAGAGAGACAGAGAGGATATAGGCTCCTTTGAGAGAGAGATGCTAGGACGCTTTGAGAGAATTAAGTAAAGAGAAAAAGTATGCAATTATACTGACTTTTATAATTACCTATAGAAGTACATTTACCAGTGTTTTCTGTTTGTTTGGATTCAGATAGCTGTCTCATCTAATTTAATTTTCAGTCTGAAGAAATTCCTGTAGCATTTATTTTCATTGTGTAGGTGTAATTCACATGTCATACAATTCATCCCCTTAAAATACACAATAGAGTGGTGGCTGGTGTATTCGCAGAGCTGTGCCACCATTGCTACCATCAATTTTCAGATATTTTCATTATGACACAAGGGAGAACTGTCCCTAGCCGTAGGTAATCACGAATCTACTTTCCGTCCTGTAGGCTCGGCTCTTCTGGACATTTCCTATAAGTGAGGATCATACAATGTGTGATTCTTTGTGTTTTCCTCCAGTTAGCATGAAAACTTAGGGTTTCACCCATGTTGTGTGTATCAGGACTTCATATTTCTCATGGCTGTATAATTCTCTCCCTTTAGTGTTCCTTGTAAGACATGTCAGCTAGCAACAAGTTTCCTCAGTTTTTATTTACCTAAGGATGTCTTTTTTCACCTTCATCTGTGAAAGGTAATTTGCTAGATATAAGACTCTTGTTTGAGTTTTTACTTCCAGCAATGAGAACATGTTGTCCCCACTGCCTTCCAACTGCTATCATGTCTGATGAGAAGTCAGCTGTTAACCTTACTGGAGTGTACATGTATATCACGTTATTTTTCTCTTTTTGCCTTCAAGATCTTTATCTTTGGCTTTCGGTATTTTGCCTATGATGTGCCCAGATGGAGAGCTCTTTGTGTTTATGCTCCTTGGAATTTGTAGAGTTTCTTGGATGGATGTATTGTATTTTGGTCACATTTTGGGAATTTTCTGCCATTAAATACTTTAAATATTTTTCTGTTCCTTTCTCCAATCCTGCTTGTATTCGCATTGCACGTGTGGCTGCACTTATTGATGCCCCACATTTCTCTGTGGCTCTTCGTTTTCTTTCATTCACTAATTTTTCCCTCTGTTCTGCAAAATCCATAATCTCCATGGATCTCGCTTTAAGTTGGCTGCTGCTTACTTCTGCCAGCTCAAATCTACATTTTGGTTATGGTTCTTAACTCCAAGATTTCCATTTGGTTCTGAAAAAATACAATTTCTGCCTCTCAATAGTATACTCTCTTTGATGAGCTTTTTTCACTGTACCTTCCTTTAGCTCTTTACGTATGAGAGCTGTGAGGAAAGGTACCCACTTTGTCCCTGCCTGCACCTCCCAGGAGTAGAGCACTCCAAGTAGAGCTTCTGATACACAGTGCATGGGTTTGGTAGGTAAGGTTACAGGTCATGCCTCAGATGCCACAAACTCGCTATTCTTACCGACAAATACTCAGTTGTCCTGAATGAATATTTCTTAAAATGCTGTATACCTTTAGGATAACTTCTAGAGACTTTAACTGCTTTAAAAATAATTTTTACCTGTTCCTTTGTTGATCTACAATTTGTCTTTCAAGAAGTCCCAGTCCTCTTCCACATGATTTTTTAACAATATTTGTTGTGGCTAGAAGAGTTAACATAAGACCTACCGTCTACCAGATGTGTTTTTTAGTGTTTAATGTAGTATTGTTGGCAGTGCCGTACAGCAGATCTCCAGAGTTTATTCATCTTCCTTAACTGAGACTTTACACTCCTTGTTTAGTAACTCCGCATTTCCCATGACCCTAACCCTGGCCAACACCATTCCACCATTTGGTTATATGGATTTGACTACTTTAGATACTACATGTTAAGTGTATTCATGCAGTATTTCTCTTTCTGTGACTGGCTTGTTTCATTTAATGTTCTCAAGGGGTTCATCCATGTTGTTGCATATTGCAAAATTTCCTTTCTTCAAGGCTAAATTGGATTCCATTGTATGTCTAAACCACATATTCTTTCCATATTCATATGTCGATGGGCATCTTGGTTGTTACCACCTCTTAGCTATTCAGAATCACGTTGCAGTGAACAATGGAGTGCGGGTGTCTCGTTGAGAGCCAGATTTTAGTCCTTTTGAGTCAATACCCACAAGTGTGGTTGCTGGATCATACGGTAGTTCTGTTGTTAGTGTTCTGAGGGAGCTCCCGTCCTTGCAAGCTTGGAAAACCTGCTTTCAGCTGCTCTACCAAAGCAGGTAAAAGGGGATCCTGCATCACTTCCAGTCAGTGTTCTTGATGCTTTCTGTTGTGCGTTTTCTAGATCAACTGGATGACACTTCTTGCAGCTATGTTATCAAGGATGACACCAAGCCCCACATACGAATGTGAGTTTGAACAGACTTAGAACCTGGGCGTCCAACCAAAGTGTGGATATTTTTACCCTCCTTGTGTTCCCCCATAGCTCCTTCCTCACAGGGGCTTTAGCTCCACTCTGGGGGAGAAGTGGTAGATTTCTCTGGGTGTATGTGGGAAGCTTTTCAAATATTCCTTCTATCTGGACATCCCATAGATGGTCCCATGGGGACAAATTCCCAGGACCCTTGGGTAATAGGTAAAGTGAGAGAGATAGAAAGACAGGGAGATTATAGTCTCCTTTGACAGAAAGAGAGAGAGAGAGATGTTAGGCTCCTTTGAAAGAGGGAGAGTGTGATGCTAGGCTTCTTAGGGAGAGAGAGAAAGGGTGAGATGCTAGAATTCTTGTAGAGAGAGAGAGAGAGAGATGCTAGGCTTCTTTGAGAGAGAGAGGGGGGAGAGAGATGCTAGTCTACTTTGAGAGAGAGAGTGGGCATTGTAGGCTCCTTTGAGATAGAGAGTGAGAGAGAGAGGGATTCTAGGCTCCTTTGAGAGAAAGAGAGATATACAGAGACAGAGAGATGATAGGCTCCTTTGAGAGAGAGAGAGAGAAGGAGAGAGATTATAGGCTCCTTTAAGAGAAAGAGAGATATACAGAGACAGAAAGATGCTATGCTTCGAGAGAGAGAGGGATGCTAGTCTCCTTTGAAAGAGAGAGAGTTACATGCTAGTCTCCTTTCACAGAGAGAGAAACAGAGAGAGATGGACAGAGAGAGAGATGATAGGCTCTTTTGTGAGAGAGAGAGAGAGAGAGAGGGATAATAGGCCACTCTGGGAGAGAGAGAGGGGGGTTGAGAGATTCTAGGCTCCTTAGAGAGAAAGAGAGATATACAGAGACAGAGAGATGCTAGGCTCCTTTGAGTGTGATGCTAGGCTCATTAAAGAGAGAGACAGAGGGACAGTGAAGAGAGAGTATCTAGACTAATTTGAGAGAGAGAGAGAGATGCTAGGCTAATTAGAGGGAGAGAGACAGACAGAGATGCTATGCAACTCTTAGAGAGAGATTCTTGACTACTGTGAGAAAGAGAGAGAGATGCTAGGCACCTTTGAGAGAAAGAGATAGATGCTAGGATGATTTGAGAAAGAGAGAGAGATACTAGACTCATTTGAGAGAGAGAGAGGGAGATACATGCTAGACTCCTTAGAGAGAGATAGACAGAGAGAGACTGAGAGACGTTAGGCCCCTTTGTGAGAAGGAGAGAGAGAAAGACAGGGAGTTGCTAGGCTCCTTTGGGAGAGACAGAGAGAGAGATGCTTGGCTTCTTTGAGAGAGAGAGGGAGAGATATTCTAGGCTACTTTGAGAAAAAGAGAGACGTACAGTAACAGAGATATGCTAGGCTCCTTCGAGAGAGAGAGACATGCTCGGCTCCTTTGAATGAGAGAGATAAAGGGATACATGCAAGGCTCCGTTGAGAGACACAGAGAGAGAGTGAGGGATGCTAGGCTCCTTTGAGAGAAAGAGAGAAAAAAGGCGGAGATTCTAGTCTCCTTTGAGAAAAAGAGAGATAGTGAGACAGAGAGATGGTAAGCTCTTTTGAGAGAGAGAGTGTGATGCTAGGCTTCTTAGTGAGAGAGAGAAAGGGAGAGATGCTAGAATCCTTTGAGAGATAGAGAGAGATGCTTGTCTCCTTTGAAAGAGAGCGAGTGTGATGGTAGGTTTCTTAGCGAGAGGGAGAAAGATAGAGATCCTAGAATCCCTTTAGAGAGAGAGAGAAAGGCATGCTAGTACACTTTGTGGGGGAGGGAGTGAGAGGTAGAGACGATTTGCTCCTTGGAGAGAGAGAGAGTGAGATGGTTGACACTGTTGAGAGCGAGAGAGAGAGAGGGAGAGAAATGCTAAGCTGCTTCGAGACAAAGAGAGAGGGAGAGATAGAGATATGCTAGGCTACTTTGAGAGAGAGGGAGGGAGAGATATGCTAGGCTCCTTAGAGAGAGAAAGAGGGATAGATATGCTAGGCTTCTTTGAGAGAGAGAGAGAGAGAGAGACCTGGAGAGACAGAGAGAGAGATTCTAGGCTCCTTTTAGAGAAAGAAAGATATACAGAGACAGAGAGACTCCAGGCTACTTTGATAGAGAGAGTGATGCTAGACTCCTTTGAATGAGAGACAGAGAGAGATACATGCTAGGTTCCGTTGGGAGAGAGAGAGACAGACAGAGTGAGATGAAAGACTCGTTAGAGAGAGGGAGATAGAGTGAGGGATGCTCGGCTCTTTTGAGAGAAAGAGGGAGATAGTAAGAGAGGGAGATTGCAGGCTCCTTTGAGAGAGAGAGAGAGAGAGAGAGATGCAAAGCTTCTTGAGAGAGAGGGAGAGAGAGAGATGCTTGGCTCCATTGAGAGAGAGAGATGCTAAGCTCCTTTGAGAGACAGAGAGAGAGAGATGCTACTCTACTTTGAGAGTGAGAGACATAGGGATGCTAGACTCCTTTCAGAGAGAGAGAGAGTTATATATGCAAGGATTCTTTGAGAGAGGCAGAGTGAGGGAGAGTGATTCTAGTCTCCTTTGAGAGAAAGAGAGAGAGGTAGAAAGAGAGATGCTAGGCAGATTTGAAAGAGAAAGAGTGTGATGCAAGGTCTCTTACGGAGACAGAGAAAGTGAGATGCTAATATCCTTTGATATATATAGATATATTTATATATATGTATATATACTATACTTCGTTGAGAGAGACAGAGAGAGAGGGAAAGAGATGCTATTCTACTTTAATAGAGAGAGAGAGAGGGCTGGTAGGCTCCTTTGAGATAGAGATAGAGAGAGATGATACGCTTCTTTGAGAGAGAGAGTGAGAGAGAGAGTGTCTAGTCTGCTTTGGGAGGAAGGAGAGAGATGTAGACGGATAGATATTAGGCTCCTTTGAAAGACAGACAGTGTGATGCTAGGCTTCTTAGGGAGAGAGAGAAAGAGAGTGATGCTAGAATCCTTTGAGAGAGAGAGAGAGATGCTAGGCTTCTTTGAGAGAGAGAGAGTCAGAGTGAGACAGAGAGATAGAGATTCTATTTTCCTTTGAGAGAGTGAGAGCAATACACGCTGGCTCCTTGAGAGAGAGAGATAAAAGGAGAGAGAGAGAGAGAGAGAAGATAGGCTCCTTTGAGAGAGAGAGAGGTTGAGGGATGCTAGGCTCCTTTGAGAGAAAGAGAGAGAGATAGAAAGACGGAGATTCTAGTCTCTTTGAGAGAAAGAGGGAGAGATAGAGAGATGTTAGGCTCATTTGAAAGAGGGAGAGTGTGGTGCTAGGCTTCTTAGGGAGAGATAGAATTTGAGCGATGCTAGAATCCTTAGAGAGAGAGAGAGAGATGCTAGGCTTCTCTGAGAGAGAGACAGAGTGAGACAGAGAGATAGAGATTCTGGGTTCCTTTGAGTGAGGGAGAGCAATACACGCTGGCTCTTTGAGAGAGAGATAAACAGAGAGACAGAGAGGATATAGGCTCCTTTGAGAGAGAGATGCTAGGACTCTTTGAGAGAATTAAGTAAAGAGAAAAAGTATGCAATTATACTGACTTTTATAATTACCTATAGAAGTACATTTACCAGTGTTTTCTGTTTGTTTGGATTCAGATAGCTGTCTCATTTAATTTAATTTTCAGTCTGAAGAAATTCCTGTAGCATTTATTTTCATTGTGTAGGTGTAATTCACATGTCATACAATTCATCCCCTTAAAATACACAATAGAGTGGTGGCTGGTATATTCACAGAGCTGTGCCACCATTGCTACCATCAATTTTCAGATATTTTCATTATGACACAAGGGAGAACTGTCCCTAGCCGTAGGTAATCACGAATCTACTTTCCGTCCTGTAGGCTCGGCTCTTCTGGACATTTCCTATAAGTGAGGATCATACAATGTGTGATTCTTTGTGTTTTCCTCCAGTTAGCATGAAAACTTAGGGTTTCACCCATGTTGTGTGTATCAGGACTTCATATTTCTCATGGCTGTATAATTCTCTCCCTTTAGTGTTCCTTGTAAGACATGTCAGCTAGCAACAAGTTTCCTCAGTTTTTATTTACCTAAGGATGTCTTTTTTCACCTTCATCTGTGAAAGGTAATTTGCTAGATATAAGACTCTTGTTTGAGTTTTTACTTCCAGCAATGAGAACATGTTGTCCCCACTGCCTTCCAACTGCTATCATGTCTGATGAGAAGTCAGCTGTTAACCTTACTGGAGTGTACATGTATATCACGTTATTTTTCTCTTTTTGCCTTCAAGATCTTTATCTTTGGCTTTCGGTATTTTGCCTATGATGTGCCCAGATGGAGAGCTCTTTGTGTTTATGCTCCTTGGAATTTGTAGAGTTTCTTGGATGGATGTATTGTATTTTGGTCACATTTTGGGAATTTTCTGCCATTAAATACTTTAAATATTTTTCTGTTCCTTTCTCCAATCCTGCTTGTATTCGCATTGCACGTGTGGCTGCACTTATTGATGCCCCACATTTCTCTGTGGCTCTTCGTTTTCTTTCATTCACTAATTTTTCCCTCTGTTCTGCAAAATCCATAATCTCCATGGATCTCGCTTTAAGTTGGCTGCTGCTTACTTCTGCCAGCTCAAATCTACATTTTGGTTATGGTTCTTAACTCCAAGATTTCCATTTGGTTCTAAAAAAATACAATTTCTGCCTCTCAGTAGTATACTCTCTTTGATGAGCTTTTTTCACTGTACCTTCCTTTAGCTCTTTACGTATGAGAGCTGTGAGGAAAGGTACCCACTTTGTCCCTGCCTGCACCTCCCAGGAGTAGAGCACTCCAAGTAGAGCTTCTGATACACAGTGCATGGGTTTGGTAGGTAAGGTTACAAGTCATGCCTCAGATGCCACAAACTCGCTATTCTTACCGACAAATACTCAGTTGTCCTGAATGAATATTTCTTAAAATGCTGTATACCGTTAGGATAACTTCTAGAGACTTTAACTGCTTTAAAAATAATTTTTACCTGTTCCTTTGTTGATCTACAATTTGTCTTTCAAGAAGTCCCAGTCCTCTTCCACATGATTTTTTAACAATATTTGTTGTGGCTAGAAGAGTTAACATAAGACCTACCGTCTACCAGATGTGTTTTTTAGTGTTTAATGTAGTATTGTTGGCAGTGCCGTACAGCAGATCTCCAGAGTTTATTCATCTTCCTTAACTGAGACTTTACACTCCTTGTTTAGTAACTCCGCATTTCCCATGACCCTAACCCTGGCCAACACCATTCCACCATTTGGTTATATGGATTTGACTACTTTAGATACTACATGTTAAGTGTATTCATGCAGTATTTCTCTTTCTGTGACTGGCTTGTTTCATTTAATGTTCTCAAGGGGTTCATCCATGTTGTTGCATATTGCAAAATTTCCTTTCTTCAAGGCTAAATTGGATTCCATTGTATGTCTAAACCACATATTCTTTCCATATTCATATGTCGATGGGCATCTTGGTTGTTACCACTTCTTAGCTATTCAGAATCACGTTGCAGTGAACAATGGAGTGCGGGTGTCTCGTTGAGAGCCAGATTTTAGTCCTTTTGAGTCAATACCCACAAGTGTGGTTGCTGGATCATACGGTAGTTCTGTTGTTAGTGTTCTGAGGGAGCTCCCGTCCTTGCAAGCTTGGAAAACCTGCTTTCAGCTGCTCTACCAAAGCAGGTAAAAGGGGATCCTGCATCACTTCCAGTCAGTGTTCTTGATGCTTTCTGTTGTGCGTTTTCTAGATCAACTGGATGACACTTCTTGCAGCTATGTTATCAAGGATGACACCAAGCCCCACATACGAATGTGAGTTTGAACAGACTTAGAACCTGGGCGTCCAACCAAAGTGTGGATATTTTTACCCTCCTTGTGTTCCCCCATAGCTCCTTCCTCACAGGGGCTTTAGCTCCACTCTGGGGGAGAAGTGGTAGATTTCTCTGGGTGTATGTGGGAAGCTTTTCAAATATTCCTTCTATCTGGACATCCCATAGATGGTCCCATGGGGACAAATTCCCAGGACCCTTGGGTAATAGGTAAAGTGAGAGAGATAGAAAGACAGGGAGATTATAGTCTCCTTTGACAGAAAGAGAGAGAGAGAGAGATGTTAGGCTCCTTTGAAAGAGGGAGAGTGTGATGCTAGGCTTCTTAGGGAGAGAGAGAAAGGGTGAGATGCTAGAATTCTTGTAGAGAGAGAGAGAGAGATATGCTAGGCTTCTTTGAGAGAGAGAGGGGGGAGAGAGATGCTAGTCTACTTTGAGAGAGAGAGTGGGCATTGTAGGCTCCTTTGAGATAGAGAGTGAGAGAGAGAGGGATTCTAGGCTCCTTTGAGAGAAAGAGAGATATACAGAGACAGAGAGATGATAGGCTCCTTTGAGAGAGAGAGAGAGAAGGAGAGAGATTATAGGCTCCTTTAAGAGAAAGAGAGATATACAGAGACAGAAAGATGCTATGCTTCGAGAGAGAGAGGGATGCTAGTCTCCTTTGAAAGAGAGAGAGTTACATGCTAGTCTCCTTTCACAGAGAGAGAAACAGAGAGAGATGGACAGAGAGAGAGATGATAGGCTCTTTTGTGAGAGAGAGAGAGAGAGAGGGATAATAGGCCACTCTGGGAGAGAGAGAGGGGGGTTGAGAGATTCTAGGCTCCTTAGAGAGAAAGAGAGATATACAGAGACAGAGAGATGCTAGGCTCCTTTGAGTGTGATGCTAGGCTCATTAAAGAGAGAGACAGAGGGACAGTGAAGAGAGAGTATCTAGACTAATTTGAGAGAGAGAGAGAGATGCTAGGCTAATTAGAGGGAGAGAGACAGACAGAGATGCTATGCAACTCTTAGAGAGAGATTCTTGACTACTGTGAGAAAGAGAGAGAGATGCTAGGCACCTTTGAGAGAAAGAGATAGATGCTAGGATGATTTGAGAAAGAGAGAGAGATACTAGACTCATTTGAGAGAGAGAGAGGGAGATACATGCTAGACTCCTTAGAGAGAGATAGACAGAGAGAGACTGAGAGATGTTAGGCCCCTTTGTGAGAAGGAGAGAGAGAAAGACAGGGAGTTGCTAGGCTCCTTTGGGAGAGACAGAGAGAGAGATGTTTGGCTTCTTTGAGAGAGAGAGGGAGAGATATTCTAGGCTACTTTGAGAAAAAGAGAGATATACAGTAACAGAGATATGCTAGGCTCCTTGGAGAGAGAGAGACATGCTCGGCTCCTTTGAATGAGAGAGATAAAGGGATACATGCAAGGCTCCGTTGAGAGACACAGAGAGAGAGTGAGGGATGCTAGGCTCCTTTGAGAGAAAGAGAGAAAAAAGGCGGAGATTCTAGTCTCCTTTGAGAAAAAGAGAGATAGTGAGACAGAGAGATGGTAAGCTCTTTTGAGAGAGAGAGAGTGTGATGCTAGGCTTCTTAGTGAGAGAGAGAAAGGGAGAGATGCTAGAATCCTTTGAGAGATAGAGAGAGATGCTTGTCTCCTTTGAAAGAGAGCGAGTGTGATGGTAGGTTTCTTAGCGAGAGGGAGAAAGATAGAGATCCTAGAATCCCTTTAGAGAGAGAGAGAAAGGCATGCTAGTACACTTTGTGGGGGAGGGAGTGAGAGGTAGAGACGATTTGCTCCTTGGAGAGAGAGAGAGTGAGATGGTTGACACTGTTGACAGCGAGAGAGAGAGAGGGAGAGAAATGCTAAGCTGCTTCGAGACAAAGAGAGAGGGAGAGATAGAGATATGCTAGGCTACTTTGAGAGAGAGGGAGGGAGAGATATGCTAGGCTCCGTAGAGAGAGGAAGAGGGATAGATATGCTAGGCTTCTTTGAGAGAGAGAGAGAGAGAGAGACCTGGAGAGACAGAGAGAGAGATTCTAGGCTCCTTTTAGAGAAAGAAAGATATACAGAGACAGAGAGACTCCAGGCTACTTTGATAGAGAGAGTGATGCTAGACTCCTTTGAATGAGAGACAGAGAGAGATACATGCTAGGTTCCGTTGGGAGAGAGAGAGACAGACAGAGTGAGATGAAAGACTCGTTAGAGAGAGGGAGATAGAGTGAGGGATGCTCGGCTCTTTTGAGAGAAAGAGGGAGATAGTAAGACAGGGAGATTGCAGGCTCCTTTGAGAGAGAGAGAGAGAGAGAGATGCAAAGCTTCTTGAGAGAGAGGGAGAGAGAGAGATGCTTGGCTCCATTGAGAGAGAGAGATGCTAAGCTCCTTTGAGAGACAGAGAGAGAGAGATGCTACTCTACTTTGAGAGTGAGAGACATAGGGATGCTAGACTCATTTCAGAGAGAGAGAGAGTTATATATGCAAGGATTCTTTGAGAGAGGCAGAGTGAGGGAGAGTGATTCTAGTCTCCTTTGAGAGAAAGAGAGAGAGGTAGAAAGAGAGATGCTAGGCAGATTTGAAAGAGAAAGAGTGTGATGCAAGGTCTCTTACGGAGACAGAGAAAGTGAGATGCTAATATCCTTTGATATATATGTATATATATTTATATATATGTATATATACTATACTTCGTTGAGAGAGACAGAGAGAGAGGGAAAGAGATGCTATTCTACTTTAATAGAGAGAGAGAGAGGGCTGGTAGGCTCCTTTGACATAGCGATAGAGAGAGATGATACGCTTCTTTGAGAGAGAGAGTGAGAGAGAGAGTGTCTAGTCTGCTTTGGGAGGAAGGAGAGAGATGTAGACGGATAGATATTAGGCTCCTTTGAAAGACAGACAGTGTGATGCTAGGCTTCTTAGGGAGAGAGAGAAAGAGAGTGATGCTAGAATCCTTTGAGAGAGAGAGAGAGATGCTAGGCTTCTTTGAGAGAGAGAGAGTCAGAGTGAGACAGAGAGATAGAGATTCTATTTTCCTTTGAGAGAGTGAGAGCAATACACGCTGGCTCCTTGAGAGAGAGAGATAAAAGGAGAGAGAGAGAGAGAGAAGATAGGCTCCTTTGAGAGAGAGAGAGGTTGAGGGATGCTAGGCTCCTTTGAGAGAAAGAGAGAGAGATAGAAAGACGGAGATTCTAGTCTCTTTGAGAGAAAGAGGGAGAGATAGAGAGATGTTAGGCTCATTTGAAAGAGGGAGAGTGTGGTGCTAGGCTTCTTAGGGAGAGATAGAATTTGAGCGATGCTAGAATCCTTAGAGAGAGAGAGAGAGATGCTAGGCTTCTCTGAGAGAGAGACAGAGTGAGACAGAGAGATAGAGATTCTGGGTTCCTTTGAGTGAGGGAGAGCAATACACGCTGGCTCTTTGAGAGAGAGATAAACAGAGAGACAGAGAGGATATAGGCTCCTTTGAGAGAGAGATGCTAGGACGCTTTGAGAGAATTAAGTAAAGAGAAAAAGTATGCAATTATACTGACTTTTATAATTACCTATAGAAGTACATTTACCAGTGTTTTCTGTTTGTTTGGATTCAGATAGCTGTCTCATCTAATTTAATTTTCAGTCTGAAGAAATTCCTGTAGCATTTATTTTCATTGTGTAGGTGTAATTCACATGTCATACAATTCATCCCCTTAAAATACACAATAGAGTGGTGGCTGGTGTATTCGCAGAGCTGTGCCACCATTGCTACCATCAATTTTCAGATATTTTCATTATGACACAAGGGAGAACTGTCCCTAGCCGTAGGTAATCACGAATCTACTTTCCGTCCTGTAGGCTCGGCTCTTCTGGACATTTCCTATAAGTGAGGATCATACAATGTGTGATTCTTTGTGTTTTCCTCCAGTTAGCATGAAAACTTAGGGTTTCACCCATGTTGTGTGTATCAGGACTTCATATTTCTCATGGCTGTATAATTCTCTCCCTTTAGTGTTCCTTGTAAGACATGTCAGCTAGCAACAAGTTTCCTCAGTTTTTATTTACCTAAGGATGTCTTTTTTCACCTTCATCTGTGAAAGGTAATTTGCTAGATATAAGACTCTTGTTTGAGTTTTTACTTCCAGCAATGAGAACATGTTGTCCCCACTGCCTTCCAACTGCTATCATGTCTGATGAGAAGTCAGCTGTTAACCTTACTGGAGTGTACATGTATATCACGTTATTTTTCTCTTTTTGCCTTCAAGATCTTTATCTTTGGCTTTCGGTATTTTGCCTATGATGTGCCCAGATGGAGAGCTCTTTGTGTTTATGCTCCTTGGAATTTGTAGAGTTTCTTGGATGGATGTATTGTATTTTGGTCACATTTTGGGAATTTTCTGCCATTAAATACTTTAAATATTTTTCTGTTCCTTTCTCCAATCCTGCTTGTATTCGCATTGCACGTGTGGCTGCACTTATTGATGCCCCACATTTCTCTGTGGCTCTTCGTTTTCTTTCATTCACTAATTTTTCCCTCTGTTCTGCAAAATCCATAATCTCCATGGATCTCGCTTTAAGTTGGCTGCTGCTTACTTCTGCCAGCTCAAATCTACATTTTGGTTATGGTTCTTAACTCCAAGATTTCCATTTGGTTCTGAAAAAATACAATTTCTGCCTCTCAATAGTATACTCTCTTTGATGAGCTTTTTTCACTGTACCTTCCTTTAGCTCTTTACGTATGAGAGCTGTGAGGAAAGGTACCCACTTTGTCCCTGCCTGCACCTCCCAGGAGTAGAGCACTCCAAGTAGAGCTTCTGATACACAGTGCATGGGTTTGGTAGGTAAGGTTACAGGTCATGCCTCAGATGCCACAAACTCGCTATTCTTACCGACAAATACTCAGTTGTCCTGAATGAATATTTCTTAAAATGCTGTATACCTTTAGGATAACTTCTAGAGACTTTAACTGCTTTAAAAATAATTTTTACCTGTTCCTTTGTTGATCTACAATTTGTCTTTCAAGAAGTCCCAGTCCTCTTCCACATGATTTTTTAACAATATTTGTTGTGGCTAGAAGAGTTAACATAAGACCTACCGTCTACCAGATGTGTTTTTTAGTGTTTAATGTAGTATTGTTGGCAGTGCCGTACAGCAGATCTCCAGAGTTTATTCATCTTCCTTAACTGAGACTTTACACTCCTTGTTTAGTAACTCCGCATTTCCCATGACCCTAACCCTGGCCAACACCATTCCACCATTTGGTTATATGGATTTGACTACTTTAGATACTACATGTTAAGTGTATTCATGCAGTATTTCTCTTTCTGTGACTGGCTTGTTTCATTTAATGTTCTCAAGGGGTTCATCCATGTTGTTGCATATTGCAAAATTTCCTTTCTTCAAGGCTAAATTGGATTCCATTGTATGTCTAAACCACATATTCTTTCCATATTCATATGTCGATGGGCATCTTGGTTGTTACCACCTCTTAGCTATTCAGAATCACGTTGCAGTGAACAATGGAGTGCGGGTGTCTCGTTGAGAGCCAGATTTTAGTCCTTTTGAGTCAATACCCACAAGTGTGGTTGCTGGATCATACGGTAGTTCTGTTGTTAGTGTTCTGAGGGAGCTCCCGTCCTTGCAAGCTTGGAAAACCTGCTTTCAGCTGCTCTACCAAAGCAGGTAAAAGGGGATCCTGCATCACTTCCAGTCAGTGTTCTTGATGCTTTCTGTTGTGCGTTTTCTAGATCAACTGGATGACACTTCTTGCAGCTATGTTATCAAGGATGACACCAAGCCCCACATACGAATGTGAGTTTGAACAGACTTAGAACCTGGGCGTCCAACCAAAGTGTGGATATTTTTACCCTCCTTGTGTTCCCCCATAGCTCCTTCCTCACAGGGGCTTTAGCTCCACTCTGGGGGAGAAGTGGTAGATTTCTCTGGGTGTATGTGGGAAGCTTTTCAAATATTCCTTCTATCTGGACATCCCATAGATGGTCCCATGGGGACAAATTCCCAGGACCCTTGGGTAATAGGTAAAGTGAGAGAGATAGAAAGACAGGGAGATTATAGTCTCCTTTGAGAGAAAGAGAGAGAGAGAGATGTTAGGCTCCTTTGAAAGAGGGAGAGTGTGATGCTAGGCTTCTTAGGGAGAGAGAGAAAGGGTGAGATGCTAGAATTCTTGTAGAGAGAGAGAGAGAGAGATGCTAGGCTTCTTTGAGAGAGAGAGGGGGGAGAGAGATGCTAGTCTACTTTGAGAGAGAGAGTGGGCATTGTAGGCTCCTTTGAGATAGAGAGTGAGAGAGAGAGGGATTCTAGGCTCCTTTGAGAGAAAGAGAGATATACAGAGACAGAGAGATGCTAGGCTCCTTTGAGAGAGAGAGAGAGAAGGAGAGAGATTATAGGCTCCTTTAAGAGAAAGAGAGATATACAGAGACAGAAAGATGCTATGCTTCGAGAGAGAGAGGGATGCTAGTCTCCTTTGAAAGAGAGAGAGTTACATGCTAGTCTCCTTTCACAGAGAGAGAAACAGAGAGAGATGGACAGAGAGAGAGATGATAGGCTCTTTTGTGAGAGAGAGAGAGAGAGAGAGGGATAATAGGCCACTCTGGGAGAGAGAGAGGGGGGTTGAGAGATTCTAGGCTCCTTAGAGAGAAAGAGAGATATACAGAGACAGAGAGATGCTAGGCTCCTTTGAGTGTGATGCTAGGCTCATTAAAGAGAGAGACAGAGGGACAGTGAAGAGAGAGTATCTAGACTAATTTGAGAGAGAGAGAGAGATGCTAGGCTAATTAGAGGGAGAGAGACAGACAGAGATGCTATGCAACTCTTAGAGAGAGATTCTTGACTACTGTGAGAAAGAGAGAGAGATGCTAGGCACCTTTGAGAGAAAGAGATAGATGCTAGGATGATTTGAGAAAGAGAGAGAGATACTAGACTCATTTGAGAGAGAGAGAGGGAGATACATGCTAGACTCCTTAGAGAGAGATAGACAGAGAGAGACTGAGAGATGTTAGGCCCCTTTGTGAGAAGGAGAGAGAGAAAGACAGGGAGTTGCTAGGCTCCTTTGGGAGAGACAGAGAGAGAGATGCTTGGCTTCTTTGAGAGAGAGAGGGAGAGATATTCTAGGCTACTTTGAGAAAAAGAGAGATATACAGTAACAGAGATATGCTAGGCTCCTTGGAGAGAGAGAGACATGCTCGGCTCCTTTGAATGAGAGAGATAAAGGGATACATGCAAGGCTCCGTTGAGAGACACAGAGAGAGAGTGAGGGATGCTAGGCTCCTTTGAGAGAAAGAGAGAAAAAAGGCGGAGATTCTAGTCTCCTTTGAGAAAAAGAGAGATAGTGAGACAGAGAGATGGTAAGCTCTTTTGAGAGAGAGAGAGTGTGATGCTAGGCTTCTTAGTGAGAGAGAGAAAGGGAGAGATGCTAGAATCCTTTGAGAGATAGAGAGAGATGCTTGTCTCCTTTGAAAGAGAGCGAGTGTGATGGTAGGTTTCTTAGCGAGAGGGAGAAAGATAGAGATCCTAGAATCCCTTTAGAGAGAGAGAGAAAGGCATGCTAGTACACTTTGTGGGGGAGGGAGTGAGAGGTAGAGACGATTTGCTCCTTGGAGAGAGAGAGAGTGAGATGGTTGACACTGTTGAGAGCGAGAGAGAGAGAGGGAGAGAAATGCTAAGCTGCTTCGAGACAAAGAGAGAGGGAGAGATAGAGATATGCTAGGCTACTTTGAGAGAGAGGGAGGGAGAGATATGCTAGGCTCCTTAGAGAGAGAAAGAGGGATAGATATGCTAGGCTTCTTTGAGAGAGAGAGAGAGAGAGAGACCTGGAGAGACAGAGAGAGAGATTCTAGGCTCCTTTTAGAGAAAGAAAGATATACAGAGACAGAGAGACTCCAGGCTACTTTGATAGAGAGAGTGATGCTAGACTCCTTTGAATGAGAGACAGAGAGAGATACATGCTAGGTTCCGTTGGGAGAGAGAGAGACAGACAGAGTGAGATGAAAGACTCGTTAGAGAGAGGGAGATAGAGTGAGGGATGCTCGGCTCTTTTGAGAGAAAGAGGGAGATAGTAAGAGAGGGAGATTGCAGGCTCCTTTGAGAGAGAGAGAGAGAGAGAGAGAGATGCAAAGCTTCTTGAGAGAGAGGGAGAGAGAGAGATGCTTGGCTCCATTGAGAGAGAGAGATGCTAAGCTCCTTTGAGAGACAGAGAGAGAGAGATGCTACTCTACTTTGAGAGTGAGAGACATAGGGATGCTAGACTCCTTTCAGAGAGAGAGAGAGTTATATATGCAAGGATTCTTTGAGAGAGGCAGAGTGAGGGAGAGTGATTCTAGTCTCCTTTGAGAGAAAGAGAGAGAGGTAGAAAGAGAGATGCTAGGCAGATTTGAAAGAGAAAGAGTGTGATGCAAGGTCTCTTACGGAGACAGAGAAAGTGAGATGCTAATATCCTTTGATATATATAGATATATTTATATATATGTATATATACTATACTTCTTTGAGAGAGACAGAGAGAGAGGGAAAGAGATGCTATTCTACTTTAATAGAGAGAGAGAGAGGGCTGGTAGGCTCCTTTGAGATAGAGATAGAGAGAGATGATACGCTTCTTTGAGAGAGAGAGTGAGAGAGAGAGTGTCTAGTCTGCTTTGGGAGGAAGGAGAGAGATGTAGACGGATAGATATTAGGCTCCTTTGAAAGACAGACAGTGTGATGCTAGGCTTCTTAGGGAGAGAGAGAAAGAGAGTGATGCTAGAATCCTTTGAGAGAGAGAGAGAGATGCTAGGCTTCTTTGAGAGAGAGAGAGTCAGAGTGAGACAGAGAGATAGAGATTCTATTTTCCTTTGAGAGAGTGAGAGCAATACACGCTGGCTCCTTGAGAGAGAGAGATAAAAGGAGAGAGAGAGAGAGAGAGAAGATAGGCTCCTTTGAGAGAGAGAGAGGTTGAGGGATGCTAGGCTCCTTTGAGAGAAAGAGAGAGAGATAGAAAGACGGAGATTCTAGTCTCTTTGAGAGAAAGAGGGAGAGATAGAGAGATGTTAGGCTCATTTGAAAGAGGGAGAGTGTGGTGCTAGGCTTCTTAGGGAGAGATAGAATTTGAGCGATGCTAGAATCCTTAGAGAGAGAGAGAGAGATGCTAGGCTTCTCTGAGAGAGAGACAGAGTGAGACAGAGAGATAGAGATTCTGGGTTCCTTTGAGTGAGGGAGAGCAATACACGCTGGCTCTTTGAGAGAGAGATAAACAGAGAGACAGAGAGGATATAGGCTCCTTTGAGAGAGAGATGCTAGGACTCTTTGAGAGAATTAAGTAAAGAGAAAAAGTATGCAATTATACTGACTTTTATAATTACCTATAGAAGTACATTTACCAGTGTTTTCTGTTTGTTTGGATTCAGATAGCTGTCTCATTTAATTTAATTTTCAGTCTGAAGAAATTCCTGTAGCATTTATTTTCATTGTGTAGGTGTAATTCACATGTCATACAATTCATCCCCTTAAAATACACAATAGAGTGGTGGCTGGTATATTCACAGAGCTGTGCCACCATTGCTACCATCAATTTTCAGATATTTTCATTATGACACAAGGGAGAACTGTCCCTAGCCGTAGGTAATCACGAATCTACTTTCCGTCCTGTAGGCTCGGCTCTTCTGGACATTTCCTATAAGTGAGGATCATACAATGTGTGATTCTTTGTGTTTTCCTCCAGTTAGCATGAAAACTTAGGGTTTCACCCATGTTGTGTGTATCAGGACTTCATATTTCTCATGGCTGTATAATTCTCTCCCTTTAGTGTTCCTTGTAAGACATGTCAGCTAGCAACAAGTTTCCTCAGTTTTTATTTACCTAAGGATGTCTTTTTTCACCTTCATCTGTGAAAGGTAATTTGCTAGATATAAGACTCTTGTTTGAGTTTTTACTTCCAGCAATGAGAACATGTTGTCCCCACTGCCTTCCAACTGCTATCATGTCTGATGAGAAGTCAGCTGTTAACCTTACTGGAGTGTACATGTATATCACGTTATTTTTCTCTTTTTGCCTTCAAGATCTTTATCTTTGGCTTTCGGTATTTTGCCTATGATGTGCCCAGATGGAGAGCTCTTTGTGTTTATGCTCCTTGGAATTTGTAGAGTTTCTTGGATGGATGTATTGTATTTTGGTCACATTTTGGGAATTTTCTGCCATTAAATACTTTAAATATTTTTCTGTTCCTTTCTCCAATCCTGCTTGTATTCGCATTGCACGTGTGGCTGCACTTATTGATGCCCCACATTTCTCTGTGGCTCTTCGTTTTCTTTCATTCACTAATTTTTCCCTCTGTTCTGCAAAATCCATAATCTCCATGGATCTCGCTTTAAGTTGGCTGCTGCTTACTTCTGCCAGCTCAAATCTACATTTTGGTTATGGTTCTTAACTCCAAGATTTCCATTTGGTTCTAAAAAAATACAATTTCTGCCTCTCAGTAGTATACTCTCTTTGATGAGCTTTTTTCACTGTACCTTCCTTTAGCTCTTTACGTATGAGAGCTGTGAGGAAAGGTACCCACTTTGTCCCTGCCTGCACCTCCCAGGAGTAGAGCACTCCAAGTAGAGCTTCTGATACACAGTGCATGGGTTTGGTAGGTAAGGTTACAAGTCATGCCTCAGATGCCACAAACTCGCTATTCTTACCGACAAATACTCAGTTGTCCTGAATGAATATTTCTTAAAATGCTGTATACCTTTAGGATAACTTCTAGAGACTTTAACTGCTTTAAAAATAATTTTTACCTGTTCCTTTGTTGATCTACAATTTGTCTTTCAAGAAGTCCCAGTCCTCTTCCACATGATTTTTTAACAATATTTGTTGTGGCTAGAAGAGTTAACATAAGACCTACCGTCTACCAGATGTGTTTTTTAGTGTTTAATGTAGTATTGTTGGCAGTGCCGTACAGCAGATCTCCAGAGTTTATTCATCTTCCTTAACTGAGACTTTACACTCCTTGTTTAGTAACTCCGCATTTCCCATGACCCTAACCCTGGCCAACACCATTCCACCATTTGGTTATATGGATTTGACTACTTTAGATACTACATGTTAAGTGTATTCATGCAGTATTTCTCTTTCTGTGACTGGCTTGTTTCATTTAATGTTCTCAAGGGGTTCATCCATGTTGTTGCATATTGCAAAATTTCCTTTCTTCAAGGCTAAATTGGATTCCATTGTATGTCTAAACCACATATTCTTTCCATATTCATATGTCGATGGGCATCTTGGTTGTTACCACCTCTTAGCTATTCAGAATCACGTTGCAGTGAACAATGGAGTGCGGGTGTCTCGTTGAGAGCCAGATTTTAGTCCTTTTGAGTCAATACCCACAAGTGTGGTTGCTGGATCATACGGTAGTTCTGTTGTTAGTGTTCTGAGGGAGCTCCCGTCCTTGCAAGCTTGGAAAACCTGCTTTCAGCTGCTCTACAAAAGCAGGTAAAAGGGGATCCTGCATCACTTCCAGTCAGTGTTCTTGATGCTTTCTGTTGTGCGTTTTCTAGATCAACTGGATGACACTTCTTGCAGCTATGTTATCAAGGATGACACCAAGCCCCACATACGAATGTGAGTTTGAACAGACTTAGAACCTGGGCGTCCAACCAAAGTGTGGATATTTTTACCCTCCTTGTGTTCCCCCATAGCTCCTTCCTCACAGGGGCTTTAGCTCCACTCTGGGGGAGAAGTGGTAGATTTCTCTGGGTGTATGTGGGAAGCTTTTCAAATAATCCTTCTATCTGGACATCCCATAGATGGTCCCATGGGGACAAAATCCCAGGACCCTTGGGTAATAGGTAAAGTGAGAGAGATAGAAAGACAGGGAGATTATAGTCTCCTTTGACAGAAAGAGAGAGAGAGAGATGTTAGGCTCCTTTGAAAGAGGGAGAGTGTGTTGCTAGGCTTCTTAGGGAGAGAGAGAAAGGGTGAGATGCTAGAATTCTTGTAGAGAGAGAGAGAGAGAGATGCTAGGCTTCTTTGAGAGAGAGAGGGGGGAGAGAGATGCTAGTCTACTTTGAGAGAGAGAGTGGGCATTGTAGGCTCCTTTGAGATAGAGAGTGAGAGAGAGAGGGATTCTAGGCTCCTTTGAGAGAAAGAGAGATATACAGAGACAGAGAGATGCTAGGCTCCTTTGAGAGAGAGAGAGAGAAGGAGAGAGATTATAGGCTCCTTTAAGAGAAAGAGAGATATACAGAGACAGAAAGATGCTATGCTTCGAGAGAGAGAGGGATGCTAGTCTCCTTTGAAAGAGAGAGAGTTACATGCTAGTCTCCTTTCACAGAGAGAGAAACAGAGAGAGATGGACAGAGAGAGAGATGATAGGCTCTTTTGTGAGAGAGAGAGAGAGAGAGGGATAATAGGCCACTCTGGGAGAGAGAGAGGGGGGTTGAGAGATTCTAGGCTCCTTAGAGAGAAAGAGAGATATACAGAGACAGAGAGATGCTAGGCTCCTTTGAGTGTGATGCTAGGCTCATTAAAGAGAGAGACAGAGGGACAGTGAAGAGAGAGTATCTAGACTAATTTGAGAGAGAGAGAGATGCTAGGCTAATTAGAGGGAGAGAGACAGACAGAGATGCTATGCAACTCTTAGAGAGAGATTCTTGACTACTGTGAGAAAGAGAGAGAGATGCTAGGCACCTTTGAGAGAAAGAGATAGATGCTAGGATGATTTGAGAAAGAGAGAGAGATACTAGACTCATTTGAGAGAGAGAGAGGGAGATACATGCTAGACTCCTTAGAGAGAGATAGACAGAGAGAGACTGAGAGATGTTAGGCCCCTTTGTGAGAAGGAGAGAGAGAAAGACAGGGAGTTGCTAGGCTCCTTTGGGAGAGACAGAGAGAGAGATGCTTGGCTTCTTTGAGAGAGAGAGGGAGAGATATTCTAGGCTACTTTGAGAAAAAGAGAGATATACAGTAACAGAGATATGCTAGGCTCCTTGGAGAGAGAGAGACATGCTCGGCTCCTTTGAATGAGAGAGATAAAGGGATACATGCAAGGCTCCGTTGAGAGACACAGAGAGAGAGTGAGGGATGCTAGGCTCCTTTGAGAGAAAGAGAGAAAAAAGGCGGAGATTCTAGTCTCCTTTGAGAAAAAGAGAGATAGTGAGACAGAGAGATGGTAAGCTCTTTTGAGAGAGAGAGAGTGTGATGCTAGGCTTCTTAGTGAGAGAGAGAAAGGGAGAGATGCTAGAATCCTTTGAGAGATAGAGAGAGATGCTTGTCTCCTTTGAAAGAGAGCGAGTGTGATGGTAGGTTTCTTAGCGAGAGGGAGAAAGATAGAGATCCTAGAATCCCTTTAGAGAGAGAGAGAAAGGCATGCTAGTACACTTTGTGGGGGAGGGAGTGAGAGGTAGAGACGATTTGCTCCTTGGAGAGAGAGAGAGTGAGATGGTTGACACTGTTGAGAGCGAGAGAGAGAGAGGGAGAGAAATGCTAAGCTGCTTCGAGACAAAGAGAGAGGGAGAGATAGAGATATGCTAGGCTACTTTGAGAGAGAGGGAGGGAGAGATATGCTAGGCTCCTTAGAGAGAGAAAGAGGGATAGATATGCTAGGCTTCTTTGAGAGAGAGAGAGAGAGAGAGACCTGGAGAGACAGAGAGAGAGATTCTAGGCTCCTTTTAGAGAAAGAAAGATATACAGAGACAGAGAGACTCCAGGCTACTTTGATAGAGAGAGTGATGCTAGACTCCTTTGAATGAGAGACAGAGAGAGATACATGCTAGGTTCCGTTGGGAGAGAGAGAGACAGACAGAGTGAGATGAAAGACTCGTTAGAGAGAGGGAGATAGAGTGAGGGATGCTCGGCTCTTTTGAGAGAAAGAGGGAGATAGTAAGAGAGGGAGATTGCAGGCTCCTTTGAGAGAGAGAGAGAGAGAGAGAGATGCAAAGCTTCTTGAGAGAGAGGGAGAGAGAGAGATGCTTGGCTCCATTGAGAGAGAGAGATGCTAAGCTCCTTTGAGAGACAGAGAGAGAGAGATGCTACTCTACTTTGAGAGTGAGAGACATAGGGATGCTAGACTCCTTTCAGAGAGAGAGAGAGTTATATATGCAAGGATTCTTTGAGAGAGGCAGAGTGAGGGAGAGTGATTCTAGTCTCCTTTGAGAGAAAGAGAGAGAGGTAGAAAGAGAGATGCTAGGCAGATTTGAAAGAGAAAGAGTGTGATGCAAGGTCTCTTACGGAGACAGAGAAAGTGAGATGCTAATATCCTTTGATATATATATATATATTTATATATACGTATATATACTATACTTCTTTGAGAGAGACAGAGAGAGAGGGAAAGAGATGCTATTCTACTTTAATAGAGAGAGAGAGAGGGCTGGTAGGCTCCTTTGACATAGAGATAGAGAGAGATGATACGCTTCTTTGAGAGAGAGAGTGAGAGAGAGAGTGTCTAGTCTGCTTTGGGAGGAAGGAGAGAGATGTAGACGGATAGATATTAGGCTCCTTTGAAAGACAGACAGTGTGATGCTAGGCTTCTTAGGGAGAGAGAGAAAGAGAGTGATGCTAGAATCCTTTGAGAGAGAGAGAGAGATGCTAGGCTTCTTTGAGAGAGAGAGAGTCAGAGTGAGACAGAGAGATAGAGATTCTATTTTCCTTTGAGAGAGTGAGAGCAATACACGCTGGCTCCTTGAGAGAGAGAGATAAAAGGAGAGAGAGAGAGAGAGAGAAGATAGGCTCCTTTGAGAGAGAGAGAGGTTGAGGGATGCTAGGCTCCTTTGAGAGAAAGAGAGAGAGATAGAAAGACGGAGATTCTAGTCTCTTTGAGAGAAAGAGGGAGAGATAGAGAGATGTTAGGCTCATTTGAAAGAGGGAGAGTGTGGTGCTAGGCTTCTTAGGGAGAGATAGAATTTGAGCGATGCTAGAATCCTTAGAGAGAGAGAGAGAGATGCTAGGCTTCTCTGAGAGAGAGACAGAGTGAGACAGAGAGATAGAGATTCTGGGTTCCTTTGAGTGAGGGAGAGCAATACACGCTGGCTCTTTGAGAGAGAGATAAACAGAGAGACAGAGAGGATATAGGCTCCTTTGAGAGAGAGATGCTAGGACTCTTTGAGAGAATTAAGTAAAGAGAAAAAGTATGCAATTATACTGACTTTTATAATTACCTATAGAAGTACATTTACCAGTGTTTTCTGTTTGTTTGGATTCAGATAGCTGTCTCATTTAATTTAATTTTCAGTCTGAAGAAATTCCTGTAGCATTTATTTTCATTGTGTAGGTGTAATTCACATGTCATACAATTCATCCCCTTAAAATACACAATAGAGTGGTGGCTGGTATATTCGCAGAGCTGTGCCACCATTGCTACCATCAATTTTCAGATATTTTCATTATGACACAAGGGAGAACTGTCCCTAGCCGTAGGTAATCACGAATCTACTTTCCGTCCTGTAGGCTCGGCTCTTCTGGACATTTCCTATAAGTGAGGATCATACAATGTGTGATTCTTTGTGTTTTCCTCCAGTTAGCATGAAAACTTAGGGTTTCAC
This sequence comes from Manis pentadactyla, assembly GCF_030020395.1. NCBI lineage: Eukaryota > Metazoa > Chordata > Mammalia > Pholidota > Manidae > Manis > Manis pentadactyla. Next base: position 69,555,159 of record NC_080033.1, on the reverse strand, counting down.
CCATGTTGTGTGTATCAGGACTTCATATTTCTCATGGCTGTATAATTCTCTCCCTTTAGTGTTCCTTGTAAGACATGTCAGCTAGCAACAAGTTTCCTCAGTTTTTATTTACCTAAGGATGTCTTTTTTCACCTTCATCTGTGAAAGGTAATTTGCTAGATATAAGACTCTTGTTTGAGTTTTTACTTCCAGCAATGAGAACATGTTGTCCCCACTGCCTTCCAACTGCTATCATGTCTGATGAGAAGTCAGCTGTTAACCTTACTGGAGTGTACATGTATATCACGTTATTTTTCTCTTTTTGCCTTCAAGATCTTTATCTTTGGCTTTCGGTATTTTGCCTATGATGTGCCCAGATGGAGAGCTCTTTGTGTTTATGCTCCTTGGAATTTGTAGAGTTTCTTGGATGGATGTATTGTATTTTGGTCACATTTTGGGAATTTTCTGCCATTAAATACTTTAAATATTTTTCTGTTCCTTTCTCCAATCCTGCTTGTATTCGCATTGCACGTGTGGCTGCACTTATTGATGCCCCACATTTCTCTGTGGCTCTTCGTTTTCTTTCATTCACTAATTTTTCCCTCTGTTCTGCAAAATCCATAATCTCCATGGATCTCGCTTTAAGTTGGCTGCTGCTTACTTCTGCCAGCTCAAATCTACATTTTGGTTATGGTTCTTAACTCCAAGATTTCCATTTGGTTCTAAAAAAATACAATTTCTGCCTCTCAGTAGTATACTCTCTTTGATGAGCTTTTTTCACTGTACCTTCCTTTAGCTCTTTACGTATGAGAGCTGTGAGGAAAGGTACCCACTTTGTCCCTGCCTGCACCTCCCAGGAGTAGAGCACTCCAAGTAGAGCTTCTGATACACAGTGCATGGGTTTGGTAGGTAAGGTTACAAGTCATGCCTCAGATGCCACAAACTCGCTATTCTTACCGACAAATACTCAGTTGTCCTGAATGAATATTTCTTAAAATGCTGTATACCTTTAGGATAACTTCTAGAGACTTTAACTGCTTTAAAAATAATTTTTACCTGTTCCTTTGTTGATCTACAATTTGTCTTTCAAGAAGTCCCAGTCCTCTTCCACATGATTTTTTAACAATATTTGTTGTGGCTAGAAGAGTTAACATAAGACCTACCGTCTACCAGATGTGTTTTTTAGTGTTTAATGTAGTATTGTTGGCAGTGCCGTACAGCAGATCTCCAGAGTTTATTCATCTTCCTTAACTGAGACTTTACACTCCTTGTTTAGTAACTCCGCATTTCCCATGACCCTAACCCTGGCCAACACCATTCCACCATTTGGTTATATGGATTTGACTACTTTAGATACTACATGTTAAGTGTATTCATGCAGTATTTCTCTTTCTGTGACTGGCTTGTTTCATTTAATGTTCTCAAGGGGTTCATCCATGTTGTTGCATATTGCAAAATTTCCTTTCTTCAAGGCTAAATTGGATTCCATTGTATGTCTAAACCACATATTCTTTCCATATTCATATGTCGATGGGCATCTTGGTTGTTACCACCTCTTAGCTATTCAGAATCACGTTGCAGTGAACAATGGAGTGCGGGTGTCTCGTTGAGAGCCAGATTTTAGTCCTTTTGAGTCAATACCCACAAGTGTGGTTGCTGGATCATACGGTAGTTCTGTTGTTAGTGTTCTGAGGGAGCTCCCGTCCTTGCAAGCTTGGAAAACCTGCTTTCAGCTGCTCTACAAAAGCAGGTAAAAGGGGAATTGTGCATCACTTCCAGTCAGTGTTCTTGATGCTTTCTGTTGTGCGTTTTCTAGATCAACTGGATGACACTTCTTGCAGCTATGTTATCAAGGATGACACCAAGCCCCACATACGAATGTGAGTTTGAACAGACTTAGAACCTGGGCGTCCAACCAAAGTGTGGATATTTTTACCCTCCCTGTGTTCCCCCATAGCTCCTTCCTCACAGGGGCTTTAGCTCCACTCTGGGGGAGAAGTGGTAGATTTCTCTGGGTGTATGTGGGAAGCTTTTCAAATATTCCTTCTATCTGGACATCCCATAGATGGTCCCATGGGGACAAATTCCCAGGACCCTTGGGTAATAGGTAAAGTGAGAGAGATAGAAAGACAGGGAGATTATAGTCTCCTTTGAGAGAAAGAGAGAGAGAGAGATGTTAGGCTCCTTTGAAAGAGGGAGAGTGTGATGCTAGGCTTCTTAGGGAGAGAGAGAAAGGGTGAGATGCTAGAATTCTTGTAGAGAGAGAGAGAGAGAGATGCTAGGCTTCTTTGAGAGAGAGAGGGGGGAGAGAGATGCTAGTCTACTTTGAGAGAGAGAGTGGGCATTGTAGGCTCCTTTGAGATAGAGAGTGAGAGAGAGAGGGATTCTAGGCTCCTTTGAGAGAAAGAGAGATATACAGAGACAGAGAGATGCTAGGCTCCTTTGAGAGAGAGAGAGAGAGAAGGAGAGAGATTATAGGCTCCTTTAAGAGAAAGAGAGATATACAGAGACAGAAAGATGCTATGCTTCGAGAGAGAGAGGGATGCTAGTCTCCTTTGAAAGAGAGAGAGTTACATGCTAGTCTCCTTTCACAGAGAGAGAAACAGAGAGAGATGGACAGAGAGAGAGATGATAGGCTCTTTTGTGAGAGAGAGAGAGAGAGGGATAATAGGCCACTCTGGGAGAGAGAGAGGGGGGTTGAGAGATTCTAGGCTCCTTAGAGAGAAAGAGAGATATACAGAGACAGAGAGATGCTAGGCTCCTTTGAGTGTGATGCTAGGCTCATTAAAGAGAGAGACAGAGGGACAGTGAAGAGAGAGTATCTAGACTAATTTGAGAGAGAGAGAGATGCTAGGCTAATTAGAGGGAGAGAGACAGACAGAGATGCTATGCAACTCTTAGAGAGAGATTCTTGACTACTGTGAGAAAGAGAGAGAGATGCTAGGCACCTTTGAGAGAAAGAGATAGATGCTAGGATGATTTGAGAAAGAGAGAGAGATACTAGACTCATTTGAGAGAGAGAGAGGGAGATACATGCTAGACTCCTTAGAGAGAGATAGACAGAGAGAGACTGAGAGATGTTAGGCCCCTTTGTGAGAAGGAGAGAGAGAAAGACAGGGAGTTGCTAGGCTCCTTTGGGAGAGACAGAGAGAGAGATGCTTGGCTTCTTTGAGAGAGAGAGGGAGAGATATTCTAGGCTACTTTGAGAAAAAGAGAGATATACAGTAACAGAGATATGCTAGGCTCCTTGGAGAGAGAGAGACATGCTCGGCTCCTTTGAATGAGAGAGATAAAGGGATACATGCAAGGCTCCGTTGAGAGACACAGAGAGAGAGTGAGGGATGCTAGGCTCCTTTGAGAGAAAGAGAGAAAAAAGGCGGAGATTCTAGTCTCCTTTGAGAAAAAGAGAGATAGTGAGACAGAGAGATGGTAAGCTCTTTTGAGAGAGAGAGAGTGTGATGCTAGGCTTCTTAGTGAGAGAGAGAAAGGGAGAGATGCTAGAATCCTTTGAGAGATAGAGAGAGATGCTTGTCTCCTTTGAAAGAGAGCGAGTGTGATGGTAGGTTTCTTAGCGAGAGGGAGAAAGATAGAGATCCTAGAATCCCTTTAGAGAGAGAGAGAAAGGCATGCTAGTACACTTTGTGGGGGAGGGAGTGAGAGGTAGAGACGATTTGCTCCTTGGAGAGAGAGAGAGTGAGATGGTTGACACTGTTGAGAGCGAGAGAGAGAGAGGGAGAGAAATGCTAAGCTGCTTCGAGACAAAGAGAGAGGGAGAGATAGAGATATGCTAGGCTACTTTGAGAGAGAGGGAGGGAGAGATATGCTAGGCTCCTTAGAGAGAGAAAGAGGGATAGATATGCTAGGCTTCTTTGAGAGAGAGAGAGAGAGACCTGGAGAGACAGAGAGAGAGATTCTAGGCTCCTTTTAGAGAAAGAAAGATATACAGAGACAGAGAGACTCCAGGCTACTTTGATAGAGAGAGTGATGCTAGACTCCTTTGAATGAGAGACAGAGAGAGATACATGCTAGGTTCCGTTGGGAGAGAGAGAGACAGACAGAGTGAGATGAAAGACTCGTTAGAGAGAGGGAGAGAGAGTGAGGGATGCTCGGCTCTTTTGAGAGAAAGAGGGAGATAGTAAGACAGGGAGATTGCAGGCTCCTTTGAGAGAGAGAGAGAGAGAGAGAGATGCAAAGCTTCTTGAGAGAGAGGGAGAGAGAGAGATGCTTGGCTCCATTGAGAGAGAGAGATGCTAAGCTCCTTTGAGAGACAGAGAGAGAGAGATGCTACTCTACTTTGAGAGTGAGAGACATAGGGATGCTAGACTCCTTTCAGAGAGAGAGAGAGTTATATATGCAAGGATTCTTTGAGAGAGGCAGAGTGAGGGAGAGTGATTCTAGTCTCCTTTGAGAGAAAGAGAGAGAGGTAGAAAGAGAGATGCTAGGCAGATTTGAAAGAGAAAGAGTGTGATGCAAGGTCTCTTACGGAGACAGAGAAAGTGAGATGCTAATATCCTTTGATATATATATATATATTTATATATACGTATATATACTATACTTCTTTGAGAGAGACAGAGAGAGAGGGAAAGAGATGCTATTCTACTTTAATAGAGAGAGAGAGAGGGCTGGTAGGCTCCTTTGACATAGAGAGAGAGAGAGATGATACGCTTCTTTGAGAGAGAGAGTGAGAGAGAGAGTGTCTAGTCTGCTTTGGGAGGAAGGAGAGAGATGTAGACGGATAGATATTAGGCTCCTTTGAAAGACAGACAGTGTGATGCTAGGCTTCTTAGGGAGAGAGAGAAAGAGAGTGATGCTAGAATCCTTTGAGAGAGAGAGAGAGATGCTAGGCTTCTTTGAGAGAGAGAGAGTCAGAGTGAGACAGAGAGATAGAGATTCTATTTTCCTTTGAGAGAGTGAGAGCAATACACGCTGGCTCCTTGAGAGAGAGAGATAAAAGGAGAGAGAGAGAGAGAGAGAAGATAGGCTCCTTTGAGAGAGAGAGAGGTTGAGGGATGCTAGGCTCCTTTGAGAGAAAGAGAGAGAGATAGAAAGACGGAGATTCTAGTCTCTTTGAGAGAAAGAGGGAGAGATAGAGAGATGTTAGGCTCATTTGAAAGAGGGAGAGTGTGGTGCTAGGCTTCTTAGGGAGAGATAGAATTTGAGCGATGCTAGAATCCTTAGAGAGAGAGAGAGAGATGCTAGGCTTCTCTGAGAGAGAGACAGAGTGAGACAGAGAGATAGAGATTCTGGGTTCCTTTGAGTGAGGGAGAGCAATACACGCTGGCTCTTTGAGAGAGAGATAAACAGAGAGACAGAGAGGATATAGGCTCCTTTGAGAGAGAGATGCTAGGACTCTTTGAGAGAATTAAGTAAAGAGAAAAAGTATGCAATTATACTGACTTTTATAATTACCTATAGAAGTACATTTACCAGTGTTTTCTGTTTGTTTGGATTCAGATAGCTGTCTCATTTAATTTAATTTTCAGTCTGAAGAAATTCCTGTAGCATTTATTTTCATTGTGTAGGTGTAATTCACATGTCATACAATTCATCCCCTTAAAATACACAATAGAGTGGTGGCTGGTATATTCGCAGAGCTGTGCCACCATTGCTACCATCAATTTTCAGATATTTTCATTATGACACAAGGGAGAACTGTCCCTAGCCGTAGGTAATCACGAATCTACTTTCCGTCCTGTAGGCTCGGCTCTTCTGGACATTTCCTATAAGTGAGGATCATACAATGTGTGATTCTTTGTGTTTTCCTCCAGTTAGCATGAAAACTTAGGGTTTCACCCATGTTGTGTGTATCAGGACTTCATATTTCTCATGGCTGTATAATTCTCTCCCTTTAGTGTTCCTTGTAAGACATGTCAGCTAGCAACAAGTTTCCTCAGTTTTTATTTACCTAAGGATGTCTTTTTTCACCTTCATCTGTGAAAGGTAATTTGCTAGATATAAGACTCTTGTTTGAGTTTTTACTTCCAGCAATGAGAACATGTTGTCCCCACTGCCTTCCAACTGCTATCATGTCTGATGAGAAGTCAGCTGTTAACCTTACTGGAGTGTACATGTATATCACGTTATTTTTCTCTTTTTGCCTTCAAGATCTTTATCTTTGGCTTTCGGTATTTTGCCTATGATGTGCCCAGATGGAGAGCTCTTTGTGTTTATGCTCCTTGGAATTTGTAGAGTTTCTTGGATGGATGTATTGTATTTTGGTCACATTTTGGGAATTTTCTGCCATTAAATACTTTAAATATTTTTCTGTTCCTTTCTCCAATCCTGCTTGTATTCGCATTGCACGTGTGGCTGCACTTATTGATGCCCCACATTTCTCTGTGGCTCTTCGTTTTCTTTCATTCACTAATTTTTCCCTCTGTTCTGCAAAATCCATAATCTCCATGGATCTCGCTTTAAGTTGGCTGCTGCTTACTTCTGCCAGCTCAAATCTACATTTTGGTTATGGTTCTTAACTCCAAGATTTCCATTTGGTTCTAAAAAAATACAATTTCTGCCTCTCAGTAGTATACTCTCTTTGATGAGCTTTTTTCACTGTACCTTCCTTTAGCTCTTTACGTATGAGAGCTGTGAGGAAAGGTACCCACTTTGTCCCTGCCTGCACCTCCCAGGAGTAGAGCACTCCAAGTAGAGCTTCTGATACACAGTGCATGGGTTTGGTAGGTAAGGTTACAAGTCATGCCTCAGATGCCACAAACTCGCTATTCTTACCGACAAATACTCAGTTGTCCTGAATGAATATTTCTTAAAATGCTGTATACCTTTAGGATAACTTCTAGAGACTTTAACTGCTTTAAAAATAATTTTTACCTGTTCCTTTGTTGATCTACAATTTGTCTTTCAAGAAGTCCCAGTCCTCTTCCACATGATTTTTTAACAATATTTGTTGTGGCTAGAAGAGTTAACATAAGACCTACCGTCTACCAGATGTGTTTTTTAGTGTTTAATGTAGTATTGTTGGCAGTGCCGTACAGCAGATCTCCAGAGTTTATTCATCTTCCTTAACTGAGACTTTACACTCCTTGTTTAGTAACTCCGCATTTCCCATGACCCTAACCCTGGCCAACACCATTCCACCATTTGGTTATATGGATTTGACTACTTTAGATACTACATGTTAAGTGTATTCATGCAGTATTTCTCTTTCTGTGACTGGCTTGTTTCATTTAATGTTCTCAAGGGGTTCATCCATGTTGTTGCATATTGCAAAATTTCCTTTCTTCAAGGCTAAATTGGATTCCATTGTATGTCTAAACCACATATTCTTTCCATATTCATATGTCGATGGGCATCTTGGTTGTTACCACCTCTTAGCTATTCAGAATCACGTTGCAGTGAACAATGGAGTGCGGGTGTCTCGTTGAGAGCCAGATTTTAGTCCTTTTGAGTCAATACCCACAAGTGTGGTTGCTAGATCATACGGTAGTTCTGTTGTTAGTGTTCTGAGGGAGCTCCCGTCCTTGCAAGCTTGGAAAACCTGCTTTCAGCTGCTCTACAAAAGCAGGTAAAAGGGGATCCTGCATCACTTCCAGTCAGTGTTCTTGATGCTTTCTGTTGTGCGTTTTCTAGATCAACTGGATGACACTTCTTGCAGCTATGTTATCAAGGATGACACCAAGCCCCACATACGAATGTGAGTTTGAACAGACTTAGAACCTGGGCGTCCAACCAAAGTGTGGATATTTTTACCCTCCTTGTGTTCCCCCATAGCTCCTTCCTCACAGGGGCTTTAGCTCCACTCTGGGGGAGAAGTGGTAGATTTCTCTGGGTGTATGTGGGAAGCTTTTCAAATATTCCTTCTATCTGGACATCCCATAGATGGTCCCATGGGGACAAATTCCCAGGACCCTTGGGTAATAGGTAAAGTGAGAGAGATAGAAAGACAGGGAGATTATAGTCTCCTTTGAGAGAAAGAGAGAGAGAGAGATGTTAGGCTCCTTTGAAAGAGGGAGAGTGTGATGCTAGGCTTCTTAGGGAGAGAGAGAAAGGGTGAGATGCTAGAATTCTTGTAGAGAGAGAGAGAGAGAGATGCTAGGCTTCTTTGAGAGAGAGAGGGGGGAGAGAGATGCTAGTCTACTTTGAGAGAGAGAGTGGGCATTGTAGGCTCCTTTGAGATAGAGAGTGAGAGAGAGAGGGATTCTAGGCTCCTTTGAGAGAAAGAGAGATATACAGAGACAGAGAGATGCTAGGCTCCTTTGAGAGAGAGAGAGAGAAGGAGAGAGATTATAGGCTCCTTTAAGAGAAAGAGAGATATACAGAGACAGAAAGATGCTATGCTTCGAGAGAGAGAGGGATGCTAGTCTCCTTTGAAAGAGAGAGAGTTACATGCTAGTCTCCTTTCACAGAGAGAGAAACAGAGAGAGATGGACAGAGAGAGAGATGATAGGCTCTTTTGTGAGAGAGAGAGAGAGAGAGGGATAATAGGCCACTCTGGGAGAGAGAGAGGGGGGTTGAGAGATTCTAGGCTCCTTAGAGAGAAAGAGAGATATACAGAGACAGAGAGATGCTAGGCTCCTTTGAGTGTGATGCTAGGCTCATTAAAGAGAGAGACAGAGGGACAGTGAAGAGAGAGTATCTAGACTAATTTGAGAGAGAGAGAGATGCTAGGCTAATTAGAGGGAGAGAGACAGACAGAGATGCTATGCAACTCTTAGAGAGAGATTCTTGACTACTGTGAGAAAGAGAGAGAGATGCTAGGCACCTTTGAGAGAAAGAGATAGATGCTAGGATGATTTGAGAAAGAGAGAGAGATACTAGACTCATTTGAGAGAGAGAGAGGGAGATACATGCTAGACTCCTTAGAGAGAGATAGACAGAGAGAGACTGAGAGATGTTAGGCCCCTTTGTGAGAAGGAGAGAGAGAAAGACAGGGAGTTGCTAGGCTCCTTTGGGAGAGACAGAGAGAGAGATGCTTGGCTTCTTTGAGAGAGAGAGGGAGAGATATTCTAGGCTACTTTGAGAAAAAGAGAGATATACAGTAACAGAGATATGCTAGGCTCCTTGGAGAGAGAGAGACATGCTCGGCTCCTTTGAATGAGAGAGATAAAGGGATACATGCAAGGCTCCGTTGAGAGACACAGAGAGAGAGTGAGGGATGCTAGGCTCCTTTGAGAGAAAGAGAGAAAAAAGGCGGAGATTCTAGTCTCCTTTGAGAAAAAGAGAGATAGTGAGACAGAGAGATGGTAAGCTCTTTTGAGAGAGAGAGAGTGTGATGCTAGGCTTCTTAGTGAGAGAGAGAAAGGGAGAGATGCTAGAATCCTTTGAGAGATAGAGAGAGATGCTTGTCTCCTTTGAAAGAGAGCGAGTGTGATGGTAGGTTTCTTAGCGAGAGGGAGAAAGATAGAGATCCTAGAATCCCTTTAGAGAGAGAGAGAAAGGCATGCTAGTACACTTTGTGGGGGAGGGAGTGAGAGGTAGAGACGATTTGCTCCTTGGAGAGAGAGAGAGTGAGATGGTTGACACTGTTGAGAGCGAGAGAGAGAGAGGGAGAGAAATGCTAAGCTGCTTCGAGACAAAGAGAGAGGGAGAGATAGAGATATGCTAGGCTACTTTGAGAGAGAGGGAGGGAGAGATATGCTAGGCTCCTTAGAGAGAGAAAGAGGGATAGATATGCTAGGCTTCTTTGAGAGAGAGAGAGAGAGAGAGACCTGGAGAGACAGAGAGAGAGATTCTAGGCTCCTTTTAGAGAAAGAAAGATATACAGAGACAGAGAGACTCCAGGCTACTTTGATAGAGAGAGTGATGCTAGACTCCTTTGAATGAGAGACAGAGAGAGATACATGCTAGGTTCCGTTGGGAGAGAGAGAGACAGACAGAGTGAGATGAAAGACTCGTTAGAGAGAGGGAGATAGAGTGAGGGATGCTCGGCTCTTTTGAGAGAAAGAGGGAGATAGTAAGAGAGGGAGATTGCAGGCTCCTTTGAGAGAGAGAGAGAGAGAGAGAGATGCAAAGCTTCTTGAGAGAGAGGGAGAGAGAGAGATGCTTGGCTCCATTGAGAGAGAGAGATGCTAAGCTCCTTTGAGAGACAGAGAGAGAGAGATGCTACTCTACTTTGAGAGTGAGAGACATAGGGATGCTAGACTCCTTTCAGAGAGAGAGAGAGTTATATATGCAAGGATTCTTTGAGAGAGGCAGAGTGAGGGAGAGTGATTCTAGTCTCCTTTGAGAGAAAGAGAGAGAGGTAGAAAGAGAGATGCTAGGCAGATTTGAAAGAGAAAGAGTGTGATGCAAGGTCTCTTACGGAGACAGAGAAAGTGAGATGCTAATATCCTTTGATATATATATATATATTTATATATACGTATATATACTATACTTCTTTGAGAGAGACAGAGAGAGAGGGAAAGAGATGCTATTCTACTTTAATAGAGAGAGAGAGAGGGCTGGTAGGCTCCTTTGACATAGAGATAGAGAGAGATGATACGCTTCTTTGAGAGAGAGAGTGAGAGAGAGAGTGTCTAGTCTGCTTTGGGAGGAAGGAGAGAGATGTAGACGGATAGATATTAGGCTCCTTTGAAAGACAGACAGTGTGATGCTAGGCTTCTTAGGGAGAGAGAGAAAGAGAGTGATGCTAGAATCCTTTGAGAGAGAGAGAGAGATGCTAGGCTTCTTTGAGAGAGAGAGAGTCAGAGTGAGACAGAGAGATAGAGATTCTATTTTCCTTTGAGAGAGTGAGAGCAATACACGCTGGCTCCTTGAGAGAGAGAGATAAAAGGAGAGAGAGAGAGAGAGAGAAGATAGGCTCCTTTGAGAGAGAGAGAGGTTGAGGGATGCTAGGCTCCTTTGAGAGAAAGAGAGAGAGATAGAAAGACGGAGATTCTAGTCTCTTTGAGAGAAAGAGGGAGAGATAGAGAGATGTTAGGCTCATTTGAAAGAGGGAGAGTGTGGTGCTAGGCTTCTTAGGGAGAGATAGAATTTGAGCGATGCTAGAATCCTTAGAGAGAGAGAGAGAGATGCTAGGCTTCTCTGAGAGAGAGACAGAGTGAGACAGAGAGATAGAGATTCTGGGTTCCTTTGAGTGAGGGAGAGCAATACACGCTGGCTCTTTGAGAGAGAGATAAACAGAGAGACAGAGAGGATATAGGCTCCTTTGAGAGAGAGATGCTAGGACTCTTTGAGAGAATTAAGTAAAGAGAAAAAGTATGCAATTATACTGACTTTTATAATTACCTATAGAAGTACATTTACCAGTGTTTTCTGTTTGTTTGGATTCAGATAGCTGTCTCATTTAATTTAATTTTCAGTCTGAAGAAATTCCTGTAGCATTTATTTTCATTGTGTAGGTGTAATTCACATGTCATACAATTCATCCCCTTAAAATACACAATAGAGTGGTGGCTGGTATATTCACAGAGCTGTGCCACCATTGCTACCATCAATTTTCAGATATTTTCATTATGACACAAGGGAGAACTGTCCCTAGCCGTAGGTAATCACGAATCTACTTTCCGTCCTGTAGGCTCGGCTCTTCTGGACATTTCCTATAAGTGAGGATCATACAATGTGTGATTCTTTGTGTTTTCCTCCAGTTAGCATGAAAACTTAGGGTTTCACCCATGTTGTGTGTATCAGGACTTCATATTTCTCATGGCTGTATAATTCTCTCCCTTTAGTGTTCCTTGTAAGACATGTCAGCTAGCAACAAGTTTCCTCAGTTTTTATTTACCTAAGGATGTCTTTTTTCACCTTCATCTGTGAAAGGTAATTTGCTAGATATAAGACTCTTGTTTGAGTTTTTACTTCCAGCAATGAGAACATGTTGTCCCCACTGCCTTCCAACTGCTATCATGTCTGATGAGAAGTCAGCTGTTAACCTTACTGGAGTGTACATGTATATCACGTTATTTTTCTCTTTTTGCCTTCAAGATCTTTATCTTTGGCTTTCGGTATTTTGCCTATGATGTGCCCAGATGGAGAGCTCTTTGTGTTTATGCTCCTTGGAATTTGTAGAGTTTCTTGGATGGATGTATTGTATTTTGGTCACATTTTGGGAATTTTCTGCCATTAAATACTTTAAATATTTTTCTGTTCCTTTCTCCAATCCTGCTTGTATTCGCATTGCACGTGTGGCTGCACTTATTGATGCCCCACATTTCTCTGTGGCTCTTCGTTTTCTTTCATTCACTAATTTTTCCCTCTGTTCTGCAAAATCCATAATCTCCATGGATCTCGCTTTAAGTTGGCTGCTGCTTACTTCTGCCAGCTCAAATCTACATTTTGGTTATGGTTCTTAACTCCAAGATTTCCATTTGGTTCTAAATAATACAATTTCTGCCTCTCAGTAGTATACTCTCTTTGATGAGCTTTTTTCACTGTACCTTCCTTTAGCTCTTTACGTATGAGAGCTGTGAGGAAAGGTACCCACTTTGTCCCTGCCTGCACCTCCCAGGAGTAGAGCACTCCAAGTAGAGCTTCTGATACACAGTGCATGGGTTTGGTAGGTAAGGTTACAAGTCATGCCTCAGATGCCACAAACTCGCTATTCTTACCGACAAATACTCAGTTGTCCTGAATGAATATTTCTTAAAATGCTGTATACCTTTAGGATAACTTCTAGAGACTTTAACTGCTTTAAAAATAATTTTTACCTGTTCCTTTGTTGATCTACAATTTGTCTTTCAAGAAGTCCCAGTCCTCTTCCACATGATTTTTTAACAATATTTGTTGTGGCTAGAAGAGTTAACATAAGACCTACCGTCTACCAGATGTGTTTTTTAGTGTTTAATGTAGTATTGTTGGCAGTGCCGTACAGCAGATCTCCAGAGTTTATTCATCTTCCTTAACTGAGACTTTACACTCCTTGTTTAGTAACTCCGCATTTCCCATGACCCTAACCCTGGCCAACACCATTCCACCATTTGGTTATATGGATTTGACTACTTTAGATACTACATGTTAAGTGTATTCATGCAGTATTTCTCTTTCTGTGACTGGCTTGTTTCATTTAATGTTCTCAAGGGGTTCATCCATGTTGTTGCATATTGCAAAATTTCCTTTCTTCAAGGCTAAATTGGATTCCATTGTATGTCTAAACCACATATTCTTTCCATATTCATATGTCGATGGGCATCTTGGTTGTTACCACCTCTTAGCTATTCAGAATCACGTTGCAGTGAACAATGGAGTGCGGGTGTCTCGTTGAGAGCCAGATTTTAGTCCTTTTGAGTCAATACCCACAAGTGTGGTTGCTGGATCATACGGTAGTTCTGTTGTTAGTGTTCTGAGGGAGCTCCCGTCCTTGCAAGCTTGGAAAACCTGCTTTCAGCTGCTCTACAAAAGCAGGTAAAAGGGGATCCTGCATCACTTCCAGTCAGTGTTCTTGATGCTTTCTGTTGTGCGTTTTCTAGATCAACTGGATGACACTTCTTGCAGCTATGTTATCAAGGATGACACCAAGCCCCACATACGAATGTGAGTTTGAACAGACTTAGAACCTGGGCGTCCAACCAAAGTGTGGATATTTTTACCCTCCTTGTGTTCCCCCATAGCTCCTTCCTCACAGGGGCTTTAGCTCCACTCTGGGGGAGAAGTGGTAGATTTCTCTGGGTGTATGTGGGAAGCTTTTCAAATAATCCTTCTATCTGGACATCCCATAGATGGTCCCATGGGGACAAAATCCCAGGACCCTTGGGTAATAGGTAAAGTGAGAGAGATAGAAAGACAGGGAGATTATAGTCTCCTTTGACAGAAAGAGAGAGAGAGAGATGTTAGGCTCCTTTGAAAGAGGGAGAGTGTGTTGCTAGGCTTCTTAGGGAGAGAGAGAAAGGGTGAGATGCTAGAATTCTTGTAGAGAGAGAGAGAGAGAGATGCTAGGCTTCTTTGAGAGAGAGAGGGGGGAGAGAGATGCTAGTCTACTTTGAGAGAGAGAGTGGGCATTGTAGGCTCCTTTGAGATAGAGAGTGAGAGAGAGAGGGATTCTAGGCTCCTTTGAGAGAAAGAGAGATATACAGAGACAGAGAGATGCTAGGCTCCTTTGAGAGAGAGAGAGAGAAGGAGAGAGATTATAGGCTCCTTTAAGAGAAAGAGAGATATACAGAGACAGAAAGATGCTATGCTTCGAGAGAGAGAGGGATGCTAGTCTCCTTTGAAAGAGAGAGAGTTACATGCTAGTCTCCTTTCACAGAGAGAGAAACAGAGAGAGATGGACAGAGAGAGAGATGATAGGCTCTTTTGTGAGAGAGAGAGAGAGAGAGGGATAATAGGCCACTCTGGGAGAGAGAGAGGGGGGTTGAGAGATTCTAGGCTCCTTAGAGAGAAAGAGAGATATACAGAGACAGAGAGATGCTAGGCTCCTTTGAGTGTGATGCTAGGCTCATTAAAGAGAGAGACAGAGGGACAGTGAAGAGAGAGTATCTAGACTAATTTGAGAGAGAGAGAGATGCTAGGCTAATTAGAGGGAGAGAGACAGACAGAGATGCTATGCAACTCTTAGAGAGAGATTCTTGACTACTGTGAGAAAGAGAGAGAGATGCTAGGCACCTTTGAGAGAAAGAGATAGATGCTAGGATGATTTGAGAAAGAGAGAGAGATACTAGACTCATTTGAGAGAGAGAGAGGGAGATACATGCTAGACTCCTTAGAGAGAGATAGACAGAGAGAGACTGAGAGATGTTAGGCCCCTTTGTGAGAAGGAGAGAGAGAAAGACAGGGAGTTGCTAGGCTCCTTTGGGAGAGACAGAGAGAGAGATGCTTGGCTTCTTTGAGAGAGAGAGGGAGAGATATTCTAGGCTACTTTGAGAAAAAGAGAGATATACAGTAACAGAGATATGCTAGGCTCCTTGGAGAGAGAGAGACATGCTCGGCTCCTTTGAATGAGAGAGATAAAGGGATACATGCAAGGCTCCGTTGAGAGACACAGAGAGAGAGTGAGGGATGCTAGGCTCCTTTGAGAGAAAGAGAGAAAAAAGGCGGAGATTCTAGTCTCCTTTGAGAAAAAGAGAGATAGTGAGACAGAGAGATGGTAAGCTCTTTTGAGAGAGAGAGAGTGTGATGCTAGGCTTCTTAGTGAGAGAGAGAAAGGGAGAGATGCTAGAATCCTTTGAGAGATAGAGAGAGATGCTTGTCTCCTTTGAAAGAGAGCGAGTGTGATGGTAGGTTTCTTAGCGAGAGGGAGAAAGATAGAGATCCTAGAATCCCTTTAGAGAGAGAGAGAAAGGCATGCTAGTACACTTTGTGGGGGAGGGAGTGAGAGGTAGAGACGATTTGCTCCTTGGAGAGAGAGAGAGTGAGATGGTTGACACTGTTGAGAGCGAGAGAGAGAGAGGGAGAGAAATGCTAAGCTGCTTCGAGACAAAGAGAGAGGGAGAGATAGAGATATGCTAGGCTACTTTGAGAGAGAGGGAGGGAGAGATATGCTAGGCTCCTTAGAGAGAGAAAGAGGGATAGATATGCTAGGCTTCTTTGAGAGAGAGAGAGAGAGAGAGACCTGGAGAGACAGAGAGAGAGATTCTAGGCTCCTTTTAGAGAAAGAAAGATATACAGAGACAGAGAGACTCCAGGCTACTTTGATAGAGAGAGTGATGCTAGACTCCTTTGAATGAGAGACAGAGAGAGATACATGCTAGGTTCCGTTGGGAGAGAGAGAGACAGACAGAGTGAGATGAAAGACTCGTTAGAGAGAGGGAGATAGAGTGAGGGATGCTCGGCTCTTTTGAGAGAAAGAGGGAGATAGTAAGAGAGGGAGATTGCAGGCTCCTTTGAGAGAGAGAGAGAGAGAGAGAGATGCAAAGCTTCTTGAGAGAGAGGGAGAGAGAGAGATGCTTGGCTCCATTGAGAGAGAGAGATGCTAAGCTCCTTTGAGAGACAGAGAGAGAGAGATGCTACTCTACTTTGAGAGTGAGAGACATAGGGATGCTAGACTCCTTTCAGAGAGAGAGAGAGTTATATATGCAAGGATTCTTTGAGAGAGGCAGAGTGAGGGAGAGTGATTCTAGTCTCCTTTGAGAGAAAGAGAGAGAGGTAGAAAGAGAGATGCTAGGCAGATTTGAAAGAGAAAGAGTGTGATGCAAGGTCTCTTACGGAGACAGAGAAAGTGAGATGCTAATATCCTTTGATATATATATATATATTTATATATACGTATATATACTATACTTCTTTGAGAGAGACAGAGAGAGAGGGAAAGAGATGCTATTCTACTTTAATAGAGAGAGAGAGAGGGCTGGTAGGCTCCTTTGACATAGAGATAGAGAGAGATGATACGCTTCTTTGAGAGAGAGAGTGAGAGAGAGAGTGTCTAGTCTGCTTTGGGAGGAAGGAGAGAGATGTAGACGGATAGATATTAGGCTCCTTTGAAAGACAGACAGTGTGATGCTAGGCTTCTTAGGGAGAGAGAGAAAGAGAGTGATGCTAGAATCCTTTGAGAGAGAGAGAGAGATGCTAGGCTTCTTTGAGAGAGAGAGAGTCAGAGTGAGACAGAGAGATAGAGATTCTATTTTCCTTTGAGAGAGTGAGAGCAATACACGCTGGCTCCTTGAGAGAGAGAGATAAAAGGAGAGAGAGAGAGAGAGAGAAGATAGGCTCCTTTGAGAGAGAGAGAGGTTGAGGGATGCTAGGCTCCTTTGAGAGAAAGAGAGAGAGATAGAAAGACGGAGATTCTAGTCTCTTTGAGAGAAAGAGGGAGAGATAGAGAGATGTTAGGCTCATTTGAAAGAGGGAGAGTGTGGTGCTAGGCTTCTTAGGGAGAGATAGAATTTGAGCGATGCTAGAATCCTTAGAGAGAGAGAGAGAGATGCTAGGCTTCTCTGAGAGAGAGACAGAGTGAGACAGAGAGATAGAGATTCTGGGTTCCTTTGAGTGAGGGAGAGCAATACACGCTGGCTCTTTGAGAGAGAGATAAACAGAGAGACAGAGAGGATATAGGCTCCTTTGAGAGAGAGATGCTAGGACTCTTTGAGAGAATTAAGTAAAGAGAAAAAGTATGCAATTATACTGACTTTTATAATTACCTATAGAAGTACATTTACCAGTGTTTTCTGTTTGTTTGGATTCAGATAGCTGTCTCATTTAATTTAATTTTCAGTCTGAAGAAATTCCTGTAGCATTTATTTTCATTGTGTAGGTGTAATTCACATGTCATACAATTCATCCCCTTAAAATACACAATAGAGTGGTGGCTGGTATATTCACAGAGCTGTGCCACCATTGCTACCATCAATTTTCAGATATTTTCATTATGACACAAGGGAGAACTGTCCCTAGCCGTAGGTAATCACGAATCTACTTTCCGTCCTGTAGGCTCGGCTCTTCTGGACATTTCCTATAAGTGAGGATCATACAATGTGTGATTCTTTGTGTTTTCCTCCAGTTAGCATGAAAACTTAGGGTTTCACCCATGTTGTGTGTATCAGGACTTCATATTTCTCATGGCTGTATAATTCTCTCCCTTTAGTGTTCCTTGTAAGACATGTCAGCTAGCAACAAGTTTCCTCAGTTTTTATTTACCTAAGGATGTCTTTTTTCACCTTCATCTGTGAAAGGTAATTTGCTAGATATAAGACTCTTGTTTGAGTTTTTACTTCCAGCAATGAGAACATGTTGTCCCCACTGCCTTCCAACTGCTATCATGTCTGATGAGAAGTCAGCTGTTAACCTTACTGGAGTGTACATGTATATCACGTTATTTTTCTCTTTTTGCCTTCAAGATCTTTATCTTTGGCTTTCGGTATTTTGCCTATGATGTGCCCAGATGGAGAGCTCTTTGTGTTTATGCTCCTTGGAATTTGTAGAGTTTCTTGGATGGATGTATTGTATTTTGGTCACATTTTGGGAATTTTCTGCCATTAAATACTTTAAATATTTTTCTGTTCCTTTCTCCAATCCTGCTTGTATTCGCATTGCACGTGTGGCTGCACTTATTGATGCCCCACATTTCTCTGTGGCTCTTCGTTTTCTTTCATTCACTAATTTTTCCCTCTGTTCTGCAAAATCCATAATCTCCATGGATCTCGCTTTAAGTTGGCTGCTGCTTACTTCTGCCAGCTCAAATCTACATTTTGGTTATGGTTCTTAACTCCAAGATTTCCATTTGGTTCTAAAAAAATACAATTTCTGCCTCTCAGTAGTATACTCTCTTTGATGAGCTTTTTTCACTGTACCTTCCTTTAGCTCTTTACGTATGAGAGCTGTGAGGAAAGGTACCCACTTTGTCCCTGCCTGCACCTCCCAGGAGTAGAGCACTCCAAGTAGAGCTTCTGATACACAGTGCATGGGTTTGGTAGGTAAGGTTACAAGTCATGCCTCAGATGCCACAAACTCGCTATTCTTACCGACAAATACTCAGTTGTCCTGAATGAATATTTCTTAAAATGCTGAATACCTTTAGGATAACTTCTAGAGACTTTAACTGCTTTAAAAATAATTTTTTCCTGTTCCTTTGTTGATCTACAATTTGTCTTTCAAGAAGTCCCAGTCCTCTTCCACATGATTTTTTAACAATATTTGTTGTGGCTAGAAGAGTTAACATAAGACCTACCGTCTACCAGATGTGTTTTTTAGTGTTTAATGTAGTATTGTTGGCAGTGCCGTACAGCAGATCTCCAGAGTTTATTCATCTTCCTTAACTGAGACTTTACACTCCTTGTTTAGTAACTCCGCATTTCCCATGACCCTAACCCTGGCCAACACCATTCCACCATTTGGTTATATGGATTTGACTACTTTAGATACTACATGTTAAGTGTATTCATGCAGTATTTCTCTTTCTGTGACTGGCTTGTTTCATTTAATGTTCTCAAGGGGTTCATCCATGTTGTTGCATATTGCAAAATTTCCTTTCTTCAAGGCTAAATTGGATTCCATTGTATGTCTAAACCACATATTCTTTCCATATTCATATGTCGATGGGCATCTTGGTTGTTACCACCTCTTAGCTATTCAGAATCACGTTGCAGTGAACAATGGAGTGCGGGTGTCTCGTTGAGAGCCAGATTTTAGTCCTTTTGAGTCAATACCCACAAGTGTGGTTGCTGGATCATACGGTAGTTCTGTTGTTAGTGTTCTGAGGGAGCTCCCGTCCTTGCAAGCTTGGAAAACCTGCTTTCAGCTGCTCTACAAAAGCAGGTAAAAGGGGAATTGTGCATCACTTCCAGTCAGTGTTCTTGATGCTTTCTGTTGTGCGTTTTCTAGATCAACTGGATGACACTTCTTGCAGCTATGTTATCAAGGATGACACCAAGCCCCACATACGAATGTGAGTTTGAACAGACTTAGAACCTGGGCGTCCAACCAAAGTGTGGATATTTTTACCCTCCTTGTGTTCCCCCATAGCTCCTTCCTCACAGGGGCTTTAGCTCCACTCTGGGGGAGAAGTGGTAGATTTCTCTGGGTGTATGTGGGAAGCTTTTCAAATATTCCTTCTATCTGGACATCCCATAGATGGTCCCATGGGGACAAATTCCCAGGACCCTTGGGTAATAGGTAAAGTGAGAGAGATAGAAAGACAGGGAGATTATAGTCTCCTTTGAGAGAAAGAGAGAGAGAGAGATGTTAGGCTCCTTTGAAAGAGGGAGAGTGTGATGCTAGGCTTCTTAGGGAGAGAGAGAAAGGGTGAGATGCTAGAATTCTTGTAGAGAGAGAGAGAGAGATATGCTAGGCTTCTTTGAGAGAGAGAGGGGGGAGAGAGATGCTAGTCTACTTTGAGAGAGAGAGTGGGCATTGTAGGCTCCTTTGAGATAGAGAGTGAGAGAGAGAGGGATTCTAGGCTCCTTTGAGAGAAAGAGAGATATACAGAGACAGAGAGATGATAGGCTCCTTTGAGAGAGAGAGAGAGAAGGAGAGAGATTATAGGCTCCTTTAAGAGAAAGAGAGATATACAGAGACAGAAAGATGCTATGCTTCGAGAGAGAGAGGGATGCTAGTCTCCTTTGAAAGAGAGAGAGTTACATGCTAGTCTCCTTTCACAGAGAGAGAAACAGAGAGAGATGGACAGAGAGAGAGATGATAGGCTCTTTTGTGAGAGAGAGAGAGAGAGGGATAATAGGCCACTCTGGGAGAGAGAGAGGGGGGTTGAGAGATTCTAGGCTCCTTAGAGAGAAAGAGAGATATACAGAGACAGAGAGATGCTAGGCTCCTTTGAGTGTGATGCTAGGCTCATTAAAGAGAGAGACAGAGGGACAGTGAAGAGAGAGTATCTAGACTAATTTGAGAGAGAGAGAGATGCTAGGCTAATTAGAGGGAGAGAGACAGACAGAGATGCTATGCAACTCTTAGAGAGAGATTCTTGACTACTGTGAGAAAGAGAGAGAGATGCTAGGCACCTTTGAGAGAAAGAGATAGATGCTAGGATGATTTGAGAAAGAGAGAGAGATACTAGACTCATTTGAGAGAGAGAGAGGGAGATACATGCTAGACTCCTTAGAGAGAGATAGACAGAGAGAGACTGAGAGATGTTAGGCCCCTTTGTGAGAAGGAGAGAGAGAAAGACAGGGAGTTGCTAGGCTCCTTTGGGAGAGACAGAGAGAGAGATGCTTGGCTTCTTTGAGAGAGAGAGGGAGAGATATTCTAGGCTACTTTGAGAAAAAGAGAGATATACAGTAACAGAGATATGCTAGGCTCCTTGGAGAGAGAGAGACATGCTCGGCTCCTTTGAATGAGAGAGATAAAGGGATACATGCAAGGCTCCGTTGAGAGACACAGAGAGAGAGTGAGGGATGCTAGGCTCCTTTGAGAGAAAGAGAGAAAAAAGGCGGAGATTCTAGTCTCCTTTGAGAAAAAGAGAGATAGTGAGACAGAGAGATGGTAAGCTCTTTTGAGAGAGAGAGAGTGTGATGCTAGGCTTCTTAGTGAGAGAGAGAAAGGGAGAGATGCTAGAATCCTTTGAGAGATAGAGAGAGATGCTTGTCTCCTTTGAAAGAGAGCGAGTGTGATGGTAGGTTTCTTAGCGAGAGGGAGAAAGATAGAGATCCTAGAATCCCTTTAGAGAGAGAGAGAAAGGCATGCTAGTACACTTTGTGGGGGAGGGAGTGAGAGGTAGAGACGATTTGCTCCTTGGAGAGAGAGAGAGTGAGATGGTTGACACTGTTGAGAGCGAGAGAGAGAGAGGGAGAGAAATGCTAAGCTGCTTCGAGACAAAGAGAGAGGGAGAGATAGAGATATGCTAGGCTACTTTGATAGAGAGGGAGGGAGAGATATGCTAGGCTCCTTAGAGACAGAAAGAGGGATAGATATGCTAGGCTTCTTTGAGAGAGAGAGAGAGAGAGAGACCTGGAGAGACAGAGAGAGAGATTCTAGGCTCCTTTTAGAGAAAGAAAGATATACAGAGACAGAGAGACTCCAGGCTACTTTGATAGAGAGAGTGATGCTAGACTCCTTTGAATGAGAGACAGAGAGAGATACATGCTAGGTTCCGTTGGGAGAGAGAGAGACAGACAGAGTGAGATGAAAGACTCGTTAGAGAGAGGGAGATAGAGTGAGGGATGCTCGGCTCTTTTGAGAGAAAGAGGGAGATAGTAAGAGAGGGAGATTGCAGGCTCCTTTGAGAGAGAGAGAGAGAGAGAGAGAGATGCAAAGCTTCTTGAGAGAGAGGGAGAGAGAGAGATGCTTGGCTCCATTGAGAGAGAGAGATGCTAAGCTCCTTTGAGAGACAGAGAGAGAGATGCTACTCTACTTTGAGAGTGAGAGACATAGGGATGCTAGACTCCTTTCAGAGAGAGAGAGAGTTATATATGCAAGGATTCTTTGAGAGAGGCAGAGTGAGGGAGAGTGATTCTAGTCTCCTTTGAGAGAAAGAGAGAGAGGTAGAAAGAGAGATGCTAGGCAGATTTGAAAGAGAAAGAGTGTGATGCAAGGTCTCTTACGGAGACAGAGAAAGTGAGATGCTAATATCCTTTGATATATATATATATATTTATATATACGTATATATACTATACTTCTTTGAGAGAGACAGAGAGAGAGGGAAAGAGATGCTATTCTACTTTAATAGAGAGAGAGAGAGGGCTGGTAGGCTCCTTTGACATAGAGATAGAGAGAGATGATACGCTTCTTTGAGAGAGAGAGTGAGAGAGAGAGTGTCTAGTCTGCTTTGGGAGGAAGGAGAGAGATGTAGACGGATAGATATTAGGCTCCTTTGAAAGACAGACAGTGTGATGCTAGGCTTCTTAGGGAGAGAGAGAAAGAGAGTGATGCTAGAATCCTTTGAGAGAGAGAGAGAGATGCTAGGCTTCTTTGAGAGAGAGAGAGTCAGAGTGAGACAGAGAGATAGAGATTCTATTTTCCTTTGAGAGAGTGAGAGCAATACACGCTGGCTCCTTGAGAGAGAGAGATAAAAGGAGAGAGAGAGAGAGAGAGAAGATAGGCTCCTTTGAGAGAGAGAGAGGTTGAGGGATGCTAGGCTCCTTTGAGAGAAAGAGAGAGAGATAGAAAGACGGAGATTCTAGTCTCTTTGAGAGAAAGAGGGAGAGATAGAGAGATGTTAGGCTCATTTGAAAGAGGGAGAGTGTGGTGCTAGGCTTCTTAGGGAGAGATAGAATTTGAGCGATGCTAGAATCCTTAGAGAGAGAGAGAGAGATGCTAGGCTTCTCTGAGAGAGAGACAGAGTGAGACAGAGAGATAGAGATTCTGGGTTCCTTTGAGTGAGGGAGAGCAATACACGCTGGCTCTTTGAGAGAGAGATAAACAGAGAGACAGAGAGGATATAGGCTCCTTTGAGAGAGAGATGCTAGGACTCTTTGAGAGAATTAAGTAAAGAGAAAAAGTATGCAATTATACTGACTTTTATAATTACCTATAGAAGTACATTTACCAGTGTTTTCTGTTTGTTTGGATTCAGATAGCTGTCTCATTTAATTTAATTTTCAGTCTGAAGAAATTCCTGTAGCATTTATTTTCATTGTGTAGGTGTAATTCACATGTCAT
This sequence comes from Manis pentadactyla, assembly GCF_030020395.1. Taxonomy (NCBI): domain Eukaryota; kingdom Metazoa; phylum Chordata; class Mammalia; order Pholidota; family Manidae; genus Manis; species Manis pentadactyla. The sequence continues at coordinate 69,532,305 of NC_080033.1, read as the reverse complement.
ACAATTCATCCCCTTAAAATACACAATAGAGTGGTGGCTGGTATATTCACAGAGCTGTGCCACCATTGCTACCATCAATTTTCAGATATTTTCATTATGACACAAGGGAGAACTGTCCCTAGCCGTAGGTAATCACGAATCTACTTTCCGTCCTGTAGGCTCGGCTCTTCTGGACATTTCCTATAAGTGAGGATCATACAATGTGTGATTCTTTGTGTTTTCCTCCAGTTAGCATGAAAACTTAGGGTTTCACCCATGTTGTGTGTATCAGGACTTCATATTTCTCATGGCTGTATAATTCTCTCCCTTTAGTGTTCCTTGTAAGACATGTCAGCTAGCAACAAGTTTCCTCAGTTTTTATTTACCTAAGGATGTCTTTTTTCACCTTCATCTGTGAAAGGTAATTTGCTAGATATAAGACTCTTGTTTGAGTTTTTACTTCCAGCAATGAGAACATGTTGTCCCCACTGCCTTCCAACTGCTATCATGTCTGATGAGAAGTCAGCTGTTAACCTTACTGGAGTGTACATGTATATCACGTTATTTTTCTCTTTTTGCCTTCAAGATCTTTATCTTTGGCTTTCGGTATTTTGCCTATGATGTGCCCAGATGGAGAGCTCTTTGTGTTTATGCTCCTTGGAATTTGTAGAGTTTCTTGGATGGATGTATTGTATTTTGGTCACATTTTGGGAATTTTCTGCCATTAAATACTTTAAATATTTTTCTGTTCCTTTCTCCAATCCTGCTTGTATTCGCATTGCACGTGTGGCTGCACTTATTGATGCCCCACATTTCTCTGTGGCTCTTCGTTTTCTTTCATTCACTAATTTTTCCCTCTGTTCTGCAAAATCCATAATCTCCATGGATCTCGCTTTAAGTTGGCTGCTGCTTACTTCTGCCAGCTCAAATCTACATTTTGGTTATGGTTCTTAACTCCAAGATTTCCATTTGGTTCTAAAAAAATACAATTTCTGCCTCTCAATAGTATACTCTCTTTGATGAGCTTTTTTCACTGTACCTTCCTTTAGCTCTTTACGTATGAGAGCTGTGAGGAAAGGTACCCACTTTGTCCCTGCCTGCACCTCCCAGGAGTAGAGCACTCCAAGTAGAGCTTCTGATACACAGTGCATGGGTTTGGTAGGTAAGGTTACAAGTCATGCCTCAGATGCCACAAACTCGCTATTCTTACCGACAAATACTCAGTTGTCCTGAATGAATATTTCTTAAAATGCTGTATACCTTTAGGATAACTTCTAGGGACTTTAACTGCTTTAAAAATAATTTTTACCTGTTCCTTTGTTGATCTACAATTTGTCTTTCAAGAAGTCCCAGTCCTCTTCCACATGATTTTTTAACAATATTTGTTGTGGCTAGAAGAGTTAACATAAGACCTACCGTCTACCAGATGTGTTTTTTAGTGTTTAATGTAGTATTGTTGGCAGTGCCGTACAGCAGATCTCCAGAGTTTATTCATCTTCCTTAACTGAGACTTTACACTCCTTGTTTAGTAACTCCGCATTTCCCATGACCCTAACTCTGGCCAACACCATTCCACCATTTGGTTATATGGATTTGACTACTTTAGATACTACATGTTAAGTGTATTCATGCAGTATTTCTCTTTCTGTGACTGGCTTGTTTCATTTAATGTTCTCAAGGGGTTCATCCATGTTGTTGCATATTGCAAAATTTCCTTTCTTCAAGGCTAAATTGGATTCCATTGTATGTCTAAACCACATATTCTTTCCATATTCATATGTCGATGGGCATCTTGGTTGTTACCACCTCTTAGCTATTCAGAATCACGTTGCAGTGAACAATGGAGTGCGGGTGTCTCGTTGAGAGCCAGATTTTAGTCCTTTTGAGTCAATACCCACAAGTGTGGTTGCTGGATCATACGGTAGTTCTGTTGTTAGTGTTCTGAGGGAGCTCCCGTCCTTGCAAGCTTGGAAAACCTGCTTTCAGCTGCTCTACAAAAGCAGGTAAAAGGGGATCCTGCATCACTTCCAGTCAGTGTTCTTGATGCTTTCTGTTGTGCGTTTTCTAGATCAACTGGATGACACTTCTTGCAGCTATGTTATCAAGGATGACACCAAGCCCCACATACGAATGTGAGTTTGAACAGACTTAGAACCTGGGCGTCCAACCAAAGTGTGGATATTTTTACCCTCCTTGTGTTCCCCCATAGCTCCTTCCTCACAGGGGCTTTAGCTCCACTCTGGGGGAGAAGTGGTAGATTTCTCTGGGTGTATGTGGGAAGCTTTTCAAATATTCCTTCTATCTGGACATCCCATAGATGGTCCCATGGGGACAAATTCCCAGGACCCTTGGGTAATAGGTAAAGTGAGAGAGATAGAAAGACAGGGAGATTATAGTCTCCTTTGAGAGAAAGAGAGAGAGAGAGATGTTAGGCTCCTTTGAAAGAGGGAGAGTGTGATGCTAGGCTTCTTAGGGAGAGAGAGAAATTGTGAGATGCTAGAATTCTTGTAGAGAGAGAGAGAGAGATATGCTAGGCTTCTTTGAGAGAGAGAGGGGGGAGAGAGATGCTAGTCTACTTTGAGAGAGAGAGTGGGCATTGTAGGCTCCTTTGAGATAGAGAGTGAGAGAGAGAGGGATTCTAGGCTCCTTTGAGAGAAAGAGAGATATACAGAGACAGAGAGATGATAGGCTCCTTTGAGAGAGAGAGAGAGAAGGAGAGAGATTATAGGCTCCTTTAAGAGAAAGAGAGATATACAGAGACAGAAAGATGCTATGCTTCGAGAGAGAGAGGGATGCTAGTCTCCTTTGAAAGAGAGAGAGTTACATGCTAGTCTCCTTTCACAGAGAGAGAAACAGAGAGAGATGGACAGAGAGAGAGATGATAGGCTCTTTTGTGAGAGAGAGAGAGAGAGAGGGATAATAGGCCACTCTGGGAGAGAGAGAGGGGGGTTGAGAGATTCTAGGCTCCTTAGAGAGAAAGAGAGATATACAGAGACAGAGAGATGCTAGGCTCCTTTGAGTGTGATGCTAGGCTCATTAAAGAGAGAGACAGAGGGACAGTGAAGAGAGAGTATCTAGACTAATTTGAGAGAGAGAGAGAGATGCTAGGCTAATTAGAGGGAGAGAGACAGACAGAGATGCTATGCAACTCTTAGAGAGAGATTCTTGACTACTGTGAGAAAGAGAGAGAGATGCTAGGCACCTTTGAGAGAAAGAGATAGATGCTAGGATGATTTGAGAAAGAGAGAGAGATACTAGACTCATTTGAGAGAGAGAGAGGGAGATACATGCCAGACTCCTTAGAGAGAGATAGACAGAGAGAGACTGAGAGATGTTAGGCCCCTTTGTGAGAAGGAGAGAGAGAAAGACAGGGAGTTGCTAGGCTCCTTTGGGAGAGACAGAGAGAGAGATGCTTGGCTTCTTTGAGAGAGAGAGGGAGAGATATTCTAGGCTACTTTGAGAAAAAGAGAGATATACAGTAACAGAGATATGCTAGGCTCCTTGGAGAGAGAGAGACATGCTCGGCTCCTTTGAATGAGAGAGATAAAGGGATACATGCAAGGCTCCGTTGAGAGACACAGAGAGAGAGTGAGGGATGCTAGGCTCCTTTGAGAGAAAGAGAGAAAAAAGGCGGAGATTCTAGTCTCCTTTGAGAAAAAGAGAGATAGTGAGACAGAGAGATGGTAAGCTCTTTTGAGAGAGAGAGAGTGTGATGCTAGGCTTCTTAGTGAGAGAGAGAAAGGGAGAGATGCTAGAATCCTTTGAGAGATAGAGAGAGATGCTTGTCTCCTTTGAAAGAGAGCGAGTGTGATGGTAGGTTTCTTAGCGAGAGGGAGAAAGATAGAGATCCTAGAATCCCTTTAGAGAGAGAGAGAAAGGCATGCTAGTACACTTTGTGGGGGAGGGAGTGAGAGGTAGAGACGATTTGCTCCTTGGAGAGAGAGAGAGTGAGATGGGTGACACTGTTGAGAGCGAGAGAGAGAGGGAGAGAAATGCTAAGCTGCTTCGAGACAAAGAGAGAGGGAGAGATAGAGATATGCTAGGCTACTTTGAGAGAGAGGGAGGGAGAGATATGCTAGGCTCCTTAGAGAGAGAAAGAGGGATAGATATGCTAGGCTTCTTTGAGAGAGAGAGAGAGAGAGACCTGGAGAGACAGAGAGAGAGATTCTAGGCTCCTTTTAGAGAAAGAAAGATATACAGAGACAGAGAGACTCCAGGCTACTTTGATAGAGAGAGTGATGCTAGACTCCTTTGAATGAGAGACAGAGAGAGATACATGCTAGGTTCCGTTGGGAGAGAGAGAGACAGACAGAGTGAGATGAAAGACTCGTTAGAGAGAGGGAGATAGAGTGAGGGATGCTCGGCTCTTTTGAGAGAAAGAGGGAGATAGTAAGACAGGGAGATTGCAGGCTCCTTTGAGAGAGATAGAGAGAGAGAGATGCAAAGCTTCTTGAGAGAGAGGGAGAGAGAGAGATGCTTGGCTCCATTGAGAGAGAGAGATGCTAAGCTCCTTTGAGAGACAGAGAGAGAGAGATGCTACTCTACTTTGAGAGTGAGAGACATAGGGATGCTAGACTCCTTTCAGAGAGAGAGAGAGTTATATATGCAAGGATTCTTTGAGAGAGGCAGAGTGAGGGAGAGTGATTCTAGTCTCCTTTGAGAGAAAGAGAGAGAGGTAGAAAGAGAGATGCTAGGCAGATTTGAAAGAGAAAGAGTGTGATGCAAGGTCTCTTACGGAGACAGAGAAAGTGAGATGCTAATATCCTTTGATATATATATATATATTTATATATACGTATATATACTATACTTCTTTGAGAGAGACAGAGAGAGAGGGAAAGAGATGCTATTCTACTTTAATAGAGAGAGAGAGAGGGCTGGTAGGCTCCTTTGACATAGAGATAGAGAGAGATGATACGCTTCTTTGAGAGAGAGAGTGAGAGAGAGAGTGTCTAGTCTGCTTTGGGAGGAAGGAGAGAGATGTAGACGGATAGATATTAGGCTCCTTTGAAAGACAGACAGTGTGATGCTAGGCTTCTTAGGGAGAGAGAGAAAGAGAGTGATGCTAGAATCCTTTGAGAGAGAGAGAGAGAGATGCTAGGCTTCTTTGAGAGAGAGAGAGTCAGAGTGAGACAGAGAGATAGAGATTCTATTTTCCTTTGAGAGAGTGAGAGCAATACACGCTGGCTCCTTGAGAGAGAGAGATAAAAGGAGAGAGAGAGAGAGAGAAGATAGGCTCCTTTGAGAGAGAGAGAGGTTGAGGGATGCTAGGCTCCTTTGAGAGAAAGAGAGAGAGATAGAAAGACGGAGATTCTAGTCTCTTTGAGAGAAAGAGGGAGAGATAGAGAGATGTTAGGCTCATTTGAAAGAGGGAGAGTGTGGTGCTAGGCTTCTTAGGGAGAGATAGAATTTGAGCGATGCTAGAATCCTTAGAGAGAGAGAGAGAGATGCTAGGCTTCTCTGAGAGAGAGACAGAGTGAGACAGAGAGATAGAGATTCTGGGTTCCTTTGAGTGAGGGAGAGCAATACACGCTGGCTCTTTGAGAGAGAGATAAACAGAGAGACAGAGAGGATATAGGCTCCTTTGAGAGAGAGATGCTAGGACTCTTTGAGAGAATTAAGTAAAGAGAAAAAGTATGCAATTATACTGACTTTTATAATTACCTATAGAAGTACATTTACCAGTGTTTTCTGTTTGTTTGGATTCAGATAGCTGTCTCATTTAATTTAATTTTCAGTCTGAAGAAATTCCTGTAGCATTTATTTTCATTGTGTAGGTGTAATTCACATGTCATACAATTCATCCCCTTAAAATACACAATAGAGTGGTGGCTGGTATATTCACAGAGCTGTGCCACCATTGCTACCATCAATTTTCAGATATTTTCATTATGACACAAGGGAGAACTGTCCCTAGCCGTAGGTAATCACGAATCTACTTTCCGTCCTGTAGGCTCGGCTCTTCTGGACATTTCCTATAAGTGAGGATCATACAATGTGTGATTCTTTGTGTTTTCCTCCAGTTAGCATGAAAACTTAGGGTTTCACCCATGTTGTGTGTATCAGGACTTCATATTTCTCATGGCTGTATAATTCTCTCCCTTTAGTGTTCCTTGTAAGACATGTCAGCTAGCAACAAGTTTCCTCAGTTTTTATTTACCTAAGGATGTCTTTTTTCACCTTCATCTGTGAAAGGTAATTTGCTAGATATAAGACTCTTGTTTGAGTTTTTACTTCCAGCAATGAGAACATGTTGTCCCCACTGCCTTCCAACTGCTATCATGTCTGATGAGAAGTCAGCTGTTAACCTTACTGGAGTGTACATGTATATCACGTTATTTTTCTCTTTTTGCCTTCAAGATCTTTATCTTTGGCTTTCGGTATTTTGCCTATGATGTGCCCAGATGGAGAGCTCTTTGTGTTTATGCTCCTTGGAATTTGTAGAGTTTCTTGGATGGATGTATTGTATTTTGGTCACATTTTGGGAATTTTCTGCCATTAAATACTTTAAATATTTTTCTGTTCCTTTCTCCAATCCTGCTTGTATTCGCATTGCACGTGTGGCTGCACTTATTGATGCCCCACATTTCTCTGTGGCTCTTCGTTTTCTTTCATTCACTAATTTTTCCCTCTGTTCTGCAAAATCCATAATCTCCATGGATCTCGCTTTAAGTTGGCTGCTGCTTACTTCTGCCAGCTCAAATCTACATTTTGGTTATGGTTCTTAACTCCAAGATTTCCATTTGGTTCTAAAAAAATACAATTTCTGCCTCTCAATAGTATACTCTCTTTGATGAGCTTTTTTCACTGTACCTTCCTTTAGCTCTTTACGTATGAGAGCTGTGAGGAAAGGTACCCACTTTGTCCCTGCCTGCACCTCCCAGGAGTAGAGCACTCCAAGTAGAGCTTCTGATACACAGTGCATGGGTTTGGTAGGTAAGGTTACAAGTCATGCCTCAGATGCCACAAACTCGCTATTCTTACCGACAAATACTCAGTTGTCCTGAATGAATATTTCTTAAAATGCTGTATACCTTTAGGATAACTTCTAGAGACTTTAACTGCTTTAAAAATAATTTTTACCTGTTCCTTTGTTGATCTACAATTTGTCTTTCAAGAAGTCCCAGTCCTCTTCCACATGATTTTTTAACAATATTTGTTGTGGCTAGAAGAGTTAACATAAGACCTACCGTCTACCAGATGTGTTTTTTAGTGTTTAATGTAGTATTGTTGGCAGTGCCGTACAGCAGATCTCCAGAGTTTATTCATCTTCCTTAACTGAGACTTTACACTCCTTGTTTAGTAACTCCGCATTTCCCATGACCCTAACCCTGGCCAACACCATTCCACCATTTGGTTATATGGATTTGACTACTTTAGATACTACATGTTAAGTGTATTCATGCAGTATTTCTCTTTCTGTGACTGGCTTGTTTCATTTAATGTTCTCAAGGGGTTCATCCATGTTGTTGCATATTGCAAAATTTCCTTTCTTCAAGGCTAAATTGGATTCCATTGTATGTCTAAACCACATATTCTTTCCATATTCATATGTCGATGGGCATCTTGGTTGTTACCACCTCTTAGCTATTCAGAATCACGTTGCAGTGAACAATGGAGTGCGGGTGTCTCGTTGAGAGCCAGATTTTAGTCCTTTTGAGTCAATACCCACAAGTGTGGTTGCTGGATCATACGGTAGTTCTGTTGTTAGTGTTCTGAGGGAGCTCCCGTCCTTGCAAGCTTGGAAAACCTGCTTTCAGCTGCTCTACAAAAGCAGGTAAAAGGGGAATTGTGCATCACTTCCAGTCAGTGTTCTTGATGCTTTCTGTTGTGCGTTTTCTAGATCAACTGGATGACACTTCTTGCAGCTATGTTATCAAGGATGACACCAAGCCCCACATACGAATGTGAGTTTGAACAGACTTAGAACCTGGGCGTCCAACCAAAGTGTGGATATTTTTACCCTCCTTGTGTTCCCCCATAGCTCCTTCCTCACAGGGGCTTTAGCTCCACTCTGGGGGAGAAGTGGTAGATTTCTCTGGGTGTATGTGGGAAGCTTTTCAAATATTCCTTCTATCTGGACATCCCATAGATGGTCCCATGGGGACAAATTCCCAGGACCCTTGGGTAATAGGTAAAGTGAGAGAGATAGAAAGACAGGGAGATTATAGTCTCCTTTGACAGAAAGAGAGAGAGAGAGATGTTAGGCTCCTTTGAAAGAGGGAGAGTGTGATGCTAGGCTTCTTAGGGAGAGAGAGAAAGGGTGAGATGCTAGAATTCTTGTAGAGAGAGAGAGAGAGAGATGCTAGGCTTCTTTGAGAGAGAGAGGGGGGAGAGAGATGCTAGTCTACTTTGAGAGAGAGAGTGGGCATTGTAGGCTCCTTTGAGATAGAGAGTGAGAGAGAGAGGGATTCTAGGCTCCTTTGAGAGAAAGAGAGATATACAGAGACAGAGAGATGATAGGCTCCTTTGAGAGAGAGAGAGAGAAGGAGAGAGATTATAGGCTCCTTTAAGAGAAAGAGAGATATACAGAGACAGAAAGATGCTATGCTTCGAGAGAGAGAGGGATGCTAGTCTCCTTTGAAAGAGAGAGAGTTACATGCTAGTCTCCTTTCACAGAGAGAGAAACAGAGAGAGATGGACAGAGAGAGAGATGATAGGCTCTTTTGTGAGAGAGAGAGAGAGAGAGAGGGATAATAGGCCACTCTGGGAGAGAGAGAGGGGGGTTGAGAGATTCTAGGCTCCTTAGAGAGAAAGAGAGATATACAGAGACAGAGAGATGCTAGGCTCCTTTGAGTGTGATGCTAGGCTCATTAAAGAGAGAGACAGAGGGACAGTGAAGAGAGAGTATCTAGACTAATTTGAGAGAGAGAGAGAGATGCTAGGCTAATTAGAGGGAGAGAGACAGACAGAGATGCTATGCAACTCTTAGAGAGAGATTCTTGACTACTGTGAGAAAGAGAGAGAGATGCTAGGCACCTTTGAGAGAAAGAGATAGATGCTAGGATGATTTGAGAAAGAGAGAGAGATACTAGACTCATTTGAGAGAGAGAGAGGGAGATACATGCCAGACTCCTTAGAGAGAGATAGACAGAGAGAGACTGAGAGATGTTAGGCCCCTTTGTGAGAAGGAGAGAGAGAAAGACAGGGAGTTGCTAGGCTCCTTTGGGAGAGACAGAGAGAGAGATGCTTGGCTTCTTTGAGAGAGAGAGGGAGAGATATTCTAGGCTACTTTGAGAAAAAGAGAGATATACAGTAACAGAGATATGCTAGGCTCCTTGGAGAGAGAGAGACATGCTCGGCTCCTTTGAATGAGAGAGATAAAGGGATACATGCAAGGCTCCGTTGAGAGACACAGAGAGTGAGGGATGCTAGGCTCCTTTGAGAGAAAGAGAGAAAAAAGGCGGAGATTCTAGTCTCCTTTGAGAAAAAGAGAGATAGTGAGACAGAGAGATGGTAAGCTCTTTTGATAGAGAGAGAGTGTGATGCTAGGCTTCTTAGTGAGAGAGAGAAAGGGAGAGATGCTAGAATCCTTTGAGAGATAGAGAGAGATGCTTGTCTCCTTTGAAAGAGAGCGAGTGTGATGGTAGGTTTCTTAGCGAGAGGGAGAAAGATAGAGATCCTAGAATCCCTTTAGAGAGAGAGAGAAAGGCATGCTAGTACACTTTGTGGGGGAGGGAGTGAGAGGTAGAGACGATTTGCTCCTTGGAGAGAGAGAGAGTGAGATGGTTGACACTGTTGAGAGCGAGAGAGAGAGAGGGAGAGAAATGCTAAGCTGCTTCGAGACAAAGAGAGAGGGAGAGATAGAGATATGCTAGGCTACTTTGAGAGAGAGGGAGGGAGAGATATGCTAGGCTCCTTAGAGAGAGAAAGAGGGATAGATATGCTAGGCTTCTTTGAGAGAGAGAGAGAGAGAGACCTGGAGAGACAGAGAGAGAGATTCTAGGCTCCTTTTAGAGAAAGAAAGATATACAGAGACAGAGAGACTCCAGGCTACTTTGATAGAGAGAGTGATGCTAGACTCCTTTGAATGAGAGACAGAGAGAGATACATGCTAGGTTCCGTTGGGAGAGAGAGAGACAGACAGAGTGAGATGAAAGACTCGTTAGAGAGAGGGAGATAGAGTGAGGGATGCTCGGCTCTTTTGAGAGAAAGAGGGAGATAGTAAGACAGGGAGATTGCAGGCTCCTTTGAGAGAGAGAGAGAGAGAGAGAGATGCAAAGCTTCTTGAGAGAGAGGGAGAGAGAGAGATGCTTGGCTCCATTGAGAGAGAGAGATGCTAAGCTCCTTTGAGAGACAGAGAGAGAGAGATGCTACTCTACTTTGAGAGTGAGAGACATAGGGATGCTAGACTCCTTTCAGAGAGAGAGAGAGTTATATATGCAAGGATTCTTTGAGAGAGGCAGAGTGAGGGAGAGTGATTCTAGTCTCCTTTGAGAGAAAGAGAGAGAGGTAGAAAGAGAGATGCTAGGCAGATTTGAAAGAGAAAGAGTGTGATGCAAGGTCTCTTACGGAGACAGAGAAAGTGAGATGCTAATATCCTTTGATATATATATATATATTTATATATACGTATATATACTATACTTCTTTGAGAGAGACAGAGAGAGAGGGAAAGAGATGCTATTCTACTTTAATAGAGAGAGAGAGAGGGCTGGTAGGCTCCTTTGACATAGAGAGAGAGAGAGATGATACGCTTCTTTGAGAGAGAGAGTGAGAGAGAGAGTGTCTAGTCTGCTTTGGGAGGAAGGAGAGAGATGTAGACGGATAGATATTAGGCTCCTTTGAAAGACAGACAGTGTGATGCTAGGCTTCTTAGGGAGAGAGAGAAAGAGAGTGATGCTAGAATCCTTTGAGAGAGAGAGAGAGATGCTAGGCTTCTTTGAGAGAGAGAGAGTCAGAGTGAGACAGAGAGATAGAGATTCTATTTTCCTTTGAGAGAGTGAGAGCAATACACGCTGGCTCCTTGAGAGAGAGAGATAAAAGGAGAGAGAGAGAGAGAGAAGATAGGCTCCTTTGAGAGAGAGAGAGGTTGAGGGATGCTAGGCTCCTTTGAGAGAAAGAGAGAGAGATAGAAAGACGGAGATTCTAGTCTCTTTGAGAGAAAGAGGGAGAGATAGAGAGATGTTAGGCTCATTTGAAAGAGGGAGAGTGTGGTGCTAGGCTTCTTAGGGAGAGATAGAATTTGAGCGATGCTAGAATCCTTAGAGAGAGAGAGAGAGATGCTAGGCTTCTCTGAGAGAGAGACAGAGTGAGACAGAGAGATAGAGATTCTGGGTTCCTTTGAGTGAGGGAGAGCAATACACGCTGGCTCTTTGAGAGAGAGATAAACAGAGAGACAGAGAGGATATAGGCTCCTTTGAGAGAGAGATGCTAGGACTCTTTGAGAGAATTAAGTAAAGAGAAAAAGTATGCAATTATACTGACTTTTATAATTACCTATAGAAGTACATTTACCAGTGTTTTCTGTTTGTTTGGATTCAGATAGCTGTCTCATTTAATTTAATTTTCAGTCTGAAGAAATTCCTGTAGCATTTATTTTCATTGTGTAGGTGTAATTCACATGTCATACAATTCATCCCCTTAAAATACACAATAGAGTGGTGGCTGGTATATTCACAGAGCTGTGCCACCATTGCTACCATCAATTTTCAGATATTTTCATTATGACACAAGGGAGAACTGTCCCTAGCCGTAGGTAATCACGAATCTACTTTCCGTCCTGTAGGCTCGGCTCTTCTGGACATTTCCTATAAGTGAGGATCATACAATGTGTGATTCTTTGTGTTTTCCTCCAGTTAGCATGAAAACTTAGGGTTTCACCCATGTTGTGTGTATCAGGACTTCATATTTCTCATGGCTGTATAATTCTCTCCCTTTAGTGTTCCTTGTAAGACATGTCAGCTAGCAACAAGTTTCCTCAGTTTTTATTTACCTAAGGATGTCTTTTTTCACCTTCATCTGTGAAAGGTAATTTGCTAGATATAAGACTCTTGTTTGAGTTTTTACTTCCAGCAATGAGAACATGTTGTCCCCACTGCCTTCCAACTGCTATCATGTCTGATGAGAAGTCAGCTGTTAACCTTACTGGAGTGTACATGTATATCACGTTATTTTTCTCTTTTTGCCTTCAAGATCTTTATCTTTGGCTTTCGGTATTTTGCCTATGATGTGCCCAGATGGAGAGCTCTTTGTGTTTATGCTCCTTGGAATTTGTAGAGTTTCTTGGATGGATGTATTGTATTTTGGTCACATTTTGGGAATTTTCTACCATTAAATACTTTAAATATTTTTCTGTTCCTTTCTCCAATCCTGCTTGTATTCGCATTGCACGTGTGGCTGCACTTATTGATGCCCCACATTTCTCTGTGGCTCTTCGTTTTCTTTCATTCACTAATTTTTCCCTCTGTTCTGCAAAATCCATAATCTCCATGGATCTCGCTTTAAGTTGGCTGCTGCTTACTTCTGCCAGCTCAAATCTACATTTTGGTTATGGTTCTTAACTCCAAGATTTCCATTTGGTTCTAAAAAAATACAATTTCTGCCTCTCAATAGTATACTCTCTTTGATGAGCTTTTTTCACTGTACCTTCCTTTAGCTCTTTACGTATGAGAGCTGTGAGGAAAGGTACCCACTTTGTCCCTGCCTGCACCTCCCAGGAGTAGAGCACTCCAAGTAGAGCTTCTGATACACAGTGCATGGGTTTGGTAGGTAAGGTTACAAGTCATGCCTCAGATGCCACAAACTCGCTATTCTTACCGACAAATACTCAGTTGTCCTGAATGAATATTTCTTAAAATGCTGTATACCTTTAGGATAACTTCTAGAGACTTTAACTGCTTTAAAAATAATTTTTACCTGTTCCTTTGTTGATCTACAATTTGTCTTTCAAGAAGTCCCAGTCCTCTTCCACATGATTTTTTAACAATATTTGTTGTGGCTAGAAGAGTTAACATAAGACCTACCGTCTACCAGATGTGTTTTTTAGTGTTTAATGTAGTATTGTTGGCAGTGCCGTACAGCAGATCTCCAGAGTTTATTCATCTTCCTTAACTGAGACTTTACACTCCTTGTTTAGTAACTCCGCATTTCCCATGACCCTAACCCTGGCCAACACCATTCCACCATTTGGTTATATGGATTTGACTACTTTAGATACTACATGTTAAGTGTATTCATGCAGTATTTCTCTTTCTGTGACTGGCTTGTTTCATTTAATGTTCTCAAGGGGTTCATCCATGTTGTTGCATATTGCAAAATTTCCTTTCTTCAAGGCTAAATTGGATTCCATTGTATGTCTAAACCACATATTCTTTCCATATTCATATGTCGATGGGCATCTTGGTTGTTACCACCTCTTAGCTATTCAGAATCACGTTGCAGTGAACAATGGAGTGCGGGTGTCTCGTTGAGAGCCAGATTTTAGTCCTTTTGAGTCAATACCCACAAGTGTGGTTGCTGGATCATACGGTAGTTCTGTTGTTAGTGTTCTGAGGGAGCTCCCGTCCTTGCAAGCTTGGAAAACCTGCTTTCAGCTGCTCTACCAAAGCAGGTAAAAGGGGAATTGTGCATCACTTCCAGTCAGTGTTCTTGATGCTTTCTGTTGTGCGTTTTCTAGATCAACTGGATGACACTTCTTGCAGCTATGTTATCAAGGATGACACCAAGCCCCACATACGAATGTGAGTTTGAACAGACTTAGAACCTGGGCGTCCAACCAAAGTGTGGATATTTTTACCCTCCTTGTGTTCCCCCATAGCTCCTTCCTCACAGGGGCTTTAGCTCCACTCTGGGGGAGAAGTGGTAGATTTCTCTGGGTGTATGTGGGAAGCTTTTCAAATATTCCTTCTATCTGGACATCCCATAGATGGTCCCATGGGGACAAATTCCCAGGACCCTTGGGTAATAGGTAAAGTGAGAGAGATAGAAAGACAGGGAGATTATAGTCTCCTTTGAGAGAAAGAGAGAGAGAGAGATGTTAGGCTCCTTTGAAAGAGGGAGAGTGTGATGCTAGGCTTCTTAGGGAGAGAGAGAAAGGGTGAGATGCTAGAATTCTTGTAGAGAGAGAGAGAGAGATATGCTAGGCTTCTTTGAGAGAGAGAGGGGGGAGAGAGATGCTAGTCTACTTTGAGAGAGAGAGTGGGCATTGTAGGCTCCTTTGAGATAGAGAGTGAGAGAGAGAGGGATTCTAGGCTCCTTTGAGAGAAAGAGAGATATACAGAGACAGAGAGATGATAGGCTCCTTTGAGAGAGAGAGAGAGAAGGAGAGAGATTATAGGCTCCTTTAAGAGAAAGAGAGATATACAGAGACAGAAAGATGCTATGCTTCGAGAGAGAGAGGGATGCTAGTCTCCTTTGAAAGAGAGAGAGTTACATGCTAGTCTCCTTTCACAGAGAGAGAAACAGAGAGAGATGGACAGAGAGAGAGATGATAGGCTCTTTTGTGAGAGAGAGAGAGAGAGGGATAATAGGCCACTCTGGGAGAGAGAGAGGGGGGTTGAGAGATTCTAGGCTCCTTAGAGAGAAAGAGAGATATACAGAGACAGAGAGATGCTAGGCTCCTTTGAGTGTGATGCTAGGCTCATTAAAGAGAGAGACAGAGGGACAGTGAAGAGAGAGTATCTAGACTAATTTGAGAGAGAGAGAGAGATGCTAGGCTAATTAGAGGGAGAGAGACAGACAGAGATGCTATGCAACTCTTAGAGAGAGATTCTTGACTACTGTGAGAAAGAGAGAGAGATGCTAGGCACCTTTGAGAGAAAGAGATAGATGCTAGGATGATTTGAGAAAGAGAGAGAGATACTAGACTCATTTGAGAGAGAGAGAGGGAGATACATGCCAGACTCCTTAGAGAGAGATAGACAGAGAGAGACTGAGAGATGTTAGGCCCCTTTGTGAGAAGGAGAGAGAGAAAGACAGGGAGTTGCTAGGCTCCTTTGGGAGAGACAGAGAGAGAGATGCTTGGCTTCTTTGAGAGAGAGAGGGAGAGATATTCTAGGCTACTTTGAGAAAAAGAGAGATATACAGTAACAGAGATATGCTAGGCTCCTTGGAGAGAGAGAGACATGCTCGGCTCCTTTGAATGAGAGAGATAAAGGGATACATGCAAGGCTCCGTTGAGAGACACAGAGAGAGAGTGAGGGATGCTAGGCTCCTTTGAGAGAAAGAGAGAAAAAAGGCGGAGATTCTAGTCTCCTTTGAGAAAAAGAGAGATAGTGAGACAGAGAGATGGTAAGCTCTTTTGAGAGAGAGAGAGTGTGATGCTAGGCTTCTTAGTGAGAGAGAGAAAGGGAGAGATGCTAGAATCCTTTGAGAGATAGAGAGAGATGCTTGTCTCCTTTGAAAGAGAGCGAGTGTGATGGTAGGTTTCTTAGCGAGAGGGAGAAAGATAGAGATCCTAGAATCCCTTTAGAGAGAGAGAGAAAGGCATGCTAGTACACTTTGTGGGGGAGGGAGTGAGAGGTAGAGACGATTTGCTCCTTGGAGAGAGAGAGAGTGAGATGGTTGACACTGTTGAGAGCGAGAGAGAGAGAGGGAGAGAAATGCTAAGCTGCTTCGAGACAAAGAGAGAGGGAGAGATAGAGATATGCTAGGCTACTTTGAGAGAGAGGGAGGGAGAGATATGCTAGGCTCCTTAGAGAGAGAAAGAGGGATAGATATGCTAGGCTTCTTTGAGAGAGAGAGAGAGAGAGACCTGGAGAGACAGAGAGAGAGATTCTAGGCTCCTTTTAGAGAAAGAAAGATATACAGAGACAGAGAGACTCCAGGCTACTTTGATAGAGAGAGTGATGCTAGACTCCTTTGAATGAGAGACAGAGAGAGATACATGCTAGGTTCCGTTGGGAGAGAGAGAGACAGACAGAGTGAGATGAAAGACTCGTTAGAGAGAGGGAGATAGAGTGAGGGATGCTCGGCTCTTTTGAGAGAAAGAGGGAGATAGTAAGACAGGGAGATTGCAGGCTCCTTTGAGAGAGAGAGAGAGAGAGAGAGATGCAAAGCTTCTTGAGAGAGAGGGAGAGAGAGAGATGCTTGGCTCCATTGAGAGAGAGAGATGCTAAGCTCCTTTGAGAGACAGAGAGAGAGAGATGCTACTCTACTTTGAGAGTGAGAGACATAGGGATGCTAGACTCCTTTCAGAGAGAGAGAGAGTTATATATGCAAGGATTCTTTGAGAGAGGCAGAGTGAGGGAGAGTGATTCTAGTCTCCTTTGAGAGAAAGAGAGAGAGGTAGAAAGAGAGATGCTAGGCAGATTTGAAAGAGAAAGAGTGTGATGCAAGGTCTCTTACGGAGACAGAGAAAGTGAGATGCTAATATCCTTTGATATATATATATATATTTATATATATATGTATATATACTATACTTCTTTGAGAGAGACAGAGAGAGAGGGAAAGAGATGCTATTCTACTTTAATAGAGAGAGAGAGGGCTGGTAGGCTCCTTTGACATAGAGATAGAGAGAGATGATACGCTTCTTTGAGAGAGAGAGTGAGAGAGAGAGTGTCTAGTCTGCTTTGGGAGGAAGGAGAGAGATGTAGACGGATAGATATTAGGCTCCTTTGAAAGACAGACAGTGTGATGCTAGGCTTCTTAGGGAGAGAGAGAAAGAGAGTGATGCTAGAATCCTTTGAGAGAGAGAGAGAGATGCTAGGCTTCTTTGAGAGAGAGAGAGTCAGAGTGAGACAGAGAGATAGAGATTCTATTTTTCTTTGAGAGAGTGAGAGCAATACACGCTGGCTCCTTGAGAGAGAGAGATAAAAGGAGAGAGAGAGAGAGAGAAGATAGGCTCCTTTGAAAGAGAGAGAGGTTGAGGGATGCTAGGCTCCTTTGAGAGAAAGAGAGAGAGATAGAAAGACGGAGATTCTAGTCTCTTTGAGAGAAAGAGGGAGAGATAGAGAGATGTTAGGCTCATTTGAAAGAGGGAGAGTGTGGTGCTAGGCTTCTTAGGGAGAGATAGAATTTGAGCGATGCTAGAATCCTTAGAGAGAGAGAGAGAGATGCTAGGCTTCTCTGAGAGAGAGACAGAGTGAGACAGAGAGATAGAGATTCTGGGTTCCTTTGAGTGAGGGAGAGCAATACACGCTGGCTCTTTGAGAGAGAGATAAACAGAGAGACAGAGAGGATATAGGCTCGTTTGAGAGAGAGATGCTAGGACTCTTTGAGAGAATTAAGTAAAGAGAAAAAGTATGCAATTATACTGACTTTTATAATTACCTATAGAAGTACATTTACCAGTGTTTTCTGTTTGTTTGGATTCAGATAGCTGTCTCATTTAATTTAATTTTCAGTCTGAAGAAATTCCTGTAGCATTTATTTTCATTGTGTAGGTGTAATTCACATGTCATACAATTCATCCCCTTAAAATACACAATAGAGTGGTGGCTGGTATATTCACAGAGCTGTGCCACCATTGCTACCATCAATTTTCAGATATTTTCATTATGACACAAGGGAGAACTGTCCCTAGCCGTAGGTAATCACGAATCTACTTTCCGTCCTGTAGGCTCGGCTCTTCTGGACATTTCCTATAAGTGAGGATCATACAATGTGTGATTCTTTGTGTTTTCCTCCAGTTAGCATGAAAACTTAGGGATTCACCCATGTTGGGTGTATCAGGACTTCATATTTCTCATGGCTGTATAATTCTCTCCCTTTAGTGTTCCTTGTAAGACATGTCAGCTAGCAACAAGTTTCCTCAGTTTTTATTTACCTAAGGATGTCTTTTTTCACCTTCATCTGTGAAAGGTAATTTGCTAGATATAAGACTCTTGTTTGAGTTTTTACTTCCAGCAATGAGAACATGTTGTCCCCACTGCCTTCCAACTGCTATCATGTCTGATGAGAAGTCAGCTGTTAACCTTACTGGAGTGTACATGTATATCACGTTATTTTTCTCTTTTTGCCTTCAAGATCTTTATCTTTGGCTTTCGGTATTTTGCCTATGATGTGCCCAGATGGAGAGCTCTTTGTGTTTATGCTCCTTGGAATTTGTAGAGTTTCTTGGATGGATGTATTGTATTTTGGTCACATTTTGGGAATTTTCTGCCATTAAATACTTTAAATATTTTTCTGTTCCTTTCTCCAATCCTGCTTGTATTCGCATTGCACGTGTGGCTGCACTTATTGATGCCCCACATTTCTCTGTGGCTCTTCGTTTTCTTTCATTCACTAATTTTTCCCTCTGTTCTGCAAAATCCATAATCTCCATGGATCTCGCTTTAAGTTGGCTGCTGCTTACTTCTGCCAGCTCAAATCTACATTTTGGTTATGGTTCTTAACTCCAAGATTTCCATTTGGTTCTAAAAAAATACAATTTCTGCCTCTCAATATTATACTCTCTTTGATGAGCTTTTTTCACTGTACCTTCCTTTAGCTCTTTACGTATGAGAGCTGTGAGGAAAGGTACCCACTTTGTCCCTGCCTGCACCTCCCAGGAGTAGAGCACTCCAAGTAGAGCTTCTGATACACAGTGCATGGGTTTGGTAGGTAAGGTTACAAGTCATGCCTCAGATGCCACAAACTCGCTATTCTTACCGACAAATACTCAGTTGTCCTGAATGAATATTTCTTAAAATGCTGTATACCTTTAGGATAACTTCTAGAGACTTTAACTGCTTTAAAAATAATTTTTACCTGTTCCTTTGTTGATCTACAATTTGTCTTTCAAGAAGTCCCAGTCCTCTTCCACATGATTTTTTAACAATATTTGTTGTGGCTAGAAGAGTTAACATAAGACCTACCGTCTACCAGATGTGTTTTTTAGTGTTTAATGTAGTATTGTTGGCAGTGCCGTACAGCAGATCTCCAGAGTTTATTCATCTTCCTTAACTGAGACTTTACACTCCTTGTTTAGTAACTCCGCATTTCCCATGACCCTAACCCTGGCCAACACCATTCCACCATTTGGTTATATGGATTTGACTACTTTAGATACTACATGTTAAGTGTATTCATGCAGTATTTCTCTTTCTGTGACTGGCTTGTTTCATTTAATGTTCTCAAGGGGTTCATCCATGTTGTTGCATATTGCAAAATTTCCTTTCTTCAAGGCTAAATTGGATTCCATTGTATGTCTAAACCACATATTCTTTCCATATTCATATGTCGATGGGCATCTTGGTTGTTACCACCTCTTAGCTATTCAGAATCACGTTGCAGTGAACAATGGAGTGCGGGTGTCTCGTTGAGAGCCAGATTTTAGTCCTTTTGAGTCAATACCCACAAGTGTGGTTGCTGGATCATACGGTAGTTCTGTTGTTAGTGTTCTGAGGGAGCTCCCGTCCTTGCAAGCTTGGAAAACCTGCTTTCAGCTGCTCTACCAAAGCAGGTAAAAGGGGATCCTGCATCACTTCCAGTCAGTGTTCTTGATGCTTTCTGTTGTGCGTTTTCTAGATCAACTGGATGACACTTCTTGCAGCTATGTTATCAAGGATGACACCAAGCCCCACATACGAATGTGAGTTTGAACAGACTTAGAACCTGGGCGTCCAACCAAAGTGTGGATATTTTTACCCTCCTTGTGTTCCCCCATAGCTCCTTCCTCACAGGGGCTTTAGCTCCACTCTGGGGGAGAAGTGGTAGATTTCTCTGGGTGTATGTGGGAAGCTTTTCAAATATTCCTTCTATCTGGACATCCCATAGATGGTCCCATGGGGACAAATTCCCAGGACCCTTGGGTAATAGGTAAAGTGAGAGAGATAGAAAGACAGGGAGATTATAGTCTCCTTTGACAGAAAGAGAGAGAGAGAGATGTTAGGCTCCTTTGAAAGAGGGAGAGTGTGATGCTAGGCTTCTTAGGGAGAGAGAGAAAGGGTGAGATGCTAGAATTCTTGTAGAGAGAGAGAGAGAGATATGCTAGGCTTCTTTGAGAGAGAGAGGGGGGAGAGAGATGCTAGTCTACTTTGAGAGAGAGAGTGGGCATTGTAGGCTCCTTTGAGATAGAGAGTGAGAGAGAGAGGGATTCTAGGCTCCTTTGAGAGAAAGAGAGATATACAGAGACAGAGAGATGATAGGCTCCTTTGAGAGAGAGAGAGAGAAGGAGAGAGATTATAGGCTCCTTTAAGAGAAAGAGAGATATACAGAGACAGAAAGATGCTATGCTTCGAGAGAGAGAGGGATGCTAGTCTCCTTTGAAAGAGAGAGAGTTACATGCTAGTCTCCTTTCACAGAGAGAGAAACAGAGAGAGATGGACAGAGAGAGAGATGATAGGCTCTTTTGTGAGAGAGAGAGAGAGAGGGATAATAGGCCACTCTGGGAGAGAGAGAGGGGGGTTGAGAGATTCTAGGCTCCTTAGAGAGAAAGAGAGATATACAGAGACAGAGAGATGCTAGGCTCCTTTGAGTGTGATGCTAGGCTCATTAAAGAGAGAGACAGAGGGACAGTGAAGAGAGAGTATCTAGACTAATTTGAGAGAGAGAGAGAGATGCTAGGCTAATTAGAGGGAGAGAGACAGACAGAGATGCTATGCAACTCTTAGAGAGAGATTCTTGACTACTGTGAGAAAGAGAGAGAGATGCTAGGCACCTTTGAGAGAAAGAGATAGATGCTAGGATGATTTGAGAAAGAGAGAGAGATACTAGACTCATTTGAGAGAGAGAGAGGGAGATACATGCTAGACTCCTTAGAGAGAGATAGACAGAGAGAGACTGAGAGATGTTAGGCCCCTTTGTGAGAAGGAGAGAGAGAAAGACAGGGAGTTGCTAGGCTCCTTTGGGAGAGACAGAGAGAGAGATGCTTGGCTTCTTTGAGAGAGAGAGGGAGAGATATTCTAGGCTACTTTGAGAAAAAGAGAGATATACAGTAACAGAGATATGCTAGGCTCCTTGGAGAGAGAGAGACATGCTCGGCTCCTTTGAATGAGAGAGATAAAGGGATACATGCAAGGCTCCGTTGAGAGACACAGAGAGAGAGTGAGGGATGCTAGGCTCCTTTGAGAGAAAGAGAGAAAAAAGGCGGAGATTCTAGTCTCCTTTGAGAAAAAGAGAGATAGTGAGACAGAGAGATGGTAAGCTCTTTTGAGAGAGAGAGTGTGATGCTAGGCTTCTTAGTGAGAGAGAGAAAGGGAGAGATGCTAGAATCCTTTGAGAGATAGAGAGAGATGCTTGTCTCCTTTGAAAGAGAGCGAGTGTGATGGTAGGTTTCTTAGCGAGAGGGAGAAAGATAGAGATCCTAGAATCCCTTTAGAGAGAGAGAGAAAGGCATGCTAGTACACTTTGTGGGGGAGGGAGTGAGAGGTAGAGACGATTTGCTCCTTGGAGAGAGAGAGAGTGAGATGGTTGACACTGTTGAGAGCGAGAGAGAGAGAGGGAGAGAAATGCTAAGCTGCTTCGAGACAAAGAGAGAGGGAGAGATAGAGATATGCTAGGCTACTTTGAGAGAGAGGGAGGGAGAGATATGCTAGGCTCCTTAGAGAGAGAAAGAGGGATAGATATGCTAGGCTTCTTTGAGAGAGAGAGAGAGAGAGACCTGGAGAGACAGAGAGAGAGATTCTAGGCTCCTTTTAGAGAAAGAAAGATATACAGAGACAGAGAGACTCCAGGCTACTTTGATAGAGAGAGTGATGCTAGACTCCTTTGAATGAGAGACAGAGAGAGATACATGCTAGGTTCCGTTGGGAGAGAGAGAGACAGACAGAGTGAGATGAAAGACTCGTTAGAGAGAGGGAGATAGAGTGAGGGATGCTCGGCTCTTTTGAGAGAAAGAGGGAGATAGTAAGACAGGGAGATTGCAGGCTCCTTTGAGAGAGAGAGAGAGAGAGAGATGCAAAGCTTCTTGAGAGAGAGGGAGAGAGAGAGATGCTTGGCTCCATTGAGAGAGAGAGATGCTAAGCTCCTTTGAGAGACAGAGAGAGAGAGATGCTACTCTACTTTGAGAGTGAGAGACATAGGGATGCTAGACTCCTTTCAGAGAGAGAGAGAGAGTTATATATGCAAGGATTCTTTGAGAGAGGCAGAGTGAGGGAGAGTGATTCTAGTCTCCTTTGAGAGAAAGAGAGAGAGGTAGAAAGAGAGATGCTAGGCAGATTTGAATGAGAAAGAGTGTGATGCAAGGTCTCTTACGGAGACAGAGAAAGTGAGATGCTAATATCCTTTGATATATATATATATATTTATATATACGTATATATACTATACTTCTTTGAGAGAGACAGAGAGAGAGGGAAAGAGATGCTATTCTACTTTAATAGAGAGAGAGAGAGGGCTGGTAGGCTCCTTTGAGATAGAGATAGAGAGAGATGATACGCTTCTTTGAGAGAGAGAGTGAGAGAGAGAGTGTCTAGTCTGCTTTGGGAGGAAGGAGAGAGATGTAGACGGATAGATATTAGGCTCCTTTGAAAGACAGACAGTGTGATGCTAGGCTTCTTAGGGAGAGAGAGAAAGAGAGTGATGCTAGAATCCTTTGAGAGAGAGAGAGAGATGCTAGGCTTCTTTGAGAGAGAGAGAGTCAGAGTGAGACAGAGAGATAGAGATTCTATTTTCCTTTGAGAGAGTGAGAGCAATACACGCTGGCTCCTTGAGAGAGAGAGATAAAAGGAGAGAGAGAGAGAGAGAGAGAAGATAGGCTCCTTTGAGAGAGAGAGAGGTTGAGGGATGCTAGGCTCCTTTGAGAGAAAGAGAGAGAGATAGAAAGACGGAGATTCTAGTCTCTTTGAGAGAAAGAGGGAGAGATAGAGAGATGTTAGGCTCATTTGAAAGAGGGAGAGTGTGGTGCTAGGATTCTTAGGGAGAGATAGAATTTGAGCGATGCTAGAATCCTTAGAGAGAGAGAGAGAGATGCTAGGCTTCTCTGAGAGAGAGACAGAGTGAGACAGAGAGATAGAGATTCTGGGTTCCTTTGAGTGAGGGAGAGCAATACACGCTGGCTCTTTGAGAGAGAGATAAACAGAGAAACAGAGAGGATATAGGCTCCTTTGAGAGAGAGATGCTAGGACTCTTTGAGAGAATTAAGTAAAGAGAAAAAGTATGCAATTATACTGACTTTTATAATTACCTATAGAAGTACATTTACCAGTGTTTTCTGTTTGTTTGGATTCAGATAGCTGTCTCATTTAATTTAATTTTTAGTCTGAAGAAATTCCTGTAGCATTTATTTTCATTGTGTAGGTGTAATTCACATGTCATACAATTCATCCCCTTAAAATACACAATAGAGTGGTGGCTGGTATATTCACAGAGCTGTGCCACCATTGCTACCATCAATTTTCAGATATTTTCATTATGACACAAGGGAGAACTGTCCCTAGCCGTAGGTAATCACGAATCTACTTTCCGTCCTGTAGGCTCGGCTCTTCTGGACATTTCCTATAAGTGAGGATCATACAATGTGTGATTCTTTGTGTTTTCCTCCAGTTAGCATGAAAACTTAGGGTTTCACCCATGTTGTGTGTATCAGGACTTCATATTTCTCATGGCTGTATAATTCTCTCCCTTTAGTGTTCCTTGTAAGACATGTCAGCTAGCAACAAGTTTCCTCAGTTTTTATTTACCTAAGGATGTCTTTTTTCACCTTCATCTGTGAAAGGTAATTTGCTAGATATAAGACTCTTGTTTGAGTTTTTACTTCCAGCAATGAGAACATGTTGTCCCCACTGCCTTCCAACTGCTATCATGTCTGATGAGAAGTCAGCTGTTAACCTTACTGGAGTGTACATGTATATCACGTTATTTTTCTCTTTTTGCCTTCAAGATCTTTATCTTTGGCTTTCGGTATTTTGCCTATGATGTGCCCAGATGGAGAGCTCTTTGTGTTTATGCTCCTTGGAATTTGTAGAGTTTCTTGGATGGATGTATTGTATTTTGGTCACATTTTGGGAATTTTCTGCCATTAAATACTTTAAATATTTTTCTGTTCCTTTCTCCAATCCTGCTTGTATTCGCATTGCACGTGTGGCTGCACTTATTGATGCCCCACATTTCTCTGTGGCTCTTCGTTTTCTTTCATTCACTAATTTTTCCCTCTGTTCTGCAAAATCCATAATCTCCATGGATCTCGCTTTAAGTTGGCTGCTGCTTACTTCTGCCAGCTCAAATCTACATTTTGGTTATGGTTCTTAACTCCAAGATTTCCATTTGGTTCTAAAAAAATACAATTTCTGCCTCTCAGTAGTATACTCTCTTTGATGAGCTTTTTTCACTGTACCTTCCTTTAGCTCTTTACGTATGAGAGCTGTGAGGAAAGGTACCCACTTTGTCCCTGCCTGCACCTCCCAGGAGTAGAGCACTCCAAGTAGAGCTTCTGATACACAGTGCATGGGTTTGGTAGGTAAGGTTACAAGTCATGCCTCAGATGCCACAAACTCGCTATTCTTACCGACAAATACTCAGTTGTCCTGAATGAATATTTCTTAAAATGCTGTATACCTTTAGGATAACTTCTAGAGACTTTAACTGCTTTAAAAATAATTTTTACCTGTTCCTTTGTTGATCTACAATTTGTCTTTCAAGAAGTCCCAGTCCTCTTCCACATGATTTTTTAACAATATTTGTTGTGGCTAGAAGAGTTAACATAAGACCTACCGTCTACCAGATGTGTTTTTTAGTGTTTAATGTAGTATTGTTGGCAGTGCCGTACAGCAGATCTCCAGAGTTTATTCATCTTCCTTAACTGAGACTTTACACTCCTTGTTTAGTAACTCCGCATTTCCCATGACCCTAACCCTGGCCAACACCATTCCACCATTTGGTTATATGGATTTGACTACTTTAGATACTACATGTTAAGTGTATTCATGCAGTATTTCTCTTTCTGTGACTGGCTTGTTTCATTTAATGTTCTCAAGGGGTTCATCCATGTTGTTGCATATTGCAAAATTTCCTTTCTTCAAGGCTAAATTGGATTCCATTGTATGTCTAAACCACATATTCTTTCCATATTCATATGTCGATGGGCATCTTGGTTGTTACCACCTCTTAGCTATTCAGAATCACGTTGCAGTGAACAATGGAGTGCGGGTGTCTCGTTGAGAGCCAGATTTTAGTCCTTTTGAGTCAATACCCACAAGTGTGGTTGCTGGATCATACGGTAGTTCTGTTGTTAGTGTTCTGAGGGAGCTCCCGTCCTTGCAAGCTTGGAAAACCTGCTTTCAGCTGCTCTACCAAAGCAGGTAAAAGGGGATCCTGCATCACTTCCAGTCAGTGTTCTTGATGCTTTCTGTTGTGCGTTTTCTAGATCAACTGGATGACACTTCTTGCAGCTATGTTATCAAGGATGACACCAAGCCCCACATACGAATGTGAGTTTGAACAGACTTAGAACCTGGGCGTCCAACCAAAGTGTGGATATTTTTACCCTCCTTGTGTTCCCCCATAGCTCCTTCCTCACAGGGGCTTTAGCTCCACTCTGGGGGAGAAGTGGTAGATTTCTCTGGGTGTATGTGGGAAGCTTTTCAAATATTCCTTCTATCTGGACATCCCATAGATGGTCCCATGGGGACAAATTCCCAGGACCCTTGGGTAATAGGTAAAGTGAGAGAGATAGAAAGACAGGGAGATTATAGTCTCCTTTGACAGAAAGAGAGAGAGAGAGATGTTAGGCTCCTTTGAAAGAGGGAGAGTGTGATGCTAGGCTTCTTAGGGAGAGAGAGAAAGGGTGAGATGCTAGAATTCTTGTAGAGAGAGAGAGAGAGATATGCTAGGCTTCTTTGAGAGAGAGAGGGGGGAGAGAGATGCTAGTCTACTTTGAGAGAGAGAGTGGGCATTGTAGGCTCCTTTGAGATAGAGAGTGAGAGAGAGAGGGATTCTAGGCTCCTTTGAGAGAAAGAGAGATATACAGAGACAGAGAGATGATAGGCTCCTTTGAGAGAGAGAGAGAGAAGGAGAGAGATTATAGGCTCCTTTAAGAGAAAGAGAGGTATACAGAGACAGAAAGATGCTATGCTTCGAGAGAGAGAGGGATGCTAGTCTCCTTTGAAAGAGAGAGAGTTACATGCTAGTCTCCTTTCACAGAGAGAGAAACAGAGAGAGATGGACAGAGAGAGAGATGATAGGCTCTTTTGTGAGAGAGAGAGAGAGAGGGATAATAGGCCACTCTGGGAGAGAGAGAGGGGGGTTGAGAGATTCTTGGCTCCTTAGAGAGAAAGAGAGATATACAGAGACAGAGAGATGCTAGGCTCCTTTGAGTGTGATGCTAGGCTCATTAAAGAGAGAGACAGAGGGACAGTGAAGAGAGAGTATCTAGACTAATATGAGAGAGAGAGAGAGATGCTAGGCTAATTAGAGGGAGAGAGACAGACAGAGATGCTATGCAACTCTTAGAGAGAGATTCTTGACTACTGTGAGAAAGAGAGAGAGATGCTAGGCACCTTTGAGAGAAAGAGATAGATGCTAGGATGATTTGAGAAAGAGAGAGAGATACTAGACTCATTTGAGAGAGAGAGAGGGAGATACATGCTAGACTCCTTAGAGAGAGATAGACAGAGAGAGACTGAGAGATGTTAGGCCCCTTTGTGAGAAGGAGAGAGAGAAAGACAGGGAGTTGCTAGGCTCCTTTGGGAGAGACAGAGAGAGAGATGCTTGGCTTCTTTGAGAGAGAGAGGGAGAGATATTCTAGGCTACTTTGAGAAAAAGAGAGATATACAGTAACAGAGATATGCTAGGCTCCTTGGAGAGAGAGAGACATGCTCGGCTCCTTTGAATGAGAGAGATAAAGGGATACATGCAAGGCTCCGTTGAGAGACACAGAGAGAGAGTGAGGGATGCTAGGCTCCTTTGAGAGAAAGAGAGAAAAAAGGCGGAGATTCTAGTCTCCTTTGAGAAAAAGAGAGATAGTGAGACAGAGAGATGGTAAGCTCTTTTGAGAGAGAGTGTGATGCTAGGCTTCTTAGTGAGAGAGAGAAAGGGAGAGATGCTAGAATCCTTTGAGAGATAGAGAGAGATGCTTGTCTCCTTTGAAAGAGAGCGAGTGTGATGATAGGTTTCTTAGCGAGAGGGAGAAAGATAGAGATCCTAGAATCCCTTTAGAGAGAGAGAGAAAGGCATGCTAGTACACTTTGTGGGGGAGGGAGTGAGAGGTAGAGACGATTTGCTCCTTGGAGAGAGAGAGAGTGAGATGGTTGACACTGTTGAGAGCGAGAGAGAGAGAGGGAGAGAAATGCTAAGCTGCTTCGAGACAAAGAGAGAGGGAGAGATAGAGATATGCTAGGCTACTTTGAGAGAGAGGGAGGGAGAGATATGCTAGGCTCCTTAGAGAGAGAAAGAGGGATAGATATGCTAGGCTTCTTTGAGAGAGAGAGAGAGAGAGACCTGGAGAGACAGAGAGAGAGATTCTAGGCTCCATTTAGAGAAAGA
Source organism: Manis pentadactyla (assembly GCF_030020395.1). Lineage (NCBI taxonomy): Eukaryota > Metazoa > Chordata > Mammalia > Pholidota > Manidae > Manis > Manis pentadactyla. The sequence goes on along the minus strand of NC_080033.1, from coordinate 69,505,041 downwards.
AAGATATACAGAGACAGAGAGACTCCAGGCTACTTTGATAGAGAGAGTGATGCTAGACTCCTTTGAATGAGAGACAGAGAGAGATACATGCTAGGTTCCGTTGGGAGAGAGAGAGACAGACAGAGTGAGATGAAAGACTCGTTAGAGAGAGGGAGATAGAGTGAGGGATGCTCGGCTCTTTTGAGAGAAAGAGGGAGATAGTAAGACAGGGAGATTGCAGGCTCCTTTGAGAGAGAGAGAGAGAGAGAGATGCAAAGCTTCTTGAGAGAGAGGGAGAGAGAGAGATGCTTGGCTCCATTGAGAGAGAGAGATGCTAAGCTCCTTTGAGAGACAGAGAGAGAGAGATGCTACTCTACTTTGAGAGTGAGAGACATAGGGATGCTAGACTCCTTTCAGAGAGAGAGAGAGTTATATATGCAAGGATTCTTTGAGAGAGGCAGAGTGAGGGAGAGTGATTCTAGTCTCCTTTGAGAGAAAGAGAGAGAGGTAGAAAGAGAGATGCTAGGCAGATTTGAAAGAGAAAGAGTGTGATGCAAGGTCTCTTACGGAGACAGAGAAAGTGAGATGCTAATATCCTTTGATATATATAGATATATTTATATATACGTATATATACTATACTTCTTTGAGAGAGAAAGAGAGAGAGGGAAAGAGATGCTATTCTACTTTAATAGAGAGAGAGAGAGGGCTGGTAGGCTCCTTTGAGATAGAGATAGAGAGAGATGATACGCTTCTTTGAGAGAGAGAGTGAGAGAGAGAGTGTCTAGTCTGCTTTGGGAGGAAGGAGAGAGATGTAGACGGATAGATATTAGGCTCCTTTGAAAGACAGACAGTGTGATGCTAGGCTTCTTAGGGAGAGAGAGAAAGAGAGTGATGCTAGAATCCTTTGAGAGAGAGAGAGAGATGCTAGGCTTCTTTGAGAGAGAGAGAGTCAGAGTGAGACAGAGAGATAGAGATTCTATTTTCCTTTGAGAGAGTGAGAGCAATACACGCTGGCTCCTTGAGAGAGAGAGATAAAAGGAGAGAGAGAGAGAGAGAAGATAGGCTCCTTTGAGAGAGAGAGAGGTTGAGGGATGCTAGGCTCCTTTGAGAGAAAGAGAGAGAGATAGAAAGACGGAGATTCTAGTCTCTTTGAGAGAAAGAGGGAGAGATAGAGAGATGTTAGGCTCATTTGAAAGAGGGAGAGTGTGGTGCTAGGCTTCTTAGGGAGAGATAGAATTTGAGCGATGCTAGAATCCTTAGAGAGAGAGAGAGAGATGCTAGGCTTCTCTGAGAGAGAGACAGAGTGAGACAGAGAGATAGAGATTCTGGGTTCCTTTGAGTGAGGGAGAGCAATACACGCTGGCTCTTTGAGAGAGAGATAAACAGAGAGACAGAGAGGATATAGGCTCGTTTGAGAGAGAGATGCTAGGACTCTTTGAGAGAATTAAGTAAAGAGAAAAAGTATGCAATTATACTGACTTTTATAATTACCTATAGAAGTACATTTACCAGTGTTTTCTGTTTGTTTGGATTCAGATAGCTGTCTCATTTAATTTAATTTTCAGTCTGAAGAAATTCCTGTAGCATTTATTTTCATTGTGTAGGTGTAATTCACATGTCATACAATTCATCCCCTTAAAATACACAATAGAGTGGTGGCTGGTATATTCACAGAGCTGTGCCACCATTGCTACCATCAATTTTCAGATATTTTCATTATGACACAAGGGAGAACTGTCCCTAGCCGTAGGTAATCACGAATCTACTTTCCGTCCTGTAGGCTCGGCTCTTCTGGACATTTCCTATAAGTGAGGATCATACAATGTGTGATTCTTTGTGTTTTCCTCCAGTTAGCATGAAAACTTAGGGTTTCACCCATGTTGTGTGTATCAGGACTTCATATTTCTCATGGCTGTATAATTCTCTCCCTTTAGTGTTCCTTGTAAGACATGTCAGCTAGCAACAAGTTTCCTCAGTTTTTATTTACCTAAGGATGTCTTTTTTCACCTTCATCTGTGAAAGGTAATTTGCTAGATATAAGACTCTTGTTTGAGTTTTTACTTCCAGCAATGAGAACATGTTGTCCCCACTGCCTTCCAACTGCTATCATGTCTGATGAGAAGTCAGCTGTTAACCTTACTGGAGTGTACATGTATATCACGTTATTTTTCTCTTTTTGCCTTCAAGATCTTTATCTTTGGCTTTCGGTATTTTGCCTATGATGTGCCCAGATGGAGAGCTCTTTGTGTTTATGCTCCTTGGAATTTGTAGAGTTTCTTGGATGGATGTATTGTATTTTGGTCACATTTTGGGAATTTTCTGCCATTAAATACTTTAAATATTTTTCTGTTCCTTTCTCCAATCCTGCTTGTATTCGCATTGCACGTGTGGCTGCACTTATTGATGCCCCACATTTCTCTGTGGCTCTTCGTTTTCTTTCATTCACTAATTTTTCCCTCTGTTCTGCAAAATCCATAATCTCCATGGATCTCGCTTTAAGTTGGCTGCTGCTTACTTCTGCCAGCTCAAATCTACATTTTGGTTATGGTTCTTAACTCCAAGATTTCCATTTGGTTCTAAAAAAATACAATTTCTGCCTCTCAATAGTATACTCTCTTTGATGAGCTTTTTTCACTGTACCTTCCTTTAGCTCTTTACGTATGAGAGCTGTGAGGAAAGGTACCCACTTTGTCCCTGCCTGCACCTCCCAGGAGTAGAGCACTCCAAGTAGAGCTTCTGATACACAGTGCATGGGTTTGGTAGGTAAGGTTACAAGTCATGCCTCAGATGCCACAAACTCGCTATTCTTACCGACAAATACTCAGTTGTCCTGAATGAATATTTCTTAAAATGCTGTATACCTTTAGGATAACTTCTAGAGACTTTAACTGCTTTAAAAATAATTTTTACCTGTTCCTTTGTTGATCTACAATTTGTCTTTCAAGAAGTCCCAGTCCTCTTCCACATGATTTTTTAACAATATTTGTTGTGGCTAGAAGAGTTAACATAAGACCTACCGTCTACCAGATGTGTTTTTTAGTGTTTAATGTAGTATTGTTGGCAGTGCCGTACAGCAGATCTCCAGAGTTTATTCATCTTCCTTAACTGAGACTTTACACTCCTTGTTTAGTAACTCCGCATTTCCCATGACCCTAACCCTGGCCAACACCATTCCACCATTTGGTTATATGGATTTGACTACTTTAGATACTACATGTTAAGTGTATTCATGCAGTATTTCTCTTTCTGTGACTGGCTTGTTTCATTTAATGTTCTCAAGGGGTTCATCCATGTTGTTGCATATTGCAAAATTTCCTTTCTTCAAGGCTAAATTGGATTCCATTGTATGTCTAAACCACATATTCTTTCCATATTCATATGTCGATGGGCATCTTGGTTGTTACCACCTCTTAGCTATTCAGAATCACGTTGCAGTGAACAATGGAGTGCGGGTGTCTCGTTGAGAGCCAGATTTTAGTCCTTTTGAGTCAATACCCACAAGTGTGGTTGCTGGATCATACGGTAGTTCTGTTGTTAGTGTTCTGAGGGAGCTCCCGTCCTTGCAAGCTTGGAAAACCTGCTTTCAGCTGCTCTACCAAAGCAGGTAAAAGGGGATCCTGCATCACTTCCAGTCAGTGTTCTTGATGCTTTCTGTTGTGCGTTTTCTAGATCAACTGGATGACACTTCTTGCAGCTATGTTATCAAGGATGACACCAAGCCCCACATACGAATGTGAGTTTGAACAGACTTAGAACCTGGGCGTCCAAACCAAAGTGTGGATATTTTTACCCTCCTTGTGTTCCCCCATAGCTCCTTCCTCACAGGGGCTTTAGCTCCACTCTGGGGGAGAAGTGGTAGATTTCTCTGGGTGTATGTGGGAAGCTTTTCAAATATTCCTTCTATCTGGACATCCCATAGATGGTCCCATGGGGACAAATTCCCAGGACCCTTGGGTAATAGGTAAAGTGAGAGAGATAGAAAGACAGGGAGATTATAGTCTCCTTTGACAGAAAGAGAGAGAGAGAGAGATGTTAGGCTCCTTTGAAAGAGGGAGAGTGTGATGCTAGGCTTCTTAGGGAGAGAGAGAAAGGGTGAGATGCTAGAATTCTTGTAGAGAGAGAGAGAGAGAGAGATATGCTAGGCTTCTTTGAGAGAGAGAGGGGGGAGAGAGATGCTAGTCTACTTTGAGAGAGAGAGAGTGGGCATTGTAGGCTCCTTTGAGATAGAGAGTGAGAGAGAGAGGGATTCTAGGCTCCTTTGAGAGAAAGAGAGATATACAGAGACAGAGAGATGATAGGCTCCTTTGAGAGAGAGAGAGAGAAGGAGAGAGATTATAGGCTCCTTTAAGAGAAAGAGAGATATACAGAGACAGAAAGATGCTATGCTTCGAGAGAGAGAGGGATGCTAGTCTCCTTTGAAAGAGAGAGAGTTACATGCTAGTCTCCTTTCACAGAGAGAGAAAACAGAGAGAGATGGACAGAGAGAGAGATGATAGGCTCTTTTGTGAGAGAGAGAGAGAGAGAGAGGGATAATAGGCCACTCTGGGAGAGAGAGAGGGGGGTTGAGAGATTCTAGGCTCCTTAGAGAGAAAGAGAGATATACAGAGACAGAAGGCTCCTTTGAGTGTGATGCTAGGCTCATTAAAGAGAGAGACAGAGGGACAGTGAAGAGAGAGTATCTAGACTAATTTGAGAGAGAGAGAGAGATGCTAGGCTAATTAGAGGGAGAGAGACAGACAGAGATGCTATCCAACTCTTAGAGAGAGATTCTTGACTACTGTGAGAAAGAGAGAGAGATGCTAGGCACCTTTGAGAGAAAGAGATAGATGCTAGGATGATTTGAGAAAGAGAGAGAGATACTAGACTCATTTGAGAGAGAGAGAGGGAGATACATGCTAGACTCCTTAGAGAGAGATAGACAGAGAGAGACTGAGAGATGTTAGGCCCCTTTGTGAGAAGGAGAGAGAGAAAGACAGGGAGTTGCTAGGCTCCTTTGGGAGAGACAGAGAGAGAGATGCTTGGCTTCTTTGAGAGAGAGAGGGAGAGATATTCTAGGCTACTTTGAGAAAAAGAGAGATATACAGTAACAGAGATATGCTAGGCTCCTTGGAGAGAGAGAGACATGCTCGGCTCCTTTGAATGAGAGAGATAAAGGGATACATGCAAGGCTCCGTTGAGAGACACAGAGAGAGAGTGAGGGATGCTAGGCTCCTTTGAGAGAAAGAGAGAAAAAAGGCGGAGAATCTAGTCTCCTTTGAGAAAAAGAGAGATAGTGAGACAGAGAGATGGTAAGCTCTTTTGAGAGAGAGAGTGTGATGCTAGGCTTCTTAGTGAGAGAGAGAAAGGGAGAGATGCTAGAATCCTTTGAGAGATAGAGAGAGATGCTTGTCTCCTTTGAAAGAGAGCGAGTGTGATGGTAGGTTTCTTAGCGAGAGGGAGAAAGATAGAGATCCTAGAATCCCTTTAGAGAGAGAGAGAAAGGCATGCTAGTACACTTTGTGGGGGAGGGAGTGAGAGGTAGAGACGATTTGCTCCTTGGAGAGAGAGAGAGTGAGATGGTTGACACTGTTGAGAGCGAGAGAGAGAGAGGGAGAGAAATGCTAAGCTGCTTCGAGACAAAGAGAGAGGGAGAGATAGAGATATGCTAGGCTACTTTGAGAGAGAGGGAGGGAGAGATATGCTAGGCTCCTTAGAGAGAGAAAGAGGGATAGATATGCTAGGCTTCTTTGAGAGAGAGAGAGAGAGAGACCTGGAGAGACAGAGAGAGAGATTCTAGGCTCCTTTTAGAGAAAGAAAGATATACAGAGACAGAGAGACTCCAGGCTCCTTTGATAGAGAGAGTGATGCTAGACTCCTTTGAATGAGAGACAGAGAGAGATACATGCTAGGTTCCGTTGGGAGAGAGAGAGACAGACAGAGTGAGATGAAAGACTCGTTAGAGAGAGGGAGATAGAGTGAGGGATGCTCGGCTCTTTTGAGAGAAAGAGGGAGATAGTAAGACAGGGAGATTGCAGGCTCCTTTGAGAGAGAGAGAGAGAGAGAGATGCAAAGCTTCTTGAGAGAGAGGGAGAGAGAGAGATGCTTGGCTCCATTGAGAGAGAGAGATGCTAAGCTCCTTTGAGAGACAGAGAGAGAGAGATGCTACTCTACTTTGAGAGTGAGAGACATAGGGATGCTAGACTCCTTTCAGAGAGAGAGAGAGTTATATATGCAAGGATTCTTTGAGAGAGGCAGAGTGAGGGAGAGTGATTCTAGTCTCCTTTGAGAGAAAGAGAGAGAGGTAGAAAGAGAGATGCTAGGCAGATTTGAAAGAGAAAGAGTGTGATGCAAGGTCTCTTACGGAGACAGAGAAAGTGAGATGCTAATATCCTTTGATATATATAGATATATTTATATATATGTATATATACTATACTTCGTTGAGAGAGACAGAGAGAGAGGGAAAGAGATGCTATTCTACTTTAATAGAGAGAGAGAGAGGGCTGGTAGGCTCCTTTGAGATAGAGATAGAGAGAGATGATACGCTTCTTTGAGAGAGAGAGTGAGAGAGAGAGTGTCTAGTCTGCTTTGGGAGGAAGGAGAGAGATGTAGACGGATAGATATTAGGCTCCTTTGAAAGACAGACAGTGTGATGCTAGGCTTCTTAGGGAGAGAGAGAAAGAGAGTGATGCTAGAATCCTTTGAGAGAGAGAGAGATGCTAGGCTTCTTTGAGAGAGAGAGAGTCAGAGTGAGACAGAGAGATAGAGATTCTATTTTCCTTTGAGAGAGTGAGAGCAATACACGCTGGCTCCTTGAGAGAGAGAGATAAAAGGAGAGAGAGAGAGAGAGAAGATAGGCTCCTTTGAGAGAGAGAGAGGTTGAGGGATGCTAGGCTCCTTTGAGAGAAAGAGAGAGAGATAGAAAGACGGAGATTCTAGTCTCTTTGAGAGAAAGAGGGAGAGATAGAGAGATGTTAGGCTCATTTGAAAGAGGGAGAGTGTGGTGCTAGGCTTCTTAGGGAGAGATAGAATTTGAGCGATGCTAGAATCCTTAGAGAGAGAGAGAGAGATGCTAGGCTTCTCTGAGAGAGAGACAGAGTGAGACAGAGAGATAGAGATTCTGGGTTCCTTTGAGTGAGGGAGAGCAATACACGCTGGCTCTTTGAGAGAGAGATAAACAGAGAGACAGAGAGGATATAGGCTCCTTTGTGAGAGAGATGCTAGGACTCTTTGAGAGAATTAAGTAAAGAGAAAAAGTATGCAATTATACTGACTTTTATAATTACCTATAGAAGTACATTTACCAGTGTTTTCTGTTTGTTTGGATTCAGATAGCTGTCTCATTTAATTTAATTTTTAGTCTGAAGAAATTCCTGTAGCATTTATTTTCATTGTGTAGGTGTAATTCACATGTCATACAATTCATCCCCTTAAAATACACAATAGAGTGGTGGCTGGTATATTCACAGAGCTGTGCCACCATTGCTACCATCAATTTTCAGATATTTTCATTATGACACAAGGGAGAACTGTCCCTAGCCGTAGGTAATCACGAATCTACTTTCCGTCCTGTAGGCTCGGCTCTTCTGGACATTTCCTATAAGTGAGGATCATACAATGTGTGATTCTTTGTGTTTTCCTCCAGTTAGCATGAAAACTTAGGGTTTCACCCATGTTGTGTGTATCAGGACTTCATATTTCTCATGGCTGTATAATTCTCTCCCTTTAGTGTTCCTTGTAAGACATGTCAGCTAGCAACAAGTTTCCTCAGTTTTTATTTACCTAAGGATGTCTTTTTTCACCTTCATCTGTGAAAGGTAATTTGCTAGATATAAGACTCTTGTTTGAGTTTTTACTTCCAGCAATGAGAACATGTTGTCCCCACTGCCTTCCAACTGCTATCATGTCTGATGAGAAGTCAGCTGTTAACCTTACTGGAGTGTACATGTATATCACGTTATTTTTCTCTTTTTGCCTTCAAGATCTTTATCTTTGGCTTTCGGTATTTTGCCTATGATATGCCCAGATGGAGAGCTCTTTGTGTTTATGCTCCTTGGAATTTGTAGAGTTTCTTGGATGGATGTATTGTATTTTGGTCACATTTTGGGAATTTTCTGCCATTAAATACTTTAAATATTTTTCTGTTCCTTTCTCCAATCCTGCTTGTATTCGCATTGCACGTGTGGCTGCACTTATTGATGCCCCACATTTCTCTGTGGCTCTTCGTTTTCTTTCATTCACTAATTTTTCCCTCTGTTCTGCAAAATCCATAATCTCCATGGATCTCGCTTTAAGTTGGCTGCTGCTTACTTCTGCCAGCTCAAATCTACATTTTGGTTATGGTTCTTAACTCCAAGATTTCCATTTGGTTCTAAAAAAATACAATTTCTGCCTCTCAATAGTATACTCTCTTTGATGAGCTTTTTTCACTGTACCTTCCTTTAGCTCTTTACGTATGAGAGCTGTGAGGAAAGGTACCCACTTTGTCCCTGCCTGCACCTCCCAGGAGTAGAGCACTCCAAGTAGAGCTTCTGATACACAGTGCATGGGTTTGGTAGGTAAGGTTACAAGTCATGCCTCAGATGCCACAAACTCGCTATTCTTACCGACAAATACTCAGTTGTCCTGAATGAATATTTCTTAAAATGCTGTATACCTTTAGGATAACTTCTAGAGACTTTAACTGCTTTAAAAATAATTTTTACCTGTTCCTTTGTTGATCTACAATTTGTCTTTCAAGAAGTCCCAGTCCTCTTCCACATGATTTTTTAACAATATTTGTTGTGGCTAGAAGAGTTAACATAAGACCTACCGTCTACCAGATGTGTTTTTTAGTGTTTAATGTAGTATTGTTGGCAGTGCCGTACAGCAGATCTCCAGAGTTTATTCATCTTCCTTAACTGAGACTTTACACTCCTTGTTTAGTAACTCCGCATTTCCCATGACCCTAACCCTGGCCAACACCATTCCACCATTTGGTTATATGGATTTGACTACTTTAGATACTACATGTTAAGTGTATTCATGCAGTATTTCTCTTTCTGTGACTGGCTTGTTTCATTTAATGTTCTCAAGGGGTTCATCCATGTTGTTGCATATTGCAAAATTTCCTTTCTTCAAGGCTAAATTGGATTCCATTGTATGTCTAAACCACATATTCTTTCCATATTCATATGTCGATGGGCATCTTGGTTGTTACCACCTCTTAGCTATTCAGAATCACGTTGCAGTGAACAATGGAGTGCGGGTGTCTCGTTGAGAGCCAGATTTTAGTCCTTTTGAGTCAATACCCACAAGTGTGGTTGCTGGATCATACGGTAGTTCTGTTGTTAGTGTTCTGAGGGAGCTCCCGTCCTTGCAAGCTTGGAAAACCTGCTTTCAGCTGCTCTACCAAAGCAGGTAAAAGGGGATCCTGCATCACTTCCAGTCAGTGTTCTTGATGCTTTCTGTTGTGCGTTTTCTAGATCAACTGGATGACACTTCTTGCAGCTATGTTATCAAGGATGACACCAAGCCCCACATACGAATGTGAGTTTGAACAGACTTAGAACCTGGGCGTCCAACCAAAGTGTGGATATTTTTACCCTCCTTGTGTTCCCCCATAGCTCCTTCCTCACAGGGGCTTTAGCTCCACTCTGGGGGAGAAGTGGTAGATTTCTCTGGGTGTATGTGGGAAGCTTTTCAAATATTCCTTCTATCTGGACATCCCATAGATGGTCCCATGGGGACAAATTCCCAGGACCCTTGGGTAATAGGTAAAGTGAGAGAGATAGAAAGACAGGGAGATTATAGTCTCCTTTGACAGAAAGAGAGAGAGAGAGATGTTAGGCTCCTTTGAAAGAGGGAGAGTGTGATGCTAGGCTTCTTAGGGAGAGAGAGAAAGGGTGAGATGCTAGAATTCTTGTAGAGAGAGAGAGAGAGAGATATGCTAGGCTTCTTTGAGAGAGAGAGGGGGGAGAGAGATGCTAGTCTACTTTGAGAGAGAGAGTGGGCATTGTAGGCTCCTTTGAGATAGAGAGTGAGAGAGAGAGGGATTCTAGGCTCCTTTGAGAGAAAGAGAGATATACAGAGACAGAGAGATGATAGGCTCCTTTGAGAGAGAGAGAGAGAAGGAGAGAGATTATAGGCTCCTTTAAGAGAAAGAGAGATATACAGAGACAGAAAGATGCTATGCTTCGAGAGAGAGAGGGATGCTAGTCTCCTTTGAAAGAGAGAGAGTTACATGCTAGTCTCCTTTCACAGAGAGAGAAACAGAGAGAGATGGACAGAGAGAGAGATGATAGGCTCTTTTGTGAGAGAGAGAGAGAGAGAGAGGGATAATAGGCCACTCTGGGAGAGAGAGAGGGGGGTTGAGAGATTCTAGGCTCCTTAGAGAGAAAGAGAGATATACAGAGACAGAGAGATGCTAGGCTCCTTTGAGTGTGATGCTAGGCTCATTAAAGAGAGAGACAGAGGGACAGTGAAGAGAGAGTATCTAGACTAATTTGAGAGAGAGAGAGAGATGCTAGGCTAATTAGAGGGAGAGAGACAGACAGAGATGCTATGCAACTCTTAGAGAGAGATTCTTGACTACTGTGAGAAAGAGAGAGAGATGCTAGGCACCTTTGAGAGAAAGAGATAGATGCTAGGATGATTTGAGAAAGAGAGAGAGATACTAGACTCATTTGAGAGAGAGAGAGGGAGATACATGCTAGACTCCTTAGAGAGAGATAGACAGAGAGAGACTGAGAGATGTTAGGCCCCTTTGTGAGAAGGAGAGAGAGAAAGACAGGGAGTTGCTAGGCTCCTTTGGGAGAGACAGAGAGAGAGATGCTTGGCTTCTTTGAGAGAGAGAGGGAGAGATATTCTAGGCTACTTTGAGAAAAAGAGAGATATACAGTAACAGAGATATGCTAGGCTCCTTGGAGAGAGAGAGACATGCTCGGCTCCTTTGAATGAGAGAGATAAAGGGATACATGCAAGGCTCCGTTGAGAGACACAGAGAGAGAGTGAGGGATGCTAGGCTCCTTTGAGAGAAAGAGAGAAAAAAGGCGGAGATTCTAGTCTCCTTTGAGAAAAAGAGAGATAGTGAGACAGAGAGATGGTAAGCTCTTTTGAGAGAGAGAGTGTGATGCTAGGCTTCTTAGTGAGAGAGAGAAAGGGAGAGATGCTAGAATCCTTTGAGAGATAGAGAGAGATGCTTGTCTCCTTTGAAAGAGAGCGAGTGTGATGGTAGGTTTCTTAGCGAGAGGGAGAAAGATAGAGATCCTAGAATCCCTTTAGAGAGAGAGAGAAAGGCATGCTAGTACACTTTGTGGGGGAGGGAGTGAGAGGTAGAGACGATTTGCTCCTTGGAGAGAGAGAGAGTGAGATGGTTGACACTGTTGAGAGCGAGAGAGAGAGAGGGAGAGAAATGCTAAGCTGCTTCGAGACAAAGAGAGAGGGAGAGATAGAGATATGCTAGGCTACTTTGAGAGAGAGGGAGGGAGAGATATGCTAGGCTCCTTAGAGAGAGAAAGAGGGATAGATATGCTAGGCTTCTTTGAGAGAGAGAGAGAGAGAGAGACCTGGAGAGACAGAGAGAGAGATTCTAGGCTCCTTTTAGAGAAAGAAAGATATACAGAGACAGAGAGACTCCAGGCTACTTTGATAGAGAGAGTGATGCTAGACTCCTTTGAATGAGAGACAGAGAGAGATACATGCTAGGTTCCGTTGGGAGAGAGAGAGACAGACAGAGTGAGATGAAAGACTCGTTAGAGAGAGGGAGATAGAGTGAGGGATGCTCGGCTCTTTTGAGAGAAAGAGGGAGATAGTAAGACAGGGAGATTGCAGGCTCCTTTGAGAGAGAGAGAGAGAGAGAGATGCAAAGCTTCTTGAGAGAGAGGGAGAGAGAGAGATGCTTGGCTCCATTGAGAGAGAGAGATGCTAATCTCCTTTGAGAGACAGAGAGAGAGAGATGCTACTCTACTTTGAGAGTGAGAGACATAGGGATGCTAGACTCCTTTCAGAGAGAGAGAGAGTTATATATGCAAGGATTCTTTGAGAGAGGCAGAGTGAGGGAGAGTGATTCTAGTCTCCTTTGAGAGAAAGAGAGAGAGGTAGAAAGAGAGATGCTAGGCAGATTTGAAAGAGAAAGAGTGTGATGCAAGGTCTCTTACGGAGACAGAGAAAGTGAGATGCTAATATCCTTTGATATATATATATATATTTATATATACGTATATATACTATACTTCTTTGAGAGAGACAGAGAGAGAGGGAAAGAGATGCTATTCTACTTTAATAGAGAGAGAGAGAGGGCTGGTAGGCTCCTTTGAGATAGAGATAGAGAGAGATGATACGCTTCTTTGAGAGAGAGAGTGAGAGAGAGAGTGTCTAGTCTGCTTTGGGAGGAAGGAGAGAGATGTAGACGGATAGATATTAGGCTCCTTTGAAAGACAGACAGTGTGATGCTAGGCTTCTTAGGGAGAGAGAGAAAGAGAGTGATGCTAGAATCCTTTGAGAGAGAGAGAGAGATGCTAGGCTTCTTTGAGAGAGAGAGAGTCAGAGTGAGACAGAGAGATAGAGATTCTATTTTCCTTTGAGAGAGTGAGAGCAATACACGCTGGCTCCTTGAGAGAGAGAGATAAAAGGAGAGAGAGAGAGAGAGAAGATAGGCTCCTTTGAGAGAGAGAGAGGTTGAGGGATGCTAGGCTCCTTTGAGAGAAAGAGAGAGAGATAGAAAGACGGAGATTCTAGTCTCTTTGAGAGAAAGAGGGAGAGATAGAGAGATGTTAGGCTCATTTGAAAGAGGGAGAGTGTGGTGCTAGGCTTCTTAGGGAGAGATAGAATTTGAGCGATGCTAGAATCCTTAGAGAGAGAGAGAGAGATGCTAGGCTTCTCTGAGAGAGAGACAGAGTGAGACAGAGAGATAGAGATTCTGGGTTCCTTTGAGTGAGGGAGAGCAATACACGCTGGCTCTTTGAGAGAGAGATAAACAGAGAGACAGAGAGGATATAGGCTCCTTTGAGAGAGAGATGCTAGGACTCTTTGAGAGAATTAAGTAAAGAGAAAAAGTATGCAATTATACTGACTTTTATAATTACCTATAGAAGTACATTTACCAGTGTTTTCTGTTTGTTTGGATTCAGATAGCTGTCTCATTTAATTTAATTTTCAGTCTGAAGAAATTCCTGTAGCATTTATTTTCATTGTGTAGGTGTAATTCACATGTCATACAATTCATCCCCTTAAAATACACAATAGAGTGGTGGCTGGTATATTCACAGAGCTGTGCCACCATTGCTACCATCAATTTTCAGATATTTTCATTATGACACAAGGGAGAACTGTCCCTAGCCGTAGGTAATCACGAATCTACTTTCCGTCCTGTAGGCTCGGCTCTTCTGGACATTTCCTATAAGTGAGGATCATACAATGTGTGATTCTTTGTGTTTTCCTCCAGTTAGCATGAAAACTTAGGGTTTCACCCATGTTGTGTGTATCAGGACTTCATATTTCTCATGGCTGTATAATTCTCTCCCTTTAGTGTTCCTTGTAAGACATGTCAGCTAGCAACAAGTTTCCTCAGTTTTTATTTACCTAAGGATGTCTTTTTTCACCTTCATCTGTGAAAGGTAATTTGCTAGATATAAGACTCTTGTTTGAGTTTTTACTTCCAGCAATGAGAACATGTTGTCCCCACTGCCTTCCAACTGCTATCATGTCTGATGAGAAGTCAGCTGTTAACCTTACTGGAGTGTACATGTATATCACGTTATTTTTCTCTTTTTGCCTTCAAGATCTTTATCTTTGGCTTTCGGTATTTTGCCTATGATGTGCCCAGATGGAGAGCTCTTTGTGTTTATGCTCCTTGGAATTTGTAGAGTTTCTTGGATGGATGTATTGTATTTTGGTCACATTTTGGGAATTTTCTGCCATTAAATACTTTAAATATTTTTCTGTTCCTTTCTCCAATCCTGCTTGTATTCGCATTGCACGTGTGGCTGCACTTATTGATGCCCCACATTTCTCTGTGGCTCTTCGTTTTCTTTCATTCACTAATTTTTCCCTCTGTTCTGCAAAATCCATAATCTCCATGGATCTCGCTTTAAGTTGGCTGCTGCTTACTTCTGCCAGCTCAAATCTACATTTTGGTTATGGTTCTTAACTCCAAGATTTCCATTTGGTTCTAAAAAAATACAATTTCTGCCTCTCAATAGTATACTCTCTTTGATGAGCTTTTTTCACTGTACCTTCCTTTAGCTCTTTACGTATGAGAGCTGTGAGGAAAGGTACCCACTTTGTCCCTGCCTGCACCTCCCAGGAGTAGAGCACTCCAAGTAGAGCTTCTGATACACAGTGCATGGGTTTGGTAGGTAAGGTTACAAGTCATGCCTCAGATGCCACAAACTCGCTATTCTTACCGACAAATACTCAGTTGTCCTGAATGAATATTTCTTAAAATGCTGTATACCTTTAGGATAACTTCTAGAGACTTTAACTGCTTTAAAAATAATTTTTACCTGTTCCTTTGTTGATCTACAATTTGTCTTTCAAGAAGTCCCAGTCCTCTTCCACATGATTTTTTAACAATATTTGTTGTGGCTAGAAGAGTTAACATAAGACCTACCGTCTACCAGATGTGTTTTTTAGTGTTTAATGTAGTATTGTTGGCAGTGCCGTACAGCAGATCTCCAGAGTTTATTCATCTTCCTTAACTGAGACTTTACACTCCTTGTTTAGTAACTCCGCATTTCCCATGACCCTAACCCTGGCCAACACCATTCCACCATTTGGTTATATGGATTTGACTACTTTAGATACTACATGTTAAGTGTATTCATGCAGTATTTCTCTTTCTGTGACTGGCTTGTTTCATTTAATGTTCTCAAGGGGTTCATCCATGTTGTTGCATATTGCAAAATTTCCTTTCTTCAAGGCTAAATTGGATTCCATTGTATGTCTAAACCACATATTCTTTCCATATTCATATGTCGATGGGCATCTTGGTTGTTACCACCTCTTAGCTATTCAGAATCACGTTGCAGTGAACAATGGAGTGCGGGTGTCTCGTTGAGAGCCAGATTTTAGTCCTTTTGAGTCAATACCCACAAGTGTGGTTGCTGGATCATACGGTAGTTCTGTTGTTAGTGTTCTGAGGGAGCTCCCGTCCTTGCAAGCTTGGAAAACCTGCTTTCAGCTGCTCTACCAAAGCAGGTAAAAGGGGATCCTGCATCACTTCCAGTCAGTGTTCTTGATGCTTTCTGTTGTGCGTTTTCTAGATCAACTGGATGACACTTCTTGCAGCTATGTTATCAAGGATGACACCAAGCCCCACATACGAATGTGAGTTTGAACAGACTTAGAACCTGGGCGTCCAACCAAAGTGTGGATATTTTTACCCTCCTTGTGTTCCCCCATAGCTCCTTCCTCACAGGGGCTTTAGCTCCACTCTGGGGGAGAAGTGGTAGATTTCTCTGGGTGTATGTGGGAAGCTTTTCAAATATTCCTTCTATCTGGACATCCCATAGATGGTCCCATGGGGACAAATTCCCAGGACCCTTGGGTAATAGGTAAAGTGAGAGAGATAGAAAGACAGGGAGATTATAGTCTCCTTTGACAGAAAGAGAGAGAGAGAGATGTTAGGCTCCTTTGAAAGAGGGAGAGTGTGATGCTAGGCTTCTTAGGGAGAGAGAGAAAGGGTGAGATGCTAGAATTCTTGTAGAGAGAGAGAGAGAGAGATATGCTAGGCTTCTTTGAGAGAGAGAGGGGGGAGAGAGATGCTAGTCTACTTTGAGAGAGAGAGTGGGCATTGTAGGCTCCTTTGAGATAGAGAGTGAGAGAGAGAGGGATTCTAGGCTCCTTTGAGAGAAAGAGAGATATACAGAGACAGAGAGATGATAGGCTCCTTTGAGAGAGAGAGAGAGAAGGAGAGAGATTATAGGCTCCTTTAAGAGAAAGAGAGATATACAGAGACAGAAAGATGCTATGCTTCGAGAGAGAGAGGGATGCTAGTCTCCTTTGAAAGAGAGAGAGTTACATGCTAGTCTCCTTTCACAGAGAGAGAAACAGAGAGAGATGGACAGAGAGAGAGATGATAGGCTCTTTTGTGAGAGAGAGAGAGAGAGAGAGGGATAATAGGCCACTCTGGGAGAGAGAGAGGGGGGTTGAGAGATTCTAGGCTCCTTAGAGAGAAAGAGAGATATACAGAGACAGAGAGATGCTAGGCTCCTTTGAGTGTGATGCTAGGCTCATTAAAGAGAGAGACAGAGGGACAGTGAAGAGAGAGTATCTAGACTAATTTGAGAGAGAGAGAGAGATGCTAGGCTAATTAGAGGGAGAGAGACAGACAGAGATGCTATGCAACTCTTAGAGAGAGATTCTTGACTACTGTGAGAAAGAGAGAGAGATGCTAGGCACCTTTGAGAGAAAGAGATAGATGCTAGGATGATTTGAGAAAGAGAGAGAGATACTAGACTCATTTGAGAGAGAGAGAGGGAGATACATGCTAGACTCCTTAGAGAGAGATAGACAGAGAGAGACTGAGAGATGTTAGGCCCCTTTGTGAGAAGGAGAGAGAGAAAGACAGGGAGTTGCTAGGCTCCTTTGGGAGAGACAGAGAGAGAGATGCTTGGCTTCTTTGAGAGAGAGAGGGAGAGATATTCTAGGCTACTTTGAGAAAAAGAGAGATATACAGTAACAGAGATATGCTAGGCTCCTTGGAGAGAGAGAGACATGCTCGGCTCCTTTGAATGAGAGAGATAAAGGGATACATGCAAGGCTCCGTTGAGAGACACAGAGAGAGAGTGAGGGATGCTAGGCTCCTTTGAGAGAAAGAGAGAAAAAAGGCGGAGATTCTAGTCTCCTTTGAGAAAAAGAGAGATAGTGAGACAGAGAGATGGTAAGCTCTTTTGAGAGAGAGAGTGTGATGCTAGGCTTCTTAGTGAGAGAGAGAAAGGGAGAGATGCTAGAATCCTTTGAGAGATAGAGAGAGATGCTTGTCTCCTTTGAAAGAGAGCGAGTGTGATGGTAGGTTTCTTAGCGAGAGGGAGAAAGATAGAGATCCTAGAATCCCTTTAGAGAGAGAGAGAAAGGCATGCTAGTACACTTTGTGGGGGAGGGAGTGAGAGGTAGAGACGATTTGCTCCTTGGAGAGAGAGAGAGTGAGATGGTTGACACTGTTGAGAGCGAGAGAGAGAGAGGGAGAGAAATGCTAAGCTGCTTCGAGACAAAGAGAGAGGGAGAGATAGAGATATGCTAGGCTACTTTGAGAGAGAGGGAGGGAGAGATATGCTAGGCTCCTTAGAGAGAGAAAGAGGGATAGATATGCTAGGCTTCTTTGAGAGAGAGAGAGAGAGAGACCTGGAGAGACAGAGAGAGAGATTCTAGGCTCCTTTTAGAGAAAGAAAGATATACAGAGACAGAGAGACTCCAGGCTACTTTGATAGAGAGAGTGATGCTAGACTCCTTTGAATGAGAGACAGAGAGAGATACATGCTAGGTTCCGTTGGGAGAGAGAGAGACAGACAGAGTGAGATGAAAGACTCGTTAGAGAGAGGGAGATAGAGTGAGGGATGCTCGGCTCTTTTGAGAGAAAGAGGGAGATAGTAAGACAGGGAGATTGCAGGCTCCTTTGAGAGAGAGAGAGAGAGAGAGATGCAAAGCTTCTTGAGAGAGAGGGAGAGAGAGAGATGCTTGGCTCCATTGAGAGAGAGAGATGCTAAGCTCCTTTGAGAGACAGAGAGAGAGAGATGCTACTCTACTTTGAGAGTGAGAGACATAGGGATGCTAGACTCCTTTCAGAGAGAGAGAGAGTTATATATGCAAGGATTCTTTGAGAGAGGCAGAGTGAGGGAGAGTGATTCTAGTCTCCTTTGAGAGAAAGAGAGAGAGGTAGAAAGAGAGATGCTAGGCAGATTTGAAAGAGAAAGAGTGTGATGCAAGGTCTCTTACGGAGACAGAGAAAGTGAGATGCTAATATCCTTTGATATATATAGATATATTTATATATATGTATATATACTATACTTCGTTGAGAGAGACAGAGAGAGAGGGAAAGAGATGCTATTCTACTTTAATAGAGAGAGAGAGAGGGCTGGTAGGCTCCTTTGAGATAGAGATAGAGAGAGATGATACGCTTCTTTGAGAGAGAGAGTGAGAGAGAGAGTGTCTAGTCTGCTTTGGGAGGAAGGAGAGAGATGTAGACGGATAGATATTAGGCTCCTTTGAAAGACAGACAGTGTGATGCTAGGCTTCTTAGGGAGAGAGAGAAAGAGAGTGATGCTAGAATCCTTTGAGAGAGAGAGAGAGATGCTAGGCTTCTTTGAGAGAGAGAGAGTCAGAGTGAGACAGAGAGATAGAGATTCTATTTTCCTTTGAGAGAGTGAGAGCAATACACGCTGGCTCCTTGAGAGAGAGAGATAAAAGGAGAGAGAGAGAGAGAGAAGATAGGCTCCTTTGAGAGAGAGAGAGGTTGAGGGATGCTAGGCTCCTTTGAGAGAAAGAGAGAGAGATAGAAAGACGGAGATTCTAGTCTCTTTGAGAGAAAGAGGGAGAGATAGAGAGATGTTAGGCTCATTTGAAAGAGGGAGAGTGTGGTGCTAGGCTTCTTAGGGAGAGATAGAATTTGAGCGATGCTAGAATCCTTAGAGAGAGAGAGAGAGATGCTAGGCTTCTCTGAGAGAGAGACAGAGTGAGACAGAGAGATAGAGATTCTGGGTTCCTTTGAGTGAGGGAGAGCAATACACGCTGGCTCTTTGAGAGAGAGATAAACAGAGAGACAGAGAGGATATAGGCTCCTTTGAGAGAGAGATGCTAGGACGCTTTGAGAGAATTAAGTAAAGAGAAAAAGTATGCAATTATACTGACTTTTATAATTACCTATAGAAGTACATTTACCAGTGTTTTCTGTTTGTTTGGATTCAGATAGCTGTCTCATCTAATTTAATTTTCAGTCTGAAGAAATTCCTGTAGCATTTATTTTCATTGTGTAGGTATAATTCACATGTCATACAATTCATCCCCTTAAAATACACAATAGAGTGGTGGCTGGTATATTCGCAGAGCTGTGCCACCATTGCTACCATCAATTTTCAGATATTTTCATTATGACACAAGGGAGAACTGTCCCTAGCCGTAGGTAATCACGAATCTACTTTCTGTCCTGTAGGCTCGGCTCTTCTGGACATTTCCTATAAGTGAGGATCATACAATGTGTGATTCTTTGTGTTTTCCTCCAGTTAGCATGAAAACTTAGGGTTTCACCCATGTTGTGTGTATCAGAACTTCATTATTTCTCATGGCTGAAAAATTCTCTCCATTTAATGTTCCTTGTAAGACATGTCAGCTAGCAACAAGTTTCCTCAGTTTTTATTTACCTAAGGATGTCTTTTTTCACCTTCATCTGTGAAAGGTAATTTGCTGGATATAAGATTCTTGTTTGAGTTTTTACTTCCAGCAATGAGAACATGTTGTCCCCACTGCCTTCCAACTGCTATCATGTCTGATGAGAAGTCAGCTGTTAACCTTACTGGAGTGTACATGTATATCACGTTATTTTTCTCTTTTTGCCTTCAAGATCTTTATCTTTGGCTTTCGGTATTTTGCCTATGATATGCCCAGATGGAGAGCTCTTTGTGTTTATGCTCCTTGGAATTTGTAGAGTTTCTTGGATGGATGTATTGTATTTTGGTCACATTTTGGGAATTTTCTGCCATTAAATACTTTAAATATTTTTCTGTTCCTTTCTCCAATCCTGCTTGTATTCGCATTGCACGTGTGGCTGCACTTATTGATGCCCCACATTTCTCTGTGGCTCTTCGTTTTCTTTCATTCACTAATTTTTCCCTCTGTTCTGCAAAATCCATAATCTCCATGGATCTCGCTTTAAGTTGGCTGCTGCTTACTTCTGCCAGCTCAAATCTACATTTTGGTTATGGTTCTTAACTCCAAGATTTCCATTTGGTTCTAAAAAAATACAATTTCTGCCTCTCAATAGTATACTCTCTTTGATGAGCTTTTTTCACTGTACCTTCCTTTAGCTCTTTACGTATGAGAGCTGTGAGGAAAGGTACCCACTTTGTCCCTGCCTGCACCTCCCAGGAGTAGAGCACTCCAAGTAGAGCTTCTGATACACAGTGCATGGGTTTGGTAGGTAAGGTTACAAGTCATGCCTCAGATGCCACAAACTCGCTATTCTTACCGACAAATACTCAGTTGTCCTGAATGAATATTTCTTAAAATGCTGTATACCTTTAGGATAACTTCTAGAGACTTTAACTGCTTTAAAAATAATTTTTACCTGTTCCTTTGTTGATCTACAATTTGTCTTTCAAGAAGTCCCAGTCCTCTTCCACATGATTTTTTAACAATATTTGTTGTGGCTAGAAGAGTTAACATAAGACCTACCGTCTACCAGATGTGTTTTTTAGTGTTTAATGTAGTATTGTTGGCAGTGCCGTACAGCAGATCTCCAGAGTTTATTCATCTTCCTTAACTGAGACTTTACACTCCTTGTTTAGTAACTCCGCATTTCCCATGACCCTAACCCTGGCCAACACCATTCCACCATTTGGTTATATGGATTTGACTACTTTAGATACTACATGTTAAGTGTATTCATGCAGTATTTCTCTTTCTGTGACTGGCTTGTTTCATTTAATGTTCTCAAGGGGTTCATCCATGTTGTTGCATATTGCAAAATTTCCTTTCTTCAAGGCTAAATTGGATTCCATTGTATGTCTAAACCACATATTCTTTCCATATTCATATGTCGATGGGCATCTTGGTTGTTACCACCTCTTAGCTATTCAGAATCACGTTGCAGTGAACAATGGAGTGCGGGTGTCTCGTTGAGAGCCAGATTTTAGTCCTTTTGAGTCAATACCCACAAGTGTGGTTGCTGGATCATACGGTAGTTCTGTTGTTAGTGTTCTGAGGGAGCTCCCGTCCTTGCAAGCTTGGAAAACCTGCTTTCAGCTGCTCTACCAAAGCAGGTAAAAGGGGATCCTGCATCACTTCCAGTCAGTGTTCTTGATGCTTTCTGTTGTGCGTTTTCTAGATCAACTGGATGACACTTCTTGCAGCTATGTTATCAAGGATGACACCAAGCCCCACATACGAATGTGAGTTTGAACAGACTTAGAACCTGGGTGTCCAACCAAAGTGTGGATATTTTTACCCTCCTTGTGTTCCCCCATAACTCCTTCTTCACAGGGGCTTTAGCTCCACTCTGGGGGAGAAGTGGTAGATTTCTCTGGGTGTATGTGGGAAGCTTTTCAAATATTCCTTCTATCTGGACATCCCATAGATGGTCCCATGGGGACAAATTCCCAGGACCCTTGGGTAATAGGTAAAGTGAGAGAGATAGAAAGACAGGGAGATTATAGTCTCCTTTGACAGAAAGAGAGAGAGAGAGATGTTAGGCTCCTTTGAAAGAGGGAGAGTGTGATGCTAGGCTTCTTAGGGAGAGAGAGAAAGGGTGAGATGCTAGAATTCTTGTAGAGAGAGAGAGAGAGAGATATGCTAGGCTTCTTTGAGAGAGAGAGGGGGGAGAGAGATGCTAGTCTACTTTGAGAGAGAGAGTGGGCATTGTAGGCTCCTTTGAGATAGAGAGTGAGAGAGAGAGGGATTCTAGGCTCCTTTGAGAGAAAGAGAGATATACAGAGACAGAGAGATGATAGGCTCCTTTGAGAGAGAGAGAGAGAAGGAGAGAGATTATAGGCTCCTTTAAGAGAAAGAGAGATATACAGAGACAGAAAGATGCTATGCTTCGAGAGAGAGAGGGATGCTAGTCTCCTTTGAAAGAGAGAGAGTTACATGCTAGTCTCCTTTCACAGAGAGAGAAACAGAGAGAGATGGACAGAGAGAGAGATGATAGGCTCTTTTGTGAGAGAGAGAGAGAGAGAGAGGGATAATAGGCCACTCTGGGAGAGAGAGAGGGGGGTTGAGAGATTCTAGGCTCCTTAGAGAGAAAGAGAGATATACAGAGACAGAGAGATGCTAGGCTCCTTTGAGTGTGATGCTAGGCTCATTAAAGAGAGAGACAGAGGGACAGTGAAGAGAGAGTATCTAGACTAATTTGAGAGAGAGAGAGAGATGCTAGGCTAATTAGAGGGAGAGAGACAGACAGAGATGCTATGCAACTCTTAGAGAGAGATTCTTGACTACTGTGAGAAAGAGAGAGAGATGCTAGGCACCTTTGAGAGAAAGAGATAGATGCTAGGATGATTTGAGAAAGAGAGAGAGATACTAGACTCATTTGAGAGAGAGAGAGGGAGATACATGCTAGACTCCTTAGAGAGAGATAGACAGAGAGAGACTGAGAGATGTTAGGCCCCTTTGTGAGAAGGAGAGAGAGAAAGACAGGGAGTTGCTAGGCTCCTTTGGGAGAGACAGAGAGAGAGATGCTTGGCTTCTTTGAGAGAGAGAGGGAGAGATATTCTAGGCTACTTTGAGAAAAAGAGAGATATACAGTAACAGAGATATGCTAGGCTCCTTGGAGAGAGAGAGACATGCTCGGCTCCTTTGAATGAGAGAGATAAAGGGATACATGCAAGGCTCCGTTGAGAGACACAGAGAGAGAGTGAGGGATGCTAGGCTCCTTTGAGAGAAAGAGAGAAAAAAGGCGGAGATTCTAGTCTCCTTTGAGAAAAAGAGAGATAGTGAGACAGAGAGATGGTAAGCTCTTTTGAGAGAGAGAGTGTGATGCTAGGCTTCTTAGTGAGAGAGAGAAAGGGAGAGATGCTAGAATCCTTTGAGAGATAGAGAGAGATGCTTGTCTCCTTTGAAAGAGAGCGAGTGTGATGGTAGGTTTCTTAGCGAGAGGGAGAAAGATAGAGATCCTAGAATCCCTTTAGAGAGAGAGAGAAAGGCATGCTAGTACACTTTGTGGGGGAGGGAGTGAGAGGTAGAGACGATTTGCTCCTTGGAGAGAGAGAGAGTGAGATGGTTGACACTGTTGAGAGCGAGAGAGAGAGAGGGAGAGAAATGCTAAGCTGCTTCGAGACAAAGAGAGAGGGAGAGATAGAGATATGCTAGGCTACTTTGAGAGAGAGGGAGGGAGAGATATGCTAGGCTCCTTAGAGAGAGAAAGAGGGATAGATATGCTAGGCTTCTTTGAGAGAGAGAGAGAGAGAGAGACCTGGAGAGACAGAGAGAGAGATTCTAGGCTCCTTTTAGAGAAAGAAAGATATACAGAGACAGAGAGACTCCAGGCTACTTTGATAGAGAGAGTGATGCTAGACTCCTTTGAATGAGAGACAGAGAGAGATACATGCTAGGTTCCGTTGGGAGAGAGAGAGACAGACAGAGTGAGATGAAAGACTCGTTAGAGAGAGGGAGATAGAGTGAGGGATGCTCGGCTCTTTTGAGAGAAAGAGGGAGATAGTAAGACAGGGAGATTGCAGGCTCCTTTGAGAGAGAGAGAGAGAGAGAGATGCAAAGCTTCTTGAGAGAGAGGGAGAGAGAGAGATGCTTGGCTCCATTGAGAGAGAGAGATGCTAAGCTCCTTTGAGAGACAGAGAGAGAGAGATGCTACTCTACTTTGAGAGTGAGAGACATAGGGATGCTAGACTCCTTTCAGAGAGAGAGAGAGTTATATATGCAAGGATTCTTTGAGAGAGGCAGAGTGAGGGAGAGTGATTCTAGTCTCCTTTGAGAGAAAGAGAGAGAGGTAGAAAGAGAGATGCTAGGCAGATTTGAAAGAGAAAGAGTGTGATGCAAGGTCTCTTACGGAGACAGAGAAAGTGAGATGCTAATATCCTTTGATATATATATATATATTTATATATACGTATATATACTATACTTCTTTGAGAGAGACAGAGAGAGAGGGAAAGAGATGCTATTCTACTTTAATAGAGAGAGAGAGAGGGCTGGTAGGCTCCTTTGAGATAGAGATAGAGAGAGATGATACGCTTCTTTGAGAGAGAGAGTGAGAGAGAGAGTGTCTAGTCTGCTTTGGGAGGAAGGAGAGAGATGTAGACGGATAGATATTAGGCTCCTTTGAAAGACAGACAGTGTGATGCTAGGCTTCTTAGGGAGAGAGAGAAAGAGAGTGATGCTAGAATCCTTTGAGAGAGAGAGAGAGATGCTAGGCTTCTTTGAGAGAGAGAGAGTCAGAGTGAGACAGAGAGATAGAGATTCTATTTTCCTTTGAGAGAGTGAGAGCAATACACGCTGGCTCCTTGAGAGAGAGAGATAAAAGGAGAGAGAGAGAGAGAGAGAAGATAGGCTCCTTTGAGAGATAGAGAGGTTGAGGGATGCTAGGCTCCTTTGAGAGAAAGAGAGAGAGATAGAAAGACGGAGATTCTAGTCTCTTTGAGAGAAAGAGGGAGAGATAGAGAGATGTTAGGCTCATTTGAAAGAGGGAGAGTGTGGTGCTAGGCTTCTTAGGGAGAGATAGAATTTGAGCGATGCTAGAATCCTTAGAGAGAGAGAGAGAGATGCTAGGCTTCTCTGAGAGAGAGACAGAGTGAGACAGAGAGATAGAGATTCTGGGTTCCTTTGAGTGAGGGAGAGCAATACACGCTGGCTCTTTGAGAGAGAGATAAACAGAGAGACAGAGAGGATATAGGCTCCTTTGAGAGAGAGATGCTAGGACTCTTTGAGAGAATTAAGTAAAGAGAAAAAGTATGCAATTATACTGACTTTTATAATTACCTATAGAAGTACATTTACCAGTGTTTTCTGTTTGTTTGGATTCAGATAGCTGTCTCATTTAATTTAATTTTCAGTCTGAAGAAATTCCTGTAGCATTTATTTTCATTGTGTAGGTGTAATTCACATGTCATACAATTCATCCCCTTAAAATACACAATAGAGTGGTGGCTGGTATATTCACAGAGCTGTGCCACCATTGCTACCATCAATTTTCAGATATTTTCATTATGACACAAGGGAGAACTGTCCCTAGCCGTAGGTAATCACGAATCTACTTTCCGTCCTGTAGGCTCGGCTCTTCTGGACATTTCCTATAAGTGAGGATCATACAATGTGTGATTCTTTGTGTTTTCCTCCAGTTAGCATGAAAACTTAGGGTTTCACCCATGTTGTGTGTATCAGGACTTCATATTTCTCATGGCTGTATAATTCTCTCCCTTTAGTGTTCCTTGTAAGACATGTCAGCTAGCAACAAGTTTCCTCAGTTTTTATTTACCTAAGGATGTCTTTTTTCACCTTCATCTGTGAAAGGTAATTTGCTAGATATAAGACTCTTGTTTGAGTTTTTACTTCCAGCAATGAGAACATGTTGTCCCCACTGCCTTCCAACTGCTATCATGTCTGATGAGAAGTCAGCTGTTAACCTTACTGGAGTGTACATGTATATCACGTTATTTTTCTCTTTTTGCCTTCAAGATCTTTATCTTTGGCTTTCGGTATTTTGCCTATGATGTGCCCAGATGGAGAGCTCTTTGTGTTTATGCTCCTTGGAATTTGTAGAGTTTCTTGGATGGATGTATTGTATTTTGGTCACATTTTGGGAATTTTCTGCCATTAAATACTTTAAATATTTTTCTGTTCCTTTCTCCAATCCTGCTTGTATTCGCATTGCACGTGTGGCTGCACTTATTGATGCCCCACATTTCTCTGTGGCTCTTCGTTTTCTTTCATTCACTAATTTTTCCCTCTGTTCTGCAAAATCCATAATCTCCATGGATCTCGCTTTAAGTTGGCTGCTGCTTACTTCTGCCAGCTCAAATCTACATTTTGGTTATGGTTCTTAACTCCAAGATTTCCATTTGGTTCTAAAAAAATACAATTTCTGCCTCTCAATAGTATACTCTCTTTGATGAGCTTTTTTCACTGTACCTTCCTTTAGCTCTTTACGTATGAGAGCTGTGAGGAAAGGTACCCACTTTGTCCCTGCCTGCACCTCCCAGGAGTAGAGCACTCCAAGTAGAGCTTCTGATACACAGTGCATGGGTTTGGTAGGTAAGGTTACAAGTCATGCCTCAGATGCCACAAACTCGCTATTCTTACCGACAAATACTCAGTTGTCCTGAATGAATATTTCTTAAAATGCTGTATACCTTTAGGATAACTTCTAGGGACTTTAACTGCTTTAAAAATAATTTTTACCTGTTCCTTTGTTGATCTACAATTTGTCTTTCAAGAAGTCCCAGTCCTCTTCCACATGATTTTTTAACAATATTTGTTGTGGCTAGAAGAGTTAACATAAGACCTACCGTCTACCAGATGTGTTTTTTAGTGTTTAATGTAGTATTGTTGGCAGTGCCGTACAGCAGATCTCCAGAGTTTATTCATCTTCCTTAACTGAGACTTTACACTCCTTGTTTAGTAACTCCGCATTTCCCATGACCCTAACCCTGGCCAACACCATTCCACCATTTGGTTATATGGATTTGACTACTTTAGATACTACATGTTAAGTGTATTCATGCAGTATTTCTCTTTCTGTGACTGGCTTGTTTCATTTAATGTTCTCAAGGGGTTCATCCATGTTGTTGCATATTGCAAAATTTCCTTTCTTCAAGGCTAAATTGGATTCCATTGTATGTCTAAACCACATATTCTTTCCATATTCATATGTCGATGGGCATCTTGGTTGTTACCACCTCTTAGCTATTCAGAATCACGTTGCAGTGAACAATGGAGTGCGGGTGTCTCGTTGAGAGCCAGATTTTAGTCCTTTTGAGTCAATACCCACAAGTGTGGTTGCTGGATCATACGGTAGTTCTGTTGTTAGTGTTCTGAGGGAGCTCCCGTCCTTGCAAGCTTGGAAAACCTGCTTTCAGCTGCTCTACCAAAGCAGGTAAAAGGGGATCCTGCATCACTTCCAGTCAGTGTTCTTGATGCTTTCTGTTGTGCGTTTTCTAGATCAACTGGATGACACTTCTTGCAGCTATGTTATCAAGGATGACACCAAGCCCCACATACGAATGTGAGTTTGAACAGACTTAGAACCTGGGCGTCCAACCAAAGTGTGGATATTTTTACCCTCCTTGTGTTCCCCCATAGCTCCTTCCTCACAGGGGCTTTAGCTCCACTCTGGGGGAGAAGTGGTAGATTTCTCTGGGTGTATGTGGGAAGCTTTTCAAATATTCCTTCTATCTGGACATCCCATAGATGGTCCCATGGGGACAAATTCCCAGGACCCTTGGGTAATAGGTAAAGTGAGAGAGATAGAAAGACAGGGAGATTATAGTCTCCTTTGACAGAAAGAGAGAGAGAGAGATGTTAGGCTCCTTTGAAAGAGGGAGAGTGTGATGCTAGGCTTCTTAGGGAGAGAGAGAAAGGGTGAGATGCTAGAATTCTTGTAGAGAGAGAGAGAGAGAGATATGCTAGGCTTCTTTGAGAGAGAGAGGGGGGAGAGAGATGCTAGTCTACTTTGAGAGAGAGAGTGGGCATTGTAGGCTCCTTTGAGATAGAGAGTGAGAGAGAGAGGGATTCTAGGCTCCTTTGAGAGAAAGAGAGATATACAGAGACAGAGAGATGATAGGCTCCTTTGAGAGAGAGAGAGAGAAGGAGAGAGATTATAGGCTCCTTTAAGAGAAAGAGAGATATACAGAGACAGAAAGATGCTATGCTTCGAGAGAGAGAGGGATGCTAGTCTCCTTTGAAAGAGAGAGAGTTACATGCTAGTCTCCTTTCACAGAGAGAGAAACAGAGAGAGATGGACAGAGAGAGAGATGATAGGCTCTTTTGTGAGAGAGAGAGAGAGAGAGAGGGATAATAGGCCACTCTGGGAGAGAGAGAGGGGGGTTGAGAGATTCTAGGCTCCTTAGAGAGAAAGAGAGATATACAGAGACAGAGAGATGCTAGGCTCCTTTGAGTGTGATGCTAGGCTCATTAAAGAGAGAGACAGAGGGACAGTGAAGAGAGAGTATCTAGACTAATTTGAGAGAGAGAGAGAGATGCTAGGCTAATTAGAGGGAGAGAGACAGACAGAGATGCTATGCAACTCTTAGAGAGAGATTCTTGACTACTGTGAGAAAGAGAGAGAGATGCTAGGCACCTTTGAGAGAAAGAGATAGATGCTAGGATGATTTGAGAAAGAGAGAGAGATACTAGACTCATTTGAGAGAGAGAGAGGGAGATACATGCTAGACTCCTTAGAGAGAGATAGACAGAGAGAGACTGAGAGATGTTAGGCCCCTTTGTGAGAAGGAGAGAGAGAAAGACAGGGAGTTGCTAGGCTCCTTTGGGAGAGACAGAGAGAGAGATGCTTGGCTTCTTTGAGAGAGAGAGGGAGAGATATTCTAGGCTACTTTGAGAAAAAGAGAGATATACAGTAACAGAGATATGCTAGGCTCCTTGGAGAGAGAGAGACATGCTCGGCTCCTTTGAATGAGAGAGATAAAGGGATACATGCAAGGCTCCGTTGAGAGACACAGAGAGAGAGTGAGGGATGCTAGGCTCCTTTGAGAGAAAGAGAGAAAAAAGGCGGAGATTCTAGTCTCCTTTGAGAAAAAGAGAGATAGTGAGACAGAGAGATGGTAAGCTCTTTTGAGAGAGAGAGTGTGATGCTAGGCTTCTTAGTGAGAGAGAGAAAGGGAGAGATGCTAGAATCCTTTGAGAGATAGAGAGAGATGCTTGTCTCCTTTGAAAGAGAGCGAGTGTGATGGTAGGTTTCTTAGCGAGAGGGAGAAAGATAGAGATCCTAGAATCCCTTTAGAGAGAGAGAGAAAGGCATGCTAGTACACTTTGTGGGGGAGGGAGTGAGAGGTAGAGACGATTTGCTCCTTGGAGAGAGAGAGAGTGAGATGGTTGACACTGTTGAGAGCGAGAGAGAGAGAGGGAGAGAAATGCTAAGCTGCTTCGAGACAAAGAGAGAGGGAGAGATAGAGATATGCTAGGCTACTTTGAGAGAGAGGGAGGGAGAGATATGCTAGGCTCCTTAGAGAGAGAAAGAGGGATAGATATGCTAGGCTTCTTTGAGAGAGAGAGAGAGAGAGAGACCTGGAGAGACAGAGAGAGAGATTCTAGGCTCCTTTTAGAGAAAGAAAGATATACAGAGACAGAGAGACTCCAGGCTACTTTGATAGAGAGAGTGATGCTAGACTCCTTTGAATGAGAGACAGAGAGAGATACATGCTAGGTTCCGTTGGGAGAGAGAGAGACAGACAGAGTGAGATGAAAGACTCGTTAGAGAGAGGGAGATAGAGTGAGGGATGCTCGGCTCTTTTGAGAGAAAGAGGGAGATAGTAAGACAGGGAGATTGCAGGCTCCTTTGAGAGAGAGAGAGAGAGAGAGATGCAAAGCTTCTTGAGAGAGAGGGAGAGAGAGAGATGCTTGGCTCCATTGAGAGAGAGAGATGCTAAGCTCCTTTGAGAGACAGAGAGAGAGAGATGCTACTCTACTTTGAGAGTGAGAGACATAGGGATGCTAGACTCCTTTCAGAGAGAGAGAGAGTTATATATGCAAGGATTCTTTGAGAGAGGCAGAGTGAGGGAGAGTGATTCTAGTCTCCTTTGAGAGAAAGAGAGAGAGGTAGAAAGAGAGATGCTAGGCAGATTTGAAAGAGAAAGAGTGTGATGCAAGGTCTCTTACGGAGACAGAGAAAGTGAGATGCTAATATCCTTTGATATATATATATATTTATATATACGTATATATACTATACTTCTTTGAGAGAGACAGAGAGAGAGGGAAAGAGATGCTATTCTACTTTAATAGAGAGAGAGAGAGGGCTGGTAGGCTCCTTTGAGATAGAGATAGAGAGAGATGATACGCTTCTTTGAGAGAGAGAGTGAGAGAGAGAGTGTCTAGTCTGCTTTGGGAGGAAGGAGAGAGATGTAGACGGATAGATATTAGGCTCCTTTGAAAGACAGACAGTGTGATGCTAGGCTTCTTAGGGAGAGAGAGAAAGAGAGTGATGCTAGAATCCTTTGAGAGAGAGAGAGAGATGCTAGGCTTCTTTGAGAGAGAGAGAGTCAGAGTGAGACAGAGAGATAGAGATTCTATTTTCCTTTGAGAGAGTGAGAGCAATACACGCTGGCTCCTTGAGAGAGAGAGATAAAAGGAGAGAGAGAGAGAGAGAGAAGATAGGCTCCTTTGAGAGATAGAGAGGTTGAGGGATGCTAGGCTCCTTTGAGAGAAAGAGAGAGAGATAGAAAGACGGAGATTCTAGTCTCTTTGAGAGAAAGAGGGAGAGATAGAGAGATGTTAGGCTCATTTGAAAGAGGGAGAGTGTGGTGCTAGGCTTCTTAGGGAGAGATAGAATTTGAGCGATGCTAGAATCCTTAGAGAGAGAGAGAGAGATGCTAGGCTTCTCTGAGAGAGAGACAGAGTGAGACAGAGAGATAGAGATTCTGGGTTCCTTTGAGTGAGGGAGAGCAATACACGCTGGCTCTTTGAGAGAGAGATAAACAGAGAGACAGAGAGGATATAGGCTCCTTTGAGAGAGAGATGCTAGGACGCTTTGAGAGAATTAAGTAAAGAGAAAAAGTATGCAATTATACTGACTTTTATAATTACCTATAGAAGTACATTTACCAGTGTTTTCTGTTTGTTTGGATTCAGATAGCTGTCTCATTTAATTTAATTTTCAGTCTGAAGAAATTCCTGTAGCATTTATTTTCATTGTGTAGGTATAATTCACATGTCATACAATTCATCCCCTTAAAATACACAATAGAGTGGTGGCTGGTATATTCGCAGAGCTGTGCCACCATTGCTACCATCAATTTTCAGATATTTTCATTATGACACAAGGGAGAACTGTCCCTAGCCGTAGGTAATCACGAATCTACTTTCCGTCCTGTAGGCTCGGCTCTTCTGGACATTTCCTATAAGTGAGGATCATACAATGTGTGATTCTTTGTGTTTTCCTCCAGTTAGCATGAAAACTTAGGGTTTCACCCATGTTGTGTGTATCAGGACTTCATATTTCTCATGGCTGTATAATTCTCTCCCTTTAGTGTTCCTTGTAAGACATGTCAGCTAGCAACAAGTTTCCTCAGTTTTTATTTACCTAAGGATGTCTTTTTTCACCTTCATCTGTGAAAGGTAATTTGCTAGATATAAGACTCTTGTTTGAGTTTTTACTTCCAGCAATGAGAACATGTTGTCCCCACTGCCTTCCAACTGCTATCATGTCTGATGAGAAGTCAGCTGTTAACCTTACTGGAGTGTACATGTATATCACGTTATTTTTCTCTTTTTGCCTTCAAGATCTTTATCTTTGGCTTTCGGTATTTTGCCTATGATGTGCCCAGATGGAGAGCTCTTTGTGTTTATGCTCCTTGGAATTTGTAGAGTTTCTTGGATGGATGTATTGTATTTTGGTCACATTTTGGGAATTTTCTGCCATTAAATACTTTAAATATTTTTCTGTTCCTTTCTCCAATCCTGCTTGTATTCGCATTGCACGTGTGGCTGCACTTATTGATGCCCCACATTTCTCTGTGGCTCTTCGTTTTCTTTCATTCACTAATTTTTCCCTCTGTTCTGCAAAATCCATAATCTCCATGGATCTCGCTTTAAGTTGGCTGCTGCTTACTTCTGCCAGCTCAAATCTACATTTTGGTTATGGTTCTTAACTCCAAGATTTCCATTTGGTTCTAAAAAAATACAATTTCTGCCTCTCAATAGTATACTCTCTTTGATGAGCTTTTTTCACTGTACCTTCCTTTAGCTCTTTACGTATGAGAGCTGTGAGGAAAGGTACCCACTTTGTCCCTGCCTGCACCTCCCAGGAGTAGAGCACTCCAAGTAGAGCTTCTGATACACAGTGCATGGGTTTGGTAGGTAAGGTTACAAGTCATGCCTCAGATGCCACAAACTCGCTATTCTTACCGACAAATACTCAGTTGTCCTGAATGAATATTTCTTAAAATGCTGTATACCTTTAGGATAACTTCTAGGGACTTTAACTGCTTTAAAAATAATTTTTACCTGTTCCTTTGTTGATCTACAATTTGTCTTTCAAGAAGTCCCAGTCCTCTTCCACATGATTTTTTAACAATATTTGTTGTGGCTAGAAGAGTTAACATAAGACCTACCGTCTACCAGATGTGTTTTTTAGTGTTTAATGTAGTATTGTTGGCAGTGCCGTACAGCAGATCTCCAGAGTTTATTCATCTTCCTTAACTGAGACTTTACACTCCTTGTTTAGTAACTCCGCATTTCCCATGACCCTAACCCTGGCCAACACCATTCCACCATTTGGTTATATGGATTTGACTACTTTAGATACTACATGTTAAGTGTATTCATGCAGTATTTCTCTTTCTGTGACTGGCTTGTTTCATTTAATGTTCTCAAGGGGTTCATCCATGTTGTTGCATATTGCAAAATTTCCTTTCTTCAAGGCTAAATTGGATTCCATTGTATGTCTAAACCACATATTCTTTCCATATTCATATGTCGATGGGCATCTTGGTTGTTACCACCTCTTAGCTATTCAGAATCACGTTGCAGTGAACAATGGAGTGCGGGTGTCTCGTTGAGAGCCAGATTTTAGTCCTTTTGAGTCAATACCCACAAGTGTGGTTGCTGGATCATACGGTAGTTCTGTTGTTAGTGTTCTGAGGGAGCTCCCGTCCTTGCAAGCTTGGAAAACCTGCTTTCAGCTGCTCTACCAAAGCAGGTAAAAGGGGATCCTGCATCACTTCCAGTCAGTGTTCTTGATGCTTTCTGTTGTGCGTTTTCTAGATCAACTGGATGACACTTCTTGCAGCTATGTTATCAAGGATGACACCAAGCCCCACATACGAATGTGAGTTTGAACAGACTTAGAACCTGGGCGTCCAACCAAAGTGTGGATATTTTTACCCTCCTTGTGTTCCCCCATAGCTCCTTCCTCACAGGGGCTTTAGCTCCACTCTGGGGGAGAAGTGGTAGATTTCTCTGGGTGTATGTGGGAAGCTTTTCAAATATTCCTTCTATCTGGACATCCCATAGATGGTCCCATGGGGACAAATTCCCAGGACCCTTGGGTAATAGGTAAAGTGAGAGAGATAGAAAGACAGGGAGATTATAGTCTCCTTTGACAGAAAGAGAGAGAGAGAGATGTTAGGCTCCTTTGAAAGAGGGAGAGTGTGATGCTAGGCTTCTTAGGGAGAGAGAGAAAGGGTGAGATGCTAGAATTCTTGTAGAGAGAGAGAGAGAGAGATATGCTAGGCTTCTTTGAGAGAGAGAGGGGGGAGAGAGATGCTAGTCTACTTTGAGAGAGAGAGTGGGCATTGTAGGCTCCTTTGAGATAGAGAGTGAGAGAGAGAGGGATTCTAGGCTCCTTTGAGAGAAAGAGAGATATACAGAGACAGAGAGATGATAGGCTCCTTTGAGAGAGAGAGAGAGAAGGAGAGAGATTATAGGCTCCTTTAAGAGAAAGAGAGATATACAGAGACAGAAAGATGCTATGCTTCGAGAGAGAGAGGGATGCTAGTCTCCTTTGAAAGAGAGAGAGTTACATGCTAGTCTCCTTTCACAGAGAGAGAAACAGAGAGAGATGGACAGAGAGAGAGATGATAGGCTCTTTTGTGAGAGAGAGAGAGAGAGAGAGGGATAATAGGCCACTCTGGGAGAGAGAGAGGGGGGTTGAGAGATTCTAGGCTCCTTAGAGAGAAAGAGAGATATACAGAGACAGAGAGATGCTAGGCTCCTTTGAGTGTGATGCTAGGCTCATTAAAGAGAGAGACAGAGGGACAGTGAAGAGAGAGTATCTAGACTAATTTGAGAGAGAGAGAGAGATGCTAGGCTAATTAGAGGGAGAGAGACAGACAGAGATGCTATGCAACTCTTAGAGAGAGATTCTTGACTACTGTGAGAAAGAGAGAGAGATGCTAGGCACCTTTGAGAGAAAGAGATAGATGCTAGGATGATTTGAGAAAGAGAGAGAGATACTAGACTCATTTGAGAGAGAGAGAGGGAGATACATGCTAGACTCCTTAGAGAGAGATAGACAGAGAGAGACTGAGAGATGTTAGGCCCCTTTGTGAGAAGGAGAGAGAGAAAGACAGGGAGTTGCTAGGCTCCTTTGGGAGAGACAGAGAGAGAGATGCTTGGCTTCTTTGAGAGAGAGAGGGAGAGATATTCTAGGCTACTTTGAGAAAAAGAGAGATATACAGTAACAGAGATATGCTAGGCTCCTTGGAGAGAGAGAGACATGCTCGGCTCCTTTGAATGAGAGAGATAAAGGGATACATGCAAGGCTCCGTTGAGAGACACAGAGAGAGAGTGAGGGATGCTAGGCTCCTTTGAGAGAAAGAGAGAAAAAAGGCGGAGATTCTAGTCTCCTTTGAGAAAAAGAGAGATAGTGAGACAGAGAGATGGTAAGCTCTTTTGAGAGAGAGAGTGTGATGCTAGGCTTCTTAGTGAGAGAGAGAAAGGGAGAGATGCTAGAATCCTTTGAGAGATAGAGAGAGATGCTTGTCTCCTTTGAAAGAGAGCGAGTGTGATGGTAGGTTTCTTAGCGAGAGGGAGAAAGATAGAGATCCTAGAATCCCTTTAGAGAGAGAGAGAAAGGCATGCTAGTACACTTTGTGGGGGAGGGAGTGAGAGGTAGAGACGATTTGCTCCTTGGAGAGAGAGAGAGTGAGATGGTTGACACTGTTGAGAGCGAGAGAGAGAGAGGGAGAGAAATGCTAAGCTGCTTCGAGACAAAGAGAGAGGGAGAGATAGAGATATGCTAGGCTACTTTGAGAGAGAGGGAGGGAGAGATATGCTAGGCTCCTTAGAGAGAGAAAGAGGGATAGATATGCTAGGCTTCTTTGAGAGAGAGAGAGAGAGAGACCTGGAGAGACAGAGAGAGAGATTCTAGGCTCCTTTTAGAGAAAGAAAGATATACAGAGACAGAGAGACTCCAGGCTACTTTGATAGAGAGAGTGATGCTAGACTCCTTTGAATGAGAGACAGAGAGAGATACATGCTAGGTTCCGTTGGGAGAGAGAGAGACAGACAGAGTGAGATGAAAGACTCGTTAGAGAGAGGGAGATAGAGTGAGGGATGCTCGGCTCTTTTGAGAGAAAGAGGGAGATAGTAAGACAGGGAGATTGCAGGCTCCTTTGAGAGAGAGAGAGAGAGAGAGATGCAAAGCTTCTTGAGAGAGAGGGAGAGAGAGAGATGCTTGGCTCCATTGAGAGAGAGAGATGCTAAGCTCCTTTGAGAGACAGAGAGAGAGAGATGCTACTCTACTTTGAGAGTGAGAGACATAGGGATGCTAGACTCCTTTCAGAGAGAGAGAGAGTTATATATGCAAGGATTCTTTGAGAGAGGCAGAGTGAGGGAGAGTGATTCTAGTCTCCTTTGAGAGAAAGAGAGAGAGGTAGAAAGAGAGATGCTAGGCAGATTTGAAAGAGAAAGAGTGTGATGCAAGGTCTCTTACGGAGACAGAGAAAGTGAGATGCTAATATCCTTTGA
Organism: Manis pentadactyla; assembly: GCF_030020395.1. Classification (NCBI taxonomy): domain Eukaryota; kingdom Metazoa; phylum Chordata; class Mammalia; order Pholidota; family Manidae; genus Manis; species Manis pentadactyla. Next base: position 69,469,797 of record NC_080033.1, on the reverse strand, counting down.
TATATATAGATATATTTATATATATGTATATATACTATACTTCGTTGAGAGAGACAGAGAGAGAGGGAAAGAGATGCTATTCTACTTTAATAGAGAGAGAGAGAGGGCTGGTAGGCTCCTTTGAGATAGAGATAGAGAGAGATGATACGCTTCTTTGAGAGAGAGAGTGAGAGAGAGAGTGTCTAGTCTGCTTTGGGAGGAAGGAGAGAGATGTAGACGGATAGATATTAGGCTCCTTTGAAAGACAGACAGTGTGATGCTAGGCTTCTTAGGGAGAGAGAGAAAGAGAGTGATGCTAGAATCCTTTGAGAGAGAGAGAGAGATGCTAGGCTTCTTTGAGAGAGAGAGAGTCAGAGTGAGACAGAGAGATAGAGATTCTATTTTCCTTTGAGAGAGTGAGAGCAATACACGCTGGCTCCTTGAGAGAGAGAGATAAAAGGAGAGAGAGAGAGAGAGAAGATAGGCTCCTTTGAGAGAGAGAGAGGTTGAGGGATGCTAGGCTCCTTTGAGAGAAAGAGAGAGAGATAGAAAGACGGAGATTCTAGTCTCTTTGAGAGAAAGAGGGAGAGATAGAGAGATGTTAGGCTCATTTGAAAGAGGGAGAGTGTGGTGCTAGGCTTCTTAGGGAGAGATAGAATTTGAGCGATGCTAGAATCCTTAGAGAGAGAGAGAGAGATGCTAGGCTTCTCTGAGAGAGAGACAGAGTGAGACAGAGAGATAGAGATTCTGGGTTCCTTTGAGTGAGGGAGAGCAATACACGCTGGCTCTTTGAGAGAGAGATAAACAGAGAGACAGAGAGGATATAGGCTCCTTTGAGAGAGAGATGCTAGGACGCTTTGAGAGAATTAAGTAAAGAGAAAAAGTATGCAATTATACTGACTTTTATAATTACCTATAGAAGTACATTTACCAGTGTTTTCTGTTTGTTTGGATTCAGATAGCTGTCTCATCTAATTTAATTTTCAGTCTGAAGAAATTCCTGTAGCATTTATTTTCATTGTGTAGGTATAATTCACATGTCATACAATTCATCCCCTTAAAATACACAATAGAGTGGTGGCTGGTATATTCGCAGAGCTGTGCCACCATTGCTACCATCAATTTTCAGATATTTTCATTATGACACAAGGGAGAACTGTCCCTAGCCGTAGGTAATCACGAATCTACTTTCCGTCCTGTAGGCTCGGCTCTTCTGGACATTTCCTATAAGTGAGGATCATACAATGTGTGATTCTTTGTGTTTTCCTCCAGTTAGCATGAAAACTTAGGGTTTCACCCATGTTGTGTGTATCAGGACTTCATATTTCTCATGGCTGTATAATTCTCTCCCTTTAGTGTTCCTTGTAAGACATGTCAGCTAGCAACAAGTTTCCTCAGTTTTTATTTACCTAAGGATGTCTTTTTTCACCTTCATCTGTGAAAGGTAATTTGCTAGATATAAGACTCTTGTTTGAGTTTTTACTTCCAGCAATGAGAACATGTTGTCCCCACTGCCTTCCAACTGCTATCATGTCTGATGAGAAGTCAGCTGTTAACCTTACTGGAGTGTACATGTATATCACGTTATTTTTCTCTTTTTGCCTTCAAGATCTTTATCTTTGGCTTTCGGTATTTTGCCTATGATGTGCCCAGATGGAGAGCTCTTTGTGTTTATGCTCCTTGGAATTTGTAGAGTTTCTTGGATGGATGTATTGTATTTTGGTCACATTTTGGGAATTTTCTGCCATTAAATACTTTAAATATTTTTCTGTTCCTTTCTCCAATCCTGCTTGTATTCGCATTGCACGTGTGGCTGCACTTATTGATGCCCCACATTTCTCTGTGGCTCTTCGTTTTCTTTCATTCACTAATTTTTCCCTCTGTTCTGCAAAATCCATAATCTCCATGGATCTCGCTTTAAGTTGGCTGCTGCTTACTTCTGCCAGCTCAAATCTACATTTTGGTTATGGTTCTTAACTCCAAGATTTCCATTTGGTTCTAAAAAAATACAATTTCTGCCTCTCAATAGTATACTCTCTTTGATGAGCTTTTTTCACTGTACCTTCCTTTACCTCTTTACGTATGAGAGCTGTGAGGAAAGGTACCCACTTTGTCCCTGCCTGCACCTCCCAGGAGTAGAGCACTCCAAGTAGAGCTTCTGATACACAGTGCATGGGTTTGGTAGGTAAGGTTACAAGTCATGCCTCAGATGCCACAAACTCGCTATTCTTACCGACAAATACTCAGTTGTCCTGAATGAATATTTCTTAAAATGCTGTATACCTTTAGGATAACTTCTAGAGACTTTAACTGCTTTAAAAATAATTTTTACCTGTTCCTTTGTTGATCTACAATTTGTCTTTCAAGAAGTCCCAGTCCTCTTCCACATGATTTTTTAACAATATTTGTTGTGGCTAGAAGAGTTAACATAAGACCTACCGTCTACCAGATGTGTTTTTTAGTGTTTAATGTAGTATTGTTGGCAGTGCCGTACAGCAGATCTCCAGAGTTTATTCATCTTCCTTAACTGAGACTTTACACTCCTTGTTTAGTAACTCCGCATTTCCCATGACCCTAACCCTGGCCAACACCATTCCACCATTTGGTTATATGGATTTGACTACTTTAGATACTACATGTTAAGTGTATTCATGCAGTATTTCTCTTTCTGTGACTGGCTTGTTTCATTTAATGTTCTCAAGGGGTTCATCCATGTTGTTGCATATTGCAAAATTTCCTTTCTTCAAGGCTAAATTGGATTCCATTGTATGTCTAAACCACATATTCTTTCCATATTCATATGTCGATGGGCATCTTGGTTGTTACCACCTCTTAGCTATTCAGAATCACGTTGCAGTGAACAATGGAGTGCGGGTGTCTCGTTGAGAGCCAGATTTTAGTCCTTTTGAGTCAATACCCACAAGTGTGGTTGCTGGATCATACGGTAGTTCTGTTGTTAGTGTTCTGAGGGAGCTCCCGTCCTTGCAAGCTTGGAAAACCTGCTTTCAGCTGCTCTACCAAAGCAGGTAAAAGGGGATCCTGCATCACTTCCAGTCAGTGTTCTTGATGCTTTCTGTTGTGCGTTTTCTAGATCAACTGGATGACACTTCTTGCAGCTATGTTATCAAGGATGACACCAAGCCCCACATACGAATGTGAGTTTGAACAGACTTAGAACCTGGGCGTCCAACCAAAGTGTGGATATTTTTACCCTCCTTGTGTTCCCCCATAGCTCCTTCCTCACAGGGGCTTTAGCTCCACTCTGGGGGAGAAGTGGTAGATTTCTCTGGGTGTATGTGGGAAGCTTTTCAAATATTCCTTCTATCTGGACATCCCATAGATGGTCCCATGGGGACAAATTCCCAGGACCCTTGGGTAATAGGTAAAGTGAGAGAGATAGAAAGACAGGGAGATTATAGTCTCCTTTGACAGAAAGAGAGAGAGAGAGATGTTAGGCTCCTTTGAAAGAGGGAGAGTGTGATGCTAGGCTTCTTAGGGAGAGAGAGAAAGGGTGAGATGCTAGAATTCTTGTAGAGAGAGAGAGAGAGATATGCTAGGCTTCTTTGAGAGAGAGAGGGGGGAGAGAGATGCTAGTCTACTTTGAGAGAGAGAGTGGGCATTGTAGGCTCCTTTGAGATAGAGAGTGAGAGAGAGAGGGATTCTAGGCTCCTTTGAGAGAAAGAGAGATATACAGAGACAGAGAGATGATAGGCTCCTTTGAGAGAGAGAGAGAGAAGGAGAGAGATTATAGGCTCCTTTAAGAGAAAGAGAGATATACAGAGACAGAAAGATGCTATGCTTCGAGAGAGAGAGGGATGCTAGTCTCCTTTGAAAGAGAGAGAGTTACATGCTAGTCTCCTTTCACAGAGAGAGAAACAGAGAGAGATGGACAGAGAGAGAGATGATAGGCTCTTTTGTGAGAGAGAGAGAGAGAGAGGGATAATAGGCCACTCTGGGAGAGAGAGAGGGGGGTTGAGAGATTCTAGGCTCCTTAGAGAGAAAGAGAGATATACAGAGACAGAGAGATGCTAGGCTCCTTTGAGTGTGATGCTAGGCTCATTAAAGAGAGAGACAGAGGGACAGTGAAGAGAGAGTATCTAGACTAATTTGAGAGAGAGAGAGAGATGCTAGGCTAATTAGAGGGAGAGAGACAGACAGAGATGCTATGCAACTCTTAGAGAGAGATTCTTGACTACTGTGAGAAAGAGAGAGAGATGCTAGGCACCTTTGAGAGAAAGAGATAGATGCTAGGATGATTTGAGAAAGAGAGAGAGATACTAGACTCATTTGAGAGAGAGAGAGGGAGATACATGCTAGACTCCTTAGAGAGAGATAGACAGAGAGAGACTGAGAGATGTTAGGCCCCTTTGTGAGAAGGAGAGAGAGAAAGACAGGGAGTTGCTAGGCTCCTTTGGGAGAGACAGAGAGAGAGATGCTTGGCTTCTTTGAGAGAGAGAGGGAGAGATATTCTAGGCTACTTTGAGAAAAAGAGAGATATACAGTAACAGAGATATGCTAGGCTCCTTGGAGAGAGAGAGACATGCTCGGCTCCTTTGAATGAGAGAGATAAAGGGATACATGCAAGGCTCCGTTGAGAGACACAGAGAGAGAGTGAGGGATGCTAGGCTCCTTTGAGAGAAAGAGAGAAAAAAGGCGGAGATTCTAGTCTCCTTTGAGAAAAAGAGAGATAGTGAGACAGAGAGATGGTAAGCTCTTTTGAGAGAGAGAGAGTGTGATGCTAGGCTTCTTAGTGAGAGAGAGAAAGGGAGAGATGCTAGAATCCTTTGAGAGATAGAGAGAGATGCTTGTCTCCTTTGAAAGAGAGCGAGTGTGATGGTAGGTTTCTTAGCGAGAGGGAGAAAGATAGAGATCCTAGAATCCCTTTAGAGAGAGAGAGAAAGGCATGCTAGTACACTTTGTGGGGGAGGGAGTGAGAGGTAGAGACGATTTGCTCCTTGGAGAGAGAGAGAGTGAGATGGTTGACACTGTTGAGAGCGAGAGAGAGAGAGGGAGAGAAATGCTAAGCTGCTTCGAGACAAAGAGAGAGGGAGAGATAGAGATATGCTAGGCTACTTTGAGAGAGAGGGAGGGAGAGATATGCTAGGCTCCTTAGAGAGAGAAAGAGGGATAGATATGCTAGGCTTCTTTGAGAGAGAGAGAGAGAGAGACCTGGAGAGACAGAGAGAGAGATTCTAGGCTCCTTTTAGAGAAAGAAAGATATACAGAGACAGAGAGACTCCAGGCTACTTTGATAGAGAGAGTGATGCTAGACTCCTTTGAATGAGAGACAGAGAGAGATACATGCTAGGTTCCGTTGGGAGAGAGAGAGACAGACAGAGTGAGATGAAAGACTCGTTAGAGAGAGGGAGATAGAGTGAGGGATGCTCGGCTCTTTTGAGAGAAAGAGGGAGATAGTAAGACAGGGAGATTGCAGGCTCCTTTGAGAGAGAGAGAGAGAGAGAGATGCAAAGCTTCTTGAGAGAGAGGGAGAGAGAGAGATGCTTGGCTCCATTGAGAGAGAGAGATGCTAAGCTCCTTTGAGAGACAGAGAGAGAGAGATGCTACTCTACTTTGAGAGTGAGAGACATAGGGATGCTAGACTCCTTTCAGAGAGAGAGAGAGTTATATATGCAAGGATTCTTTGAGAGAGGCAGAGTGAGGGAGAGTGATTCTAGTCTCCTTTGAGAGAAAGAGAGAGAGGTAGAAAGAGAGATGCTAGGCAGATTTGAAAGAGAAAGAGTGTGATGCAAGGTCTCTTACGGAGACAGAGAAAGTGAGATGCTAATATCCTTTGATATATATAGATATATTTATATATATGTATATATACTATACTTCGTTGAGAGAGACAGAGAGAGAGGGAAAGAGATGCTATTCTACTTTAATAGAGAGAGAGAGAGGGCTGGTAGGCTCCTTTGAGATAGAGATAGAGAGAGATGATACGCTTCTTTGAGAGAGAGAGTGAGAGAGAGAGTGTCTAGTCTGCTTTGGGAGGAAGGAGAGAGATGTAGACGGATAGATATTAGGCTCCTTTGAAAGACAGACAGTGTGATGCTAGGCTTCTTAGGGAGAGAGAGAAAGAGAGTGATGCTAGAATCCTTTGAGAGAGAGAGAGAGATGCTAGGCTTCTTTGAGAGAGAGAGAGTCAGAGTGAGACAGAGAGATAGAGATTCTATTTTCCTTTGAGAGAGTGAGAGCAATACACGCTGGCTCCTTGAGAGAGAGAGATAAAAGGAGAGAGAGAGAGAGAGAAGATAGGCTCCTTTGAGAGAGAGAGAGGTTGAGGGATGCTAGGCTCCTTTGAGAGAAAGAGAGAGAGATAGAAAGACGGAGATTCTAGTCTCTTTGAGAGAAAGAGGGAGAGATAGAGAGATGTTAGGCTCATTTGAAAGAGGGAGAGTGTGGTGCTAGGCTTCTTAGGGAGAGATAGAATTTGAGCGATGCTAGAATCCTTAGAGAGAGAGAGAGAGATGCTAGGCTTCTCTGAGAGAGAGACAGAGTGAGACAGAGAGATAGAGATTCTGGGTTCCTTTGAGTGAGGGAGAGCAATACACGCTGGCTCTTTGAGAGAGAGATAAACAGAGAGACAGAGAGGATATAGGCTCCTTTGAGAGAGAGATGCTAGGACGCTTTGAGAGAATTAAGTAAAGAGAAAAAGTATGCAATTATACTGACTTTTATAATTACCTATAGAAGTACATTTACCAGTGTTTTCTGTTTGTTTGGATTCAGATAGCTGTCTCATCTAATTTAATTTTCAGTCTGAAGAAATTCCTGTAGCATTTATTTTCATTGTGTAGGTGTAATTCACATGTCATACAATTCATCCCCTTAAAATACACAATAGAGTGGTGGCTGGTATATTCGCAGAGCTGTGCCACCATTGCTACCATCAATTTTCAGATATTTTCATTATGACACAAGGGAGAACTGTCCCTAGCCGTAGGTAATCACGAATCTACTTTCCGTCCTGTAGGCTCGGCTCTTCTGGACATTTCCTATAAGTGAGGATCATACAATGTGTGATTCTTTGTGTTTTCCTCCAGTTAGCATGAAAACTTAGGGTTTCACCCATGTTGTGTGTATCAGGACTTCATATTTCTCATGGCTGTATAATTCTCTCCCTTTAGTGTTCCTTGTAAGACATGTCAGCTAGCAACAAGTTTCCTCAGTTTTTATTTACCTAAGGATGTCTTTTTTCACCTTCATCTGTGAAAGGTAATTTGCTAGATATAAGACTCTTGTTTGAGTTTTTACTTCCAGCAATGAGAACATGTTGTCCCCACTGCCTTCCAACTGCTATCATGTCTGATGAGAAGTCAGCTGTTAACCTTACTGGAGTGTACATGTATATCACGTTATTTTTCTCTTTTTGCCTTCAAGATCTTTATCTTTGGCTTTCGGTATTTTGCCTATGATGTGCCCAGATGGAGAGCTCTTTGTGTTTATGCTCCTTGGAATTTGTAGAGTTTCTTGGATGGATGTATTGTATTTTGGTCACATTTTGGGAATTTTCTGCCATTAAATACTTTAAATATTTTTCTGTTCCTTTCTCCAATCCTGCTTGTATTCGCATTGCACGTGTGGCTGCACTTATTGATGCCCCACATTTCTCTGTGGCTCTTCGTTTTCTTTCATTCACTAATTTTTCCCTCTGTTCTGCAAAATCCATAATCTCCATGGATCTCGCTTTAAGTTGGCTGCTGCTTACTTCTGCCAGCTCAAATCTACATTTTGGTTATGGTTCTTAACTCCAAGATTTCCATTTGGTTCTAAAAAAATACAATTTCTGCCTCTCAATAGTATACTCTCTTTGATGAGCTTTTTTCACTGTACCTTCCTTTAGCTCTTTACGTATGAGAGCTGTGAGGAAAGGTACCCACTTTGTCCCTGCCTGCACCTCCCAGGAGTAGAGCACTCCAAGTAGAGCTTCTGATACACAGTGCATGGGTTTGGTAGGTAAGGTTACAAGTCATGCCTCAGATGCCACAAACTCGCTATTCTTACCGACAAATACTCAGTTGTCCTGAATGAATATTTCTTAAAATGCTGTATACCTTTAGGATAACTTCTAGAGACTTTAACTGCTTTAAAAATAATTTTTACCTGTTCCTTTGTTGATCTACAATTTGTCTTTCAAGAAGTCCCAGTCCTCTTCCACATGATTTTTTAACAATATTTGTTGTGGCTAGAAGAGTTAACATAAGACCTACCGTCTACCAGATGTGTTTTTTAGTGTTTAATGTAGTATTGTTGGCAGTGCCGTACAGCAGATCTCCAGAGTTTATTCATCTTCCTTAACTGAGACTTTACACTCCTTGTTTAGTAACTCCGCATTTCCCATGACCCTAACCCTGGCCAACACCATTCCACCATTTGGTTATATGGATTTGACTACTTTAGATACTACATGTTAAGTGTATTCATGCAGTATTTCTCTTTCTGTGACTGGCTTGTTTCATTTAATGTTCTCAAGGGGTTCATCCATGTTGTTGCATATTGCAAAATTTCCTTTCTTCAAGGCTAAATTGGATTCCATTGTATGTCTAAACCACATATTCTTTCCATATTCATATGTCGATGGGCATCTTGGTTGTTACCACCTCTTAGCTATTCAGAATCACGTTGCAGTGAACAATGGAGTGCGGGTGTCTCGTTGAGAGCCAGATTTTAGTCCTTTTGAGTCAATACCCACAAGTGTGGTTGCTGGATCATACGGTAGTTCTGTTGTTAGTGTTCTGAGGGAGCTCCCGTCCTTGCAAGCTTGGAAAACCTGCTTTCAGCTGCTCTACCAAAGCAGGTAAAAGGGGATCCTGCATCACTTCCAGTCAGTGTTCTTGATGCTTTCTGTTGTGCGTTTTCTAGATCAACTGGATGACACTTCTTGCAGCTATGTTATCAAGGATGACACCAAGCCCCACATACGAATGTGAGTTTGAACAGACTTAGAACCTGGGCGTCCAACCAAAGTGTGGATATTTTTACCCTCCTTGTGTTCCCCCATAGCTCCTTCCTCACAGGGGCTTTAGCTCCACTCTGGGGGAGAAGTGGTAGATTTCTCTGGGTGTATGTGGGAAGCTTTTCAAATATTCCTTCTATCTGGACATCCCATAGATGGTCCCATGGGGACAAATTCCCAGGACCCTTGGGTAATAGGTAAAGTGAGAGAGATAGAAAGACAGGGAGATTATAGTCTCCTTTGACAGAAAGAGAGAGAGAGAGATGTTAGGCTCCTTTGAAAGAGGGAGAGTGTGATGCTAGGCTTCTTAGGGAGAGAGAGAAAGGGTGAGATGCTAGAATTCTTGTAGAGAGAGAGAGAGAGAGAGATGCTAGGCTTCTTTGAGAGAGAGAGGGGGGAGAGAGATGCTAGTCTACTTTGAGAGAGAGAGTGGGCATTGTAGGCTCCTTTGAGATAGAGAGTGAGAGAGAGAGGGATTCTAGGCTCCTTTGAGAGAAAGAGAGATATACAGAGACAGAGAGATGATAGGCTCCTTTGAGAGAGAGAGAGAGAAGGAGAGAGATTATAGGCTCCTTTAAGAGAAAGAGAGATATACAGAGACAGAAAGATGCTATGCTTCGAGAGAGAGAGGGATGCTAGTCTCCTTTGAAAGAGAGAGAGTTACATGCTAGTCTCCTTTCACAGAGAGAGAAACAGAGAGAGATGGACAGAGAGAGAGATGATAGGCTCTTTTGTGAGAGAGAGAGAGAGAGAGAGGGATAATAGGCCACTCTGGGAGAGAGAGAGGGGGGTTGAGAGATTCTAGGCTCCTTAGAGAGAAAGAGAGATATACAGAGACAGAGAGATGCTAGGCTCCTTTGAGTGTGATGCTAGGCTCATTAAAGAGAGAGACAGAGGGACAGTGAAGAGAGAGTATCTAGACTAATTTGAGAGAGAGAGAGAGATGCTAGGCTAATTAGAGGGAGAGAGACAGACAGAGATGCTATGCAACTCTTAGAGAGAGATTCTTGACTACTGTGAGAAAGAGAGAGAGATGCTAGGCACCTTTGAGAGAAAGAGATAGATGCTAGGATGATTTGAGAAAGAGAGAGAGATACTAGACTCATTTGAGAGAGAGAGAGGGAGATACATGCTAGACTCCTTAGAGAGAGATAGACAGAGAGAGACTGAGAGATGTTAGGCCCCTTTGTGAGAAGGAGAGAGAGAAAGACAGGGAGTTGCTAGGCTCCTTTGGGAGAGACAGAGAGAGAGATGCTTGGCTTCTTTGAGAGAGAGAGGGAGAGATATTCTAGGCTACTTTGAGAAAAAGAGAGATATACAGTAACAGAGATATGCTAGGCTCCTTGGAGAGAGAGAGACATGCTCGGCTCCTTTGAATGAGAGAGATAAAGGGATACATGCAAGGCTCCGTTGAGAGACACAGAGAGAGAGTGAGGGATGCTAGGCTCCTTTGAGAGAAAGAGAGAAAAAAGGCGGAGATTCTAGTCTCCTTTGAGAAAAAGAGAGATAGTGAGACAGAGAGATGGTAAGCTCTTTTGAGAGAGAGAGTGTGATGCTAGGCTTCTTAGTGAGAGAGAGAAAGGGAGAGATGCTAGAATCCTTTGAGAGATAGAGAGAGATGCTTGTCTCCTTTGAAAGAGAGCGAGTGTGATGGTAGGTTTCTTAGCGAGAGGGAGAAAGATAGAGATCCTAGAATCCCTTTAGAGAGAGAGAGAAAGGCATGCTAGTACACTTTGTGGGGGAGGGAGTGAGAGGTAGAGACGATTTGCTCCTTGGAGAGAGAGAGAGTGAGATGGTTGACACTGTTGAGAGCGAGAGAGAGAGAGGGAGAGAAATGCTAAGCTGCTTCGAGACAAAGAGAGAGGGAGAGATAGAGATATGCTAGGCTACTTTGAGAGAGAGGGAGGGAGAGATATGCTAGGCTCCTTAGAGAGAGAAAGAGGGATAGATATGCTAGGCTTCTTTGAGAGAGAGAGAGAGAGAGACCTGGAGAGACAGAGAGAGAGATTCTAGGCTCCTTTTAGAGAAAGAAAGATATACAGAGACAGAGAGACTCCAGGCTACTTTGATAGAGAGAGTGATGCTAGACTCCTTTGAATGAGAGACAGAGAGAGATACATGCTAGGTTCCGTTGGGAGAGAGAGAGACAGACAGAGTGAGATGAAAGACTCGTTAGAGAGAGGGAGATAGAGTGAGGGATGCTCGGCTCTTTTGAGAGAAAGAGGGAGATAGTAAGACAGGGAGATTGCAGGCTCCTTTGAGAGAGAGAGAGAGAGAGAGATGCAAAGCTTCTTGAGAGAGAGGGAGAGAGAGAGATGCTTGGCTCCATTGAGAGAGAGAGATGCTAAGCTCCTTTGAGAGACAGAGAGAGAGAGATGCTACTCTACTTTGAGAGTGAGAGACATAGGGATGCTAGACTCCTTTCAGAGAGAGAGAGAGTTATATATGCAAGGATTCTTTGAGAGAGGCAGAGTGAGGGAGAGTGATTCTAGTCTCCTTTGAGAGAAAGAGAGAGAGGTAGAAAGAGAGATGCTAGGCAGATTTGAAAGAGAAAGAGTGTGATGCAAGGTCTCTTACGGAGACAGAGAAAGTGAGATGCTAATATCCTTTGATATATATAGATATATTTATATATATGTATATATACTATACTTCTTTGAGAGAGACAGAGAGAGAGGGAAAGAGATGCTATTCTACTTTAATAGAGAGAGAGAGAGGGCTGGTAGGCTCCTTTGAGATAGAGATAGAGAGAGATGATACGCTTCTTTGAGAGAGAGAGTGAGAGAGAGTGTGTCTAGTCTGCTTTGGGAGGAAGGAGAGAGATGTAGACGGATAGATATTAGGCTCCTTTGAAAGACAGACAGTGTGATGCTAGGCTTCTTAGGGAGAGAGAGAAAGAGAGTGATGCTAGAATCCTTTGAGAGAGAGAGAGAGATGCTAGGCTTCTTTGAGAGAGAGAGAGTCAGAGTGAGACAGAGAGATAGAGATTCTATTTTCCTTTGAGAGAGTGAGAGCAATACACGCTGGCTCCTTGAGAGAGAGAGATAAAAGGAGAGAGAGAGAGAGAGAAGATAGGCTCCTTTGAGAGAGAGAGAGGTTGAGGGATGCTAGGCTCCTTTGAGAGAAAGAGAGAGAGATAGAAAGACGGAGATTCTAGTCTCTTTGAGAGAAAGAGGGAGAGATAGAGAGATGTTAGGCTCATTTGAAAGAGGGAGAGTGTGGTGCTAGGCTTCTTAGGGAGAGATAGAATTTGAGCGATGCTAGAATCCTTAGAGAGAGAGAGAGAGATGCTAGGCTTCTCTGAGAGAGAGACAGAGTGAGACAGAGAGATAGAGATTCTGGGTTCCTTTGAGTGAGGGAGAGCAATACACGCTGGCTCTTTGAGAGAGAGATAAACAGAGAGACAGAGAGGATATAGGCTCCTTTGAGAGAGAGATGCTAGGACTCTTTGAGAGAATTAAGTAAAGAGAAAAAGTATGCAATTATACTGACTTTTATAATTACCTATAGAAGTACATTTACCAGTGTTTTCTGTTTGTTTGGATTCAGATAGCTGTCTCATTTAATTTAATTTTCAGTCTGAAGAAATTCCTGTAGCATTTATTTTCATTGTGTAGGTGTAATTCACATGTCATACAATTCATCCCCTTAAAATACACAATAGAGTGGTGGCTGGTATATTCACAGAGCTGTGCCACCATTGCTACCATCAATTTTCAGATATTTTCATTATGACACAAGGGAGAACTGTCCCTAGCCGTAGGTAATCACGAATCTACTTTCCGTCCTGTAGGCTCGGCTCTTCTGGACATTTCCTATAAGTGAGGATCATACAATGTGTGATTCTTTGTGTTTTCCTCCAGTTAGCATGAAAACTTAGGGTTTCACCCATGTTGTGTGTATCAGGACTTCATATTTCTCATGGCTGTATAATTCTCTCCCTTTAGTGTTCCTTGTAAGACATGTCAGCTAGCAACAAGTTTCCTCAGTTTTTATTTACCTAAGGATGTCTTTTTTCACCTTCATCTGTGAAAGGTAATTTGCTAGATATAAGACTCTTGTTTGAGTTTTTACTTCCAGCAATGAGAACATGTTGTCCCCACTGCCTTCCAACTGCTATCATGTCTGATGAGAAGTCAGCTGTTAACCTTACTGGAGTGTACATGTATATCACGTTATTTTTCTCTTTTTGCCTTCAAGATCTTTATCTTTGGCTTTCGGTATTTTGCCTATGATGTGCCCAGATGGAGAGCTCTTTGTGTTTATGCTCCTTGGAATTTGTAGAGTTTCTTGGATGGATGTATTGTATTTTGGTCACATTTTGGGAATTTTCTGCCATTAAATACTTTAAATATTTTTCTGTTCCTTTCTCCAATCCTGCTTGTATTCGCATTGCACGTGTGGCTGCACTTATTGATGCCCCACATTTCTCTGTGGCTCTTCGTTTTCTTTCATTCACTAATTTTTCCCTCTGTTCTGCAAAATCCATAATCTCCATGGATCTCGCTTTAAGTTGGCTGCTGCTTACTTCTGCCAGCTCAAATCTACATTTTGGTTATGGTTCTTAACTCCAAGATTTCCATTTGGTTCTAAAAAAATACAATTTCTGCCTCTCAATAGTATACTCTCTTTGATGAGCTTTTTTCACTGTACCTTCCTTTAGCTCTTTACGTATGAGAGCTGTGAGGAAAGGTACCCACTTTGTCCCTGCCTGCACCTCCCAGGAGTAGAGCACTCCAAGTAGAGCTTCTGATACACAGTGCATGGGTTTGGTAGGTAAGGTTACAAGTCATGCCTCAGATGCCACAAACTCGCTATTCTTACCGACAAATACTCAGTTGTCCTGAATGAATATTTCTTAAAATGCTGTATACCTTTAGGATAACTTCTAGAGACTTTAACTGCTTTAAAAATAATTTTTACCTGTTCCTTTGTTGATCTACAATTTGTCTTTCAAGAAGTCCCAGTCCTCTTCCACATGATTTTTTAACAATATTTGTTGTGGCTAGAAGAGTTAACATAAGACCTACCGTCTACCAGATGTGTTTTTTAGTGTTTAATGTAGTATTGTTGGCAGTGCCGTACAGCAGATCTCCAGAGTTTATTCATCTTCCTTAACTGAGACTTTACACTCCTTGTTTAGTAACTCCGCATTTCCCATGACCCTAACCCTGGCCAACACCATTCCACCATTTGGTTATATGGATTTGACTACTTTAGATACTACATGTTAAGTGTATTCATGCAGTATTTCTCTTTCTGTGACTGGCTTGTTTCATTTAATGTTCTCAAGGGGTTCATCCATGTTGTTGCATATTGCAAAATTTCCTTTCTTCAAGGCTAAATTGGATTCCATTGTATGTCTAAACCACATATTCTTTCCATATTCATATGTCGATGGGCATCTTGGTTGTTACCACCTCTTAGCTATTCAGAATCACGTTGCAGTGAACAATGGAGTGCGGGTGTCTCGTTGAGAGCCAGATTTTAGTCCTTTTGAGTCAATACCCACAAGTGTGGTTGCTGGATCATACGGTAGTTCTGTTGTTAGTGTTCTGAGGGAGCTCCCGTCCTTGCAAGCTTGGAAAACCTGCTTTCAGCTGCTCTACCAAAGCAGGTAAAAGGGGATCCTGCATCACTTCCAGTCAGTGTTCTTGATGCTTTCTGTTGTGCGTTTTCTAGATCAACTGGATGACACTTCTTGCAGCTATGTTATCAAGGATGACACCAAGCCCCACATACGAATGTGAGTTTGAACAGACTTAGAACCTGGGCGTCCAACCAAAGTGTGGATATTTTTACCCTCCTTGTGTTCCCCCATAGCTCCTTCCTCACAGGGGCTTTAGCTCCACTCTGGGGGAGAAGTGGTAGATTTCTCTGGGTGTATGTGGGAAGCTTTTCAAATATTCCTTCTATCTGGACATCCCATAGATGGTCCCATGGGGACAAATTCCCAGGACCCTTGGGTAATAGGTAAAGTGAGAGAGATAGAAAGACAGGGAGATTATAGTCTCCTTTGACAGAAAGAGAGAGAGAGAGATGTTAGGCTCCTTTGAAAGAGGGAGAGTGTGATGCTAGGCTTCTTAGGGAGAGAGAGAAAGGGTGAGATGCTAGAATTCTTGTAGAGAGAGAGAGAGAGAGATATGCTAGGCTTCTTTGAGAGAGAGAGGGGGGAGAGAGATGCTAGTCTACTTTGAGAGAGAGAGTGGGCATTGTAGGCTCCTTTGAGATAGAGAGTGAGAGAGAGAGGGATTCTAGGCTCCTTTGAGAGAAAGAGAGATATACAGAGACAGAGAGATGATAGGCTCCTTTGAGAGAGAGAGAGAGAAGGAGAGAGATTATAGGCTCCTTTAAGAGAAAGAGAGATATACAGAGACAGAAAGATGCTATGCTTCGAGAGAGAGAGGGATGCTAGTCTCCTTTGAAAGAGAGAGAGTTACATGCTAGTCTCCTTTCACAGAGAGAGAAACAGAGAGAGATGGACAGAGAGAGAGATGATAGGCTCTTTTGTGAGAGAGAGAGAGAGAGAGAGGGATAATAGGCCACTCTGGGAGAGAGAGAGGGGGGTTGAGAGATTCTAGGCTCCTTAGAGAGAAAGAGAGATATACAGAGACAGAGAGATGCTAGGCTCCTTTGAGTGTGATGCTAGGCTCATTAAAGAGAGAGACAGAGGGACAGTGAAGAGAGAGTATCTAGACTAATTTGAGAGAGAGAGAGAGATGCTAGGCTAATTAGAGGGAGAGAGACAGACAGAGATGCTATGCAACTCTTAGAGAGAGATTCTTGACTACTGTGAGAAAGAGAGAGAGATGCTAGGCACCTTTGAGAGAAAGAGATAGATGCTAGGATGATTTGAGAAAGAGAGAGAGATACTAGACTCATTTGAGAGAGAGAGAGGGAGATACATGCTAGACTCCTTAGAGAGAGATAGACAGAGAGAGACTGAGAGATGTTAGGCCCCTTTGTGAGAAGGAGAGAGAGAAAGACAGGGAGTTGCTAGGCTCCTTTGGGAGAGACAGAGAGAGAGATGCTTGGCTTCTTTGAGAGAGAGAGGGAGAGATATTCTAGGCTACTTTGAGAAAAAGAGAGATATACAGTAACAGAGATATGCTAGGCTCCTTGGAGAGAGAGAGACATGCTCGGCTCCTTTGAATGAGAGAGATAAAGGGATACATGCAAGGCTCCGTTGAGAGACACAGAGAGAGAGTGAGGGATGCTAGGCTCCTTTGAGAGAAAGAGAGAAAAAAGGCGGAGATTCTAGTCTCCTTTGAGAAAAAGAGAGATAGTGAGACAGAGAGATGGTAAGCTCTTTTGAGAGAGAGAGTGTGATGCTAGGCTTCTTAGTGAGAGAGAGAAAGGGAGAGATGCTAGAATCCTTTGAGAGATAGAGAGAGATGCTTGTCTCCTTTGAAAGAGAGCGAGTGTGATGGTAGGTTTCTTAGCGAGAGGGAGAAAGATAGAGATCCTAGAATCCCTTTAGAGAGAGAGAGAAAGGCATGCTAGTACACTTTGTGGGGGAGGGAGTGAGAGGTAGAGACGATTTGCTCCTTGGAGAGAGAGAGAGTGAGATGGTTGACACTGTTGAGAGCGAGAGAGAGAGAGGGAGAGAAATGCTAAGCTGCTTCGAGACAAAGAGAGAGGGAGAGATAGAGATATGCTAGGCTACTTTGAGAGAGAGGGAGGGAGAGATATGCTAGGCTCCTTAGAGAGAGAAAGAGGGATAGATATGCTAGGCTTCTTTGAGAGAGAGAGAGAGAGAGACCTGGAGAGACAGAGAGAGAGATTCTAGGCTCCTTTTAGAGAAAGAAAGATATACAGAGACAGAGAGACTCCAGGCTACTTTGATAGAGAGAGTGATGCTAGACTCCTTTGAATGAGAGACAGAGAGAGATACATGCTAGGTTCCGTTGGGAGAGAGAGAGACAGACAGAGTGAGATGAAAGACTCGTTAGAGAGAGGGAGATAGAGTGAGGGATGCTCGGCTCTTTTGAGAGAAAGAGGGAGATAGTAAGACAGGGAGATTGCAGGCTCCTTTGAGAGAGAGAGAGAGAGAGAGATGCAAAGCTTCTTGAGAGAGAGGGAGAGAGAGAGATGCTTGGCTCCATTGAGAGAGAGAGATGCTAAGCTCCTTTGAGAGACAGAGAGAGAGAGATGCTACTCTACTTTGAGAGTGAGAGACATAGGGATGCTAGACTCCTTTCAGAGAGAGAGAGAGTTATATATGCAAGGATTCTTTGAGAGAGGCAGAGTGAGGGAGAGTGATTCTAGTCTCCTTTGAGAGAAAGAGAGAGAGGTAGAAAGAGAGATGCTAGGCAGATTTGAAAGAGAAAGAGTGTGATGCAAGGTCTCTTACGGAGACAGAGAAAGTGAGATGCTAATATCCTTTGATATATATAGATATATTTATATATATGTATATATACTATACTTCTTTGAGAGAGACAGAGAGAGAGGGAAAGAGATGCTATTCTACTTTAATAGAGAGAGAGAGAGGGCTGGTAGGCTCCTTTGAGATAGAGATAGAGAGAGATGATACGCTTCTTTGAGAGAGAGAGTGAGAGAGAGTGTGTCTAGTCTGCTTTGGGAGGAAGGAGAGAGATGTAGACGGATAGATATTAGGCTCCTTTGAAAGACAGACAGTGTGATGCTAGGCTTCTTAGGGAGAGAGAGAAAGAGAGTGATGCTAGAATCCTTTGAGAGAGAGAGAGAGATGCTAGGCTTCTTTGAGAGAGAGAGAGTCAGAGTGAGACAGAGAGATAGAGATTCTATTTTCCTTTGAGAGAGTGAGAGCAATACACGCTGGCTCCTTGAGAGAGAGAGATAAAAGGAGAGAGAGAGAGAGAGAAGATAGGCTCCTTTGAGAGAGAGAGAGGTTGAGGGATGCTAGGCTCCTTTGAGAGAAAGAGAGAGAGATAGAAAGACGGAGATTCTAGTCTCTTTGAGAGAAAGAGGGAGAGATAGAGAGATGTTAGGCTCATTTGAAAGAGGGAGAGTGTGGTGCTAGGCTTCTTAGGGAGAGATAGAATTTGAGCGATGCTAGAATCCTTAGAGAGAGAGAGAGAGATGCTAGGCTTCTCTGAGAGAGAGACAGAGTGAGACAGAGAGATAGAGATTCTGGGTTCCTTTGAGTGAGGGAGAGCAATACACGCTGGCTCTTTGAGAGAGAGATAAACAGAGAGACAGAGAGGATATAGGCTCCTTTGAGAGAGAGATGCTAGGACTCTTTGAGAGAATTAAGTAAAGAGAAAAAGTATGCAATTATACTGACTTTTATAATTACCTATAGAAGTACATTTACCAGTGTTTTCTGTTTGTTTGGATTCAGATAGCTGTCTCATTTAATTTAATTTTCAGTCTGAAGAAATTCCTGTAGCATTTATTTTCATTGTGTAGGTGTAATTCACATGTCATACAATTCATCCCCTTAAAATACACAATAGAGTGGTGGCTGGTATATTCACAGAGCTGTGCCACCATTGCTACCATCAATTTTCAGATATTTTCATTATGACACAAGGGAGAACTGTCCCTAGCCGTAGGTAATCACGAATCTACTTTCCGTCCTGTAGGCTCGGCTCTTCTGGACATTTCCTATAAGTGAGGATCATACAATGTGTGATTCTTTGTGTTTTCCTCCAGTTAGCATGAAAACTTAGGGTTTCACCCATGTTGTGTGTATCAGGACTTCATATTTCTCATGGCTGTATAATTCTCTCCCTTTAGTGTTCCTTGTAAGACATGTCAGCTAGCAACAAGTTTCCTCAGTTTTTATTTACCTAAGGATGTCTTTTTTCACCTTCATCTGTGAAAGGTAATTTGCTAGATATAAGACTCTTGTTTGAGTTTTTACTTCCAGCAATGAGAACATGTTGTCCCCACTGCCTTCCAACTGCTATCATGTCTGATGAGAAGTCAGCTGTTAACCTTACTGGAGTGTACATGTATATCACGTTATTTTTCTCTTTTTGCCTTCAAGATCTTTATCTTTGGCTTTCGGTATTTTGCCTATGATGTGCCCAGATGGAGAGCTCTTTGTGTTTATGCTCCTTGGAATTTGTAGAGTTTCTTGGATGGATGTATTGTATTTTGGTCACATTTTGGGAATTTTCTGCCATTAAATACTTTAAATATTTTTCTGTTCCTTTCTCCAATCCTGCTTGTATTCGCATTGCACGTGTGGCTGCACTTATTGATGCCCCACATTTCTCTGTGGCTCTTCGTTTTCTTTCATTCACTAATTTTTCCCTCTGTTCTGCAAAATCCATAATCTCCATGGATCTCGCTTTAAGTTGGCTGCTGCTTACTTCTGCCAGCTCAAATCTACATTTTGGTTATGGTTCTTAACTCCAAGATTTCCATTTGGTTCTAAAAAAATACAATTTCTGCCTCTCAATAGTATACTCTCTTTGATGAGCTTTTTTCACTGTACCTTCCTTTAGCTCTTTACGTATGAGAGCTGTGAGGAAAGGTACCCACTTTGTCCCTGCCTGCACCTCCCAGGAGTAGAGCACTCCAAGTAGAGCTTCTGATACACAGTGCATGGGTTTGGTAGGTAAGGTTACAAGTCATGCCTCAGATGCCACAAACTCGCTATTCTTACCGACAAATACTCAGTTGTCCTGAATGAATATTTCTTAAAATGCTGTATACCTTTAGGATAACTTCTAGAGACTTTAACTGCTTTAAAAATAATTTTTACCTGTTCCTTTGTTGATCTACAATTTGTCTTTCAAGAAGTCCCAGTCCTCTTCCACATGATTTTTTAACAATATTTGTTGTGGCTAGAAGAGTTAACATAAGACCTACCGTCTACCAGATGTGTTTTTTAGTGTTTAATGTAGTATTGTTGGCAGTGCCGTACAGCAGATCTCCAGAGTTTATTCATCTTCCTTAACTGAGACTTTACACTCCTTGTTTAGTAACTCCGCATTTCCCATGACCCTAACCCTGGCCAACACCATTCCACCATTTGGTTATATGGATTTGACTACTTTAGATACTACATGTTAAGTGTATTCATGCAGTATTTCTCTTTCTGTGACTGGCTTGTTTCATTTAATGTTCTCAAGGGGTTCATCCATGTTGTTGCATATTGCAAAATTTCCTTTCTTCAAGGCTAAATTGGATTCCATTGTATGTCTAAACCACATATTCTTTCCATATTCATATGTCGATGGGCATCTTGGTTGTTACCACCTCTTAGCTATTCAGAATCACGTTGCAGTGAACAATGGAGTGCGGGTGTCTCGTTGAGAGCCAGATTTTAGTCCTTTTGAGTCAATACCCACAAGTGTGGTTGCTGGATCATACGGTAGTTCTGTTGTTAGTGTTCTGAGGGAGCTCCCGTCCTTGCAAGCTTGGAAAACCTGCTTTCAGCTGCTCTACCAAAGCAGGTAAAAGGGGATCCTGCATCACTTCCAGTCAGTGTTCTTGATGCTTTCTGTTGTGCGTTTTCTAGATCAACTGGATGACACTTCTTGCAGCTATGTTATCAAGGATGACACCAAGCCCCACATACGAATGTGAGTTTGAACAGACTTAGAACCTGGGCGTCCAACCAAAGTGTGGATATTTTTACCCTCCTTGTGTTCCCCCATAGCTCCTTCCTCACAGGGGCTTTAGCTCCACTCTGGGGGAGAAGTGGTAGATTTCTCTGGGTGTATGTGGGAAGCTTTTCAAATATTCCTTCTATCTGGACATCCCATAGATGGTCCCATGGGGACAAATTCCCAGGACCCTTGGGTAATAGGTAAAGTGAGAGAGATAGAAAGACAGGGAGATTATAGTCTCCTTTGACAGAAAGAGAGAGAGAGAGATGTTAGGCTCCTTTGAAAGAGGGAGAGTGTGATGCTAGGCTTCTTAGGGAGAGAGAGAAAGGGTGAGATGCTAGAATTCTTGTAGAGAGAGAGAGAGAGAGATATGCTAGGCTTCTTTGAGAGAGAGAGGGGGGAGAGAGATGCTAGTCTACTTTGAGAGAGAGAGTGGGCATTGTAGGCTCCTTTGAGATAGAGAGTGAGAGAGAGAGGGATTCTAGGCTCCTTTGAGAGAAAGAGAGATATACAGAGACAGAGAGATGATAGGCTCCTTTGAGAGAGAGAGAGAGAAGGAGAGAGATTATAGGCTCCTTTAAGAGAAAGAGAGATATACAGAGACAGAAAGATGCTATGCTTCGAGAGAGAGAGGGATGCTAGTCTCCTTTGAAAGAGAGAGAGTTACATGCTAGTCTCCTTTCACAGAGAGAGAAACAGAGAGAGATGGACAGAGAGAGAGATGATAGGCTCTTTTGTGAGAGAGAGAGAGAGAGAGAGGGATAATAGGCCACTCTGGGAGAGAGAGAGGGGGGTTGAGAGATTCTAGGCTCCTTAGAGAGAAAGAGAGATATACAGAGACAGAGAGATGCTAGGCTCCTTTGAGTGTGATGCTAGGCTCATTAAAGAGAGAGACAGAGGGACAGTGAAGAGAGAGTATCTAGACTAATTTGAGAGAGAGAGAGAGATGCTAGGCTAATTAGAGGGAGAGAGACAGACAGAGATGCTATGCAACTCTTAGAGAGAGATTCTTGACTACTGTGAGAAAGAGAGAGAGATGCTAGGCACCTTTGAGAGAAAGAGATAGATGCTAGGATGATTTGAGAAAGAGAGAGAGATACTAGACTCATTTGAGAGAGAGAGAGGGAGATACATGCTAGACTCCTTAGAGAGAGATAGACAGAGAGAGACTGAGAGATGTTAGGCCCCTTTGTGAGAAGGAGAGAGAGAAAGACAGGGAGTTGCTAGGCTCCTTTGGGAGAGACAGAGAGAGAGATGCTTGGCTTCTTTGAGAGAGAGAGGGAGAGATATTCTAGGCTACTTTGAGAAAAAGAGAGATATACAGTAACAGAGATATGCTAGGCTCCTTGGAGAGAGAGAGACATGCTCGGCTCCTTTGAATGAGAGAGATAAAGGGATACATGCAAGGCTCCGTTGAGAGACACAGAGAGAGAGTGAGGGATGCTAGGCTCCTTTGAGAGAAAGAGAGAAAAAAGGCGGAGATTCTAGTCTCCTTTGAGAAAAAGAGAGATAGTGAGACAGAGAGATGGTAAGCTCTTTTGAGAGAGAGAGTGTGATGCTAGGCTTCTTAGTGAGAGAGAGAAAGGGAGAGATGCTAGAATCCTTTGAGAGATAGAGAGAGATGCTTGTCTCCTTTGAAAGAGAGCGAGTGTGATGGTAGGTTTCTTAGCGAGAGGGAGAAAGATAGAGATCCTAGAATCCCTTTAGAGAGAGAGAGAAAGGCATGCTAGTACACTTTGTGGGGGAGGGAGTGAGAGGTAGAGACGATTTGCTCCTTGGAGAGAGAGAGAGTGAGATGGTTGACACTGTTGAGAGCGAGAGAGAGAGAGGGAGAGAAATGCTAAGCTGCTTCGAGACAAAGAGAGAGGGAGAGATAGAGATATGCTAGGCTACTTTGAGAGAGAGGGAGGGAGAGATATGCTAGGCTCCTTAGAGAGAGAAAGAGGGATAGATATGCTAGGCTTCTTTGAGAGAGAGAGAGAGAGAGACCTGGAGAGACAGAGAGAGAGATTCTAGGCTCCTTTTAGAGAAAGAAAGATATACAGAGACAGAGAGACTCCAGGCTACTTTGATAGAGAGAGTGATGCTAGACTCCTTTGAATGAGAGACAGAGAGAGATACATGCTAGGTTCCGTTGGGAGAGAGAGAGACAGACAGAGTGAGATGAAAGACTCGTTAGAGAGAGGGAGATAGAGTGAGGGATGCTCGGCTCTTTTGAGAGAAAGAGGGAGATAGTAAGACAGGGAGATTGCAGGCTCCTTTGAGAGAGAGAGAGAGAGAGAGATGCAAAGCTTCTTGAGAGAGAGGGAGAGAGAGAGATGCTTGGCTCCATTGAGAGAGAGAGATGCTAAGCTCCTTTGAGAGACAGAGAGAGAGAGATGCTACTCTACTTTGAGAGTGAGAGACATAGGGATGCTAGACTCCTTTCAGAGAGAGAGAGAGTTATATATGCAAGGATTCTTTGAGAGAGGCAGAGTGAGGGAGAGTGATTCTAGTCTCCTTTGAGAGAAAGAGAGAGAGGTAGAAAGAGAGATGCTAGGCAGATTTGAAAGAGAAAGAGTGTGATGCAAGGTCTCTTACGGAGACAGAGAAAGTGAGATGCTAATATCCTTTGATATATATAGATATATTTATATATATGTATATATACTATACTTCTTTGAGAGAGACAGAGAGAGAGGGAAAGAGATGCTATTCTACTTTAATAGAGAGAGAGAGAGGGCTGGTAGGCTCCTTTGAGATAGAGATAGAGAGAGATGATACGCTTCTTTGAGAGAGAGAGTGAGAGAGAGAGTGTCTAGTCTGCTTTGGGAGGAAGGAGAGAGATGTAGACGGATAGATATTAGGCTCCTTTGAAAGACAGACAGTGTGATGCTAGGCTTCTTAGGGAGAGAGAGAAAGAGAGTGATGCTAGAATCCTTTGAGAGAGAGAGAGAGATGCTAGGCTTCTTTGAGAGAGAGAGAGTCAGAGTGAGACAGAGAGATAGAGATTCTATTTTCCTTTGAGAGAGTGAGAGCAATACACGCTGGCTCCTTGAGAGAGAGAGATAAAAGGAGAGAGAGAGAGAGAGAGAAGATAGGCTCCTTTGAGAGAGAGAGAGGTTGAGGGATGCTAGGCTCCTTTGAGAGAAAGAGAGAGAGATAGAAAGACGGAGATTCTAGTCTCTTTGAGAGAAAGAGGGAGAGATAGAGAGATGTTAGGCTCATTTGAAAGAGGGAGAGTGTGGTGCTAGGCTTCTTAGGGAGAGATAGAATTTGAGCGATGCTAGAATCCTTAGAGAGAGAGAGAGAGATGCTAGGCTTCTCTGAGAGAGAGACAGAGTGAGACAGAGAGATAGAGATTCTGGGTTCCTTTGAGTGAGGGAGAGCAATACACGCTGGCTCTTTGAGAGAGAGATAAACAGAGAGACAGAGAGGATATAGGCTCCTTTGAGAGAGAGATGCTAGGACTCTTTGAGAGAATTAAGTAAAGAGAAAAAGTATGCAATTATACTGACTTTTATAATTACCTATAGAAGTACATTTACCAGTGTTTTCTGTTTGTTTGGATTCAGATAGCTGTCTCATTTAATTTAATTTTCAGTCTGAAGAAATTCCTGTAGCATTTATTTTCATTGTGTAGGTGTAATTCACATGTCATACAATTCATCCCCTTAAAATACACAATAGAGTGGTGGCTGGTATATTCACAGAGCTGTGCCACCATTGCTACCATCAATTTTCAGATATTTTCATTATGACACAAGGGAGAACTGTCCCTAGCCGTAGGTAATCACGAATCTACTTTCCGTCCTGTAGGCTCGGCTCTTCTGGACATTTCCTATAAGTGAGGATCATACAATGTGTGATTCTTTGTGTTTTCCTCCAGTTAGCATGAAAACTTAGGGTTTCACCCATGTTGTGTGTATCAGGACTTCATATTTCTCATGGCTGTATAATTCTCTCCCTTTAGTGTTCCTTGTAAGACATGTCAGCTAGCAACAAGTTTCCTCAGTTTTTATTTACCTAAGGATGTCTTTTTTCACCTTCATCTGTGAAAGGTAATTTGCTAGATATAAGACTCTTGTTTGAGTTTTTACTTCCAGCAATGAGAACATGTTGTCCCCACTGCCTTCCAACTGCTATCATGTCTGATGAGAAGTCAGCTGTTAACCTTACTGGAGTGTACATGTATATCACGTTATTTTTCTCTTTTTGCCTTCAAGATCTTTATCTTTGGCTTTCGGTATTTTGCCTATGATGTGCCCAGATGGAGAGCTCTTTGTGTTTATGCTCCTTGGAATTTGTAGAGTTTCTTGGATGGATGTATTGTATTTTGGTCACATTTTGGGAATTTTCTGCCATTAAATACTTTAAATATTTTTCTGTTCCTTTCTCCAATCCTGCTTGTATTCGCATTGCACGTGTGGCTGCACTTATTGATGCCCCACATTTCTCTGTGGCTCTTCGTTTTCTTTCATTCACTAATTTTTCCCTCTGTTCTGCAAAATCCATAATCTCCATGGATCTCGCTTTAAGTTGGCTGCTGCTTACTTCTGCCAGCTCAAATCTACATTTTGGTTATGGTTCTTAACTCCAAGATTTCCATTTGGTTCTAAAAAAATACAATTTCTGCCTCTCAATAGTATACTCTCTTTGATGAGCTTTTTTCACTGTACCTTCCTTTAGCTCTTTACGTATGAGAGCTGTGAGGAAAGGTACCCACTTTGTCCCTGCCTGCACCTCCCAGGAGTAGAGCACTCCAAGTAGAGCTTCTGATACACAGTGCATGGGTTTGGTAGGTAAGGTTACAAGTCATGCCTCAGATGCCACAAACTCGCTATTCTTACCGACAAATACTCAGTTGTCCTGAATGAATATTTCTTAAAATGCTGTATACCTTTAGGATAACTTCTAGAGACTTTAACTGCTTTAAAAATAATTTTTACCTGTTCCTTTGTTGATCTACAATTTGTCTTTCAAGAAGTCCCAGTCCTCTTCCACATGATTTTTTAACAATATTTGTTGTGGCTAGAAGAGTTAACATAAGACCTACCGTCTACCAGATGTGTTTTTTAGTGTTTAATGTAGTATTGTTGGCAGTGCCGTACAGCAGATCTCCAGAGTTTATTCATCTTCCTTAACTGAGACTTTACACTCCTTGTTTAGTAACTCCGCATTTCCCATGACCCTAACCCTGGCCAACACCATTCCACCATTTGGTTATATGGATTTGACTACTTTAGATACTACATGTTAAGTGTATTCATGCAGTATTTCTCTTTCTGTGACTGGCTTGTTTCATTTAATGTTCTCAAGGGGTTCATCCATGTTGTTGCATATTGCAAAATTTCCTTTCTTCAAGGCTAAATTGGATTCCATTGTATGTCTAAACCACATATTCTTTCCATATTCATATGTCGATGGGCATCTTGGTTGTTACCACCTCTTAGCTATTCAGAATCACGTTGCAGTGAACAATGGAGTGCGGGTGTCTCGTTGAGAGCCAGATTTTAGTCCTTTTGAGTCAATACCCACAAGTGTGGTTGCTGGATCATACGGTAGTTCTGTTGTTAGTGTTCTGAGGGAGCTCCCGTCCTTGCAAGCTTGGAAAACCTGCTTTCAGCTGCTCTACCAAAGCAGGTAAAAGGGGATCCTGCATCACTTCCAGTCAGTGTTCTTGATGCTTTCTGTTGTGCGTTTTCTAGATCAACTGGATGACACTTCTTGCAGCTATGTTATCAAGGATGACACCAAGCCCCACATACGAATGTGAGTTTGAACAGACTTAGAACCTGGGCGTCCAACCAAAGTGTGGATATTTTTACCCTCCTTGTGTTCCCCCATAGCTCCTTCCTCACAGGGGCTTTAGCTCCACTCTGGGGGAGAAGTGGTAGATTTCTCTGGGTGTATGTGGGAAGCTTTTCAAATATTCCTTCTATCTGGACATCCCATAGATGGTCCCATGGGGACAAATTCCCAGGACCCTTGGGTAATAGGTAAAGTGAGAGAGATAGAAAGACAGGGAGATTATAGTCTCCTTTGACAGAAAGAGAGAGAGAGAGATGTTAGGCTCCTTTGAAAGAGGGAGAGTGTGATGCTAGGCTTCTTAGGGAGAGAGAGAAAGGGTGAGATGCTAGAATTCTTGTAGAGAGAGAGAGAGAGAGATATGCTAGGCTTCTTTGAGAGAGAGAGGGGGGAGAGAGATGCTAGTCTACTTTGAGAGAGAGAGTGGGCATTGTAGGCTCCTTTGAGATAGAGAGTGAGAGAGAGAGGGATTCTAGGCTCCTTTGAGAGAAAGAGAGATATACAGAGACAGAGAGATGATAGGCTCCTTTGAGAGAGAGAGAGAGAAGGAGAGAGATTATAGGCTCCTTTAAGAGAAAGAGAGATATACAGAGACAGAAAGATGCTATGCTTCGAGAGAGAGAGGGATGCTAGTCTCCTTTGAAAGAGAGAGAGTTACATGCTAGTCTCCTTTCACAGAGAGAGAAACAGAGAGAGATGGACAGAGAGAGAGATGATAGGCTCTTTTGTGAGAGAGAGAGAGAGAGAGAGGGATAATAGGCCACTCTGGGAGAGAGAGAGGGGGGTTGAGAGATTCTAGGCTCCTTAGAGAGAAAGAGAGATATACAGAGACAGAGAGATGCTAGGCTCCTTTGAGTGTGATGCTAGGCTCATTAAAGAGAGAGACAGAGGGACAGTGAAGAGAGAGTATCTAGACTAATTTGAGAGAGAGAGAGAGATGCTAGGCTAATTAGAGGGAGAGAGACAGACAGAGATGCTATGCAACTCTTAGAGAGAGATTCTTGACTACTGTGAGAAAGAGAGAGAGATGCTAGGCACCTTTGAGAGAAAGAGATAGATGCTAGGATGATTTGAGAAAGAGAGAGAGATACTAGACTCATTTGAGAGAGAGAGAGGGAGATACATGCTAGACTCCTTAGAGAGAGATAGACAGAGAGAGACTGAGAGATGTTAGGCCCCTTTGTGAGAAGGAGAGAGAGAAAGACAGGGAGTTGCTAGGCTCCTTTGGGAGAGACAGAGAGAGAGATGCTTGGCTTCTTTGAGAGAGAGAGGGAGAGATATTCTAGGCTACTTTGAGAAAAAGAGAGATATACAGTAACAGAGATATGCTAGGCTCCTTGGAGAGAGAGAGACATGCTCGGCTCCTTTGAATGAGAGAGATAAAGGGATACATGCAAGGCTCCGTTGAGAGACACAGAGAGAGAGTGAGGGATGCTAGGCTCCTTTGAGAGAAAGAGAGAAAAAAGGCGGAGATTCTAGTCTCCTTTGAGAAAAAGAGAGATAGTGAGACAGAGAGATGGTAAGCTCTTTTGAGAGAGAGAGTGTGATGCTAGGCTTCTTAGTGAGAGAGAGAAAGGGAGAGATGCTAGAATCCTTTGAGAGATAGAGAGAGATGCTTGTCTCCTTTGAAAGAGAGCGAGTGTGATGGTAGGTTTCTTAGCGAGAGGGAGAAAGATAGAGATCCTAGAATCCCTTTAGAGAGAGAGAGAAAGGCATGCTAGTACACTTTGTGGGGGAGGGAGTGAGAGGTAGAGACGATTTGCTCCTTGGAGAGAGAGAGAGTGAGATGGTTGACACTGTTGAGAGCGAGAGAGAGAGAGGGAGAGAAATGCTAAGCTGCTTCGAGACAAAGAGAGAGGGAGAGATAGAGATATGCTAGGCTACTTTGAGAGAGAGGGAGGGAGAGATATGCTAGGCTCCTTAGAGAGAGAAAGAGGGATAGATATGCTAGGCTTCTTTGAGAGAGAGAGAGAGAGAGACCTGGAGAGACAGAGAGAGAGATTCTAGGCTCCTTTTAGAGAAAGAAAGATATACAGAGACAGAGAGACTCCAGGCTACTTTGATAGAGAGAGTGATGCTAGACTCCTTTGAATGAGAGACAGAGAGAGATACATGCTAGGTTCCGTTGGGAGAGAGAGAGACAGACAGAGTGAGATGAAAGAGTCGTTAGAGAGAGGGAGATAGAGTGAGGGATGCTCGGCTCTTTTGAGAGAAAGAGGGAGATAGTAAGACAGGGAGATTGCAGGCTCCTTTGAGAGAGAGAGAGAGAGAGAGATGCAAAGCTTCTTGAGAGAGAGGGAGAGAGAGAGATGCTTGGCTCCATTGAGAGAGAGAGATGCTAAGCTCCTTTGAGAGACAGAGAGAGAGAGATGCTACTCTACTTTGAGAGTGAGAGACATAGGGATGCTAGACTCCTTTCAGAGAGAGAGAGAGTTATATATGCAAGGATTCTTTGAGAGAGGCAGAGTGAGGGAGAGTGATTCTAGTCTCCTTTGAGAGAAAGAGAGAGAGGTAGAAAGAGAGATGCTAGGCAGATTTGAAAGAGAAAGAGTGTGATGCAAGGTCTCTTACGGAGACAGAGAAAGTGAGATGCTAATATCCTTTGATATATATAGATATATTTATATATACGTATATATACTATACTTCTTTGAGAGAGACAGAGAGAGAGGGAAAGAGATGCTATTCTACTTTAATAGAGAGAGAGAGAGGGCTGGTAGGCTCCTTTGAGATAGAGATAGAGAGAGATGATACGCTTCTTTGAGAGAGAGAGTGAGAGAGAGAGTGTCTAGTCTGCTTTGGGAGGAAGGAGAGAGATGTAGACGGATAGATATTAGGCTCCTTTGAAAGACAGACAGTGTGATGCTAGGCTTCTTAGGGAGAGAGAGAAAGAGAGTGATGCTAGAATCCTTTGAGAGAGAGAGAGAGATGCTAGGCTTCTTTGAGAGAGAGAGAGTCAGAGTGAGACAGAGAGATAGAGATTCTATTTTCCTTTGAGAGAGTGAGAGCAATACACGCTGGCTCCTTGAGAGAGAGAGATAAAAGGAGAGAGAGAGAGAGAGAGAAGATAGGCTCCTTTGAGAGAGAGAGAGGTTGAGGGATGCTAGGCTCCTTTGAGAGAAAGAGAGAGAGATAGAAAGACGGAGATTCTAGTCTCTTTGAGAGAAAGAGGGAGAGATAGAGAGATGTTAGGCTCATTTGAAAGAGGGAGAGTGTGGTGCTAGGCTTCTTAGGGAGAGATAGAATTTGAGCGATGCTAGAATCCTTAGAGAGAGAGAGAGAGATGCTAGGCTTCTCTGAGAGAGAGACAGAGTGAGACAGAGAGATAGAGATTCTGGGTTCCTTTGAGTGAGGGAGAGCAATACACGCTGGCTCTTTGAGAGAGAGATAAACAGAGAGACAGAGAGGATATAGGCTCCTTTGAGAGAGAGATGCTAGGACTCTTTGAGAGAATTAAGTAAAGAGAAAAAGTATGCAATTATACTGACTTTTATAATTACCTATAGAAGTACATTTACCAGTGTTTTCTGTTTGTTTGGATTCAGATAGCTGTCTCATTTAATTTAATTTTCAGTCTGAAGAAATTCCTGTAGCATTTATTTTCATTGTGTAGGTGTAATTCACATGTCATACAATTCATCCCCTTAAAATACACAATAGAGTGGTGGCTGGTATATTCACAGAGCTGTGCCACCATTGCTACCATCAATTTTCAGATATTTTCATTATGACACAAGGGAGAACTGTCCCTAGCCGTAGGTAATCACGAATCTACTTTCCGTCCTGTAGGCTCGGCTCTTCTGGACATTTCCTATAAGTGAGGATCATACAATGTGTGATTCTTTGTGTTTTCCTCCAGTTAGCATGAAAACTTAGGGTTTCACCCATGTTGTGTGTATCAGGACTTCATATTTCTCATGGCTGTATAATTCTCTCCCTTTAGTGTTCCTTGTAAGACATGTCAGCTAGCAACAAGTTTCCTCAGTTTTTATTTACCTAAGGATGTCTTTTTTCACCTTCATCTGTGAAAGGTAATTTGCTAGATATAAGACTCTTGTTTGAGTTTTTACTTCCAGCAATGAGAACATGTTGTCCCCACTGCCTTCCAACTGCTATCATGTCTGATGAGAAGTCAGCTGTTAACCTTACTGGAGTGTACATGTATATCACGTTATTTTTCTCTTTTTGCCTTCAAGATCTTTATCTTTGGCTTTCGGTATTTTGCCTATGATGTGCCCAGATGGAGAGCTCTTTGTGTTTATGCTCCTTGGAATTTGTAGAGTTTCTTGGATGGATGTATTGTATTTTGGTCACATTTTGGGAATTTTCTGCCATTAAATACTTTAAATATTTTTCTGTTCCTTTCTCCAATCCTGCTTGTATTCGCATTGCACGTGTGGCTGCACTTATTGATGCCCCACATTTCTCTGTGGCTCTTCGTTTTCTTTCATTCACTAATTTTTCCCTCTGTTCTGCAAAATCCATAATCTCCATGGATCTCGCTTTAAGTTGGCTGCTGCTTACTTCTGCCAGCTCAAATCTACATTTTGGTTATGGTTCTTAACTCCAAGATTTCCATTTGGTTCTAAAAAAATACAATTTCTGCCTCTCAATAGTATACTCTCTTTGATGAGCTTTTTTCACTGTACCTTCCTTTAGCTCTTTACGTATGAGAGCTGTGAGGAAAGGTACCCACTTTGTCCCTGCCTGCACCTCCCAGGAGTAGAGCACTCCAAGTAGAGCTTCTGATACACAGTGCATGGGTTTGGTAGGTAAGGTTACAAGTCATGCCTCAGATGCCACAAACTCGCTATTCTTACCGACAAATACTCAGTTGTCCTGAATGAATATTTCTTAAAATGCTGTATACCTTTAGGATAACTTCTAGAGACTTTAACTGCTTTAAAAATAATTTTTACCTGTTCCTTTGTTGATCTACAATTTGTCTTTCAAGAAGTCCCAGTCCTCTTCCACATGATTTTTTAACAATATTTGTTGTGGCTAGAAGAGTTAACATAAGACCTACCGTCTACCAGATGTGTTTTTTAGTGTTTAATGTAGTATTGTTGGCAGTGCCGTACAGCAGATCTCCAGAGTTTATTCATCTTCCTTAACTGAGACTTTACACTCCTTGTTTAGTAACTCCGCATTTCCCATGACCCTAACCCTGGCCAACACCATTCCACCATTTGGTTATATGGATTTGACTACTTTAGATACTACATGTTAAGTGTATTCATGCAGTATTTCTCTTTCTGTGACTGGCTTGTTTCATTTAATGTTCTCAAGGGGTTCATCCATGTTGTTGCATATTGCAAAATTTCCTTTCTTCAAGGCTAAATTGGATTCCATTGTATGTCTAAACCACATATTCTTTCCATATTCATATGTCGATGGGCATCTTGGTTGTTACCACCTCTTAGCTATTCAGAATCACGTTGCAGTGAACAATGGAGTGCGGGTGTCTCGTTGAGAGCCAGATTTTAGTCCTTTTGAGTCAATACCCACAAGTGTGGTTGCTGGATCATACGGTAGTTCTGTTGTTAGTGTTCTGAGGGAGCTCCCGTCCTTGCAAGCTTGGAAAACCTGCTTTCAGCTGCTCTACCAAAGCAGGTAAAAGGGGATCCTGCATCACTTCCAGTCAGTGTTCTTGATGCTTTCTGTTGTGCGTTTTCTAGATCAACTGGATGACACTTCTTGCAGCTATGTTATCAAGGATGACACCAAGCCCCACATACGAATGTGAGTTTGAACAGACTTAGAACCTGGGCGTCCAACCAAAGTGTGGATATTTTTACCCTCCTTGTGTTCCCCCATAGCTCCTTCCTCACAGGGGCTTTAGCTCCACTCTGGGGGAGAAGTGGTAGATTTCTCTGGGTGTATGTGGGAAGCTTTTCAAATATTCCTTCTATCTGGACATCCCATAGATGGTCCCATGGGGACAAATTCCCAGGACCCTTGGGTAATAGGTAAAGTGAGAGAGATAGAAAGACAGGGAGATTATAGTCTCCTTTGACAGAAAGAGAGAGAGAGAGATGTTAGGCTCCTTTGAAAGAGGGAGAGTGTGATGCTAGGCTTCTTAGGGAGAGAGAGAAAGGGTGAGATGCTAGAATTCTTGTAGAGAGAGAGAGAGAGAGATATGCTAGGCTTCTTTGAGAGAGAGAGGGGGGAGAGAGATGCTAGTCTACTTTGAGAGAGAGAGTGGGCATTGTAGGCTCCTTTGAGATAGAGAGTGAGAGAGAGAGGGATTCTAGGCTCCTTTGAGAGAAAGAGAGATATACAGAGACAGAGAGATGATAGGCTCCTTTGAGAGAGAGAGAGAGAAGGAGAGAGATTATAGGCTCCTTTAAGAGAAAGAGAGATATACAGAGACAGAAAGATGCTATGCTTCGAGAGAGAGAGGGATGCTAGTCTCCTTTGAAAGAGAGAGAGTTACATGCTAGTCTCCTTTCACAGAGAGAGAAACAGAGAGAGATGGACAGAGAGAGAGATGATAGGCTCTTTTGTGAGAGAGAGAGAGAGAGAGAGGGATAATAGGCCACTCTGGGAGAGAGAGAGGGGGGTTGAGAGATTCTAGGCTCCTTAGAGAGAAAGAGAGATATACAGAGACAGAGAGATGCTAGGCTCCTTTGAGTGTGATGCTAGGCTCATTAAAGAGAGAGACAGAGGGACAGTGAAGAGAGAGTATCTAGACTAATTTGAGAGAGAGAGAGAGATGCTAGGCTAATTAGAGGGAGAGAGACAGACAGAGATGCTATGCAACTCTTAGAGAGAGATTCTTGACTACTGTGAGAAAGAGAGAGAGATGCTAGGCACCTTTGAGAGAAAGAGATAGATGCTAGGATGATTTGAGAAAGAGAGAGAGATACTAGACTCATTTGAGAGAGAGAGAGGGAGATACATGCTAGACTCCTTAGAGAGAGATAGACAGAGAGAGACTGAGAGATGTTAGGCCCCTTTGTGAGAAGGAGAGAGAGAAAGACAGGGAGTTGCTAGGCTCCTTTGGGAGAGACAGAGAGAGAGATGCTTGGCTTCTTTGAGAGAGAGAGGGAGAGATATTCTAGGCTACTTTGAGAAAAAGAGAGATATACAGTAACAGAGATATGCTAGGCTCCTTGGAGAGAGAGAGACATGCTCGGCTCCTTTGAATGAGAGAGATAAAGGGATACATGCAAGGCTCCGTTGAGAGACACAGAGAGAGAGTGAGGGATGCTAGGCTCCTTTGAGAGAAAGAGAGAAAAAAGGCGGAGATTCTAGTCTCCTTTGAGAAAAAGAGAGATAGTGAGACAGAGAGATGGTAAGCTCTTTTGAGAGAGAGAGTGTGATGCTAGGCTTCTTAGTGAGAGAGAGAAAGGGAGAGATGCTAGAATCCTTTGAGAGATAGAGAGAGATGCTTGTCTCCTTTGAAAGAGAGCGAGTGTGATGGTAGGTTTCTTAGCGAGAGGGAGAAAGATA
The DNA here is from genome assembly GCF_030020395.1 of Manis pentadactyla. Classification (NCBI taxonomy): domain Eukaryota; kingdom Metazoa; phylum Chordata; class Mammalia; order Pholidota; family Manidae; genus Manis; species Manis pentadactyla. The sequence goes on along the minus strand of NC_080033.1, from coordinate 69,436,068 downwards.
GAGATCCTAGAATCCCTTTAGAGAGAGAGAGAAAGGCATGCTAGTACACTTTGTGGGGGAGGGAGTGAGAGGTAGAGACGATTTGCTCCTTGGAGAGAGAGAGAGTGAGATGGTTGACACTGTTGAGAGCGAGAGAGAGAGAGGGAGAGAAATGCTAAGCTGCTTCGAGACAAAGAGAGAGGGAGAGATAGAGATATGCTAGGCTACTTTGAGAGAGAGGGAGGGAGAGATATGCTAGGCTCCTTAGAGAGAGAAAGAGGGATAGATATGCTAGGCTTCTTTGAGAGAGAGAGAGAGAGAGACCTGGAGAGACAGAGAGAGAGATTCTAGGCTCCTTTTAGAGAAAGAAAGATATACAGAGACAGAGAGACTCCAGGCTACTTTGATAGAGAGAGTGATGCTAGACTCCTTTGAATGAGAGACAGAGAGAGATACATGCTAGGTTCCGTTGGGAGAGAGAGAGACAGACAGAGTGAGATGAAAGACTCGTTAGAGAGAGGGAGATAGAGTGAGGGATGCTCGGCTCTTTTGAGAGAAAGAGGGAGATAGTAAGACAGGGAGATTGCAGGCTCCTTTGAGAGAGAGAGAGAGAGAGAGATGCAAAGCTTCTTGAGAGAGAGGGAGAGAGAGAGATGCTTGGCTCCATTGAGAGAGAGAGATGCTAAGCTCCTTTGAGAGACAGAGAGAGAGAGATGCTACTCTACTTTGAGAGTGAGAGACATAGGGATGCTAGACTCCTTTCAGAGAGAGAGAGAGTTATATATGCAAGGATTCTTTGAGAGAGGCAGAGTGAGGGAGAGTGATTCTAGTCTCCTTTGAGAGAAAGAGAGAGAGGTAGAAAGAGAGATGCTAGGCAGATTTGAAAGAGAAAGAGTGTGATGCAAGGTCTCTTACGGAGACAGAGAAAGTGAGATGCTAATATCCTTTGATATATATAGATATATTTATATATACGTATATATACTATACTTCTTTGAGAGAGACAGAGAGAGAGGGAAAGAGATGCTATTCTACTTTAATAGAGAGAGAGAGAGGGCTGGTAGGCTCCTTTGAGATAGAGATAGAGAGAGATGATACGCTTCTTTGAGAGAGAGAGTGAGAGAGAGAGTGTCTAGTCTGCTTTGGGAGGAAGGAGAGAGATGTAGACGGATAGATATTAGGCTCCTTTGAAAGACAGACAGTGTGATGCTAGGCTTCTTAGGGAGAGAGAGAAAGAGAGTGATGCTAGAATCCTTTGAGAGAGAGAGAGAGATGCTAGGCTTCTTTGAGAGAGAGAGAGTCAGAGTGAGACAGAGAGATAGAGATTCTATTTTCCTTTGAGAGAGTGAGAGCAATACACGCTGGCTCCTTGAGAGAGAGAGATAAAAGGAGAGAGAGAGAGAGAGAGAAGATAGGCTCCTTTGAGAGAGAGAGAGGTTGAGGGATGCTAGGCTCCTTTGAGAGAAAGAGAGAGAGATAGAAAGACGGAGATTCTAGTCTCTTTGAGAGAAAGAGGGAGAGATAGAGAGATGTTAGGCTCATTTGAAAGAGGGAGAGTGTGGTGCTAGGCTTCTTAGGGAGAGATAGAATTTGAGCGATGCTAGAATCCTTAGAGAGAGAGAGAGAGATGCTAGGCTTCTCTGAGAGAGAGACAGAGTGAGACAGAGAGATAGAGATTCTGGGTTCCTTTGAGTGAGGGAGAGCAATACACGCTGGCTCTTTGAGAGAGAGATAAACAGAGAGACAGAGAGGATATAGGCTCCTTTGAGAGAGAGATGCTAGGACTCTTTGAGAGAATTAAGTAAAGAGAAAAAGTATGCAATTATACTGACTTTTATAATTACCTATAGAAGTACATTTACCAGTGTTTTCTGTTTGTTTGGATTCAGATAGCTGTCTCATTTAATTTAATTTTCAGTCTGAAGAAATTCCTGTAGCATTTATTTTCATTGTGTAGGTGTAATTCACATGTCATACAATTCATCCCCTTAAAATACACAATAGAGTGGTGGCTGGTATATTCACAGAGCTGTGCCACCATTGCTACCATCAATTTTCAGATATTTTCATTATGACACAAGGGAGAACTGTCCCTAGCCGTAGGTAATCACGAATCTACTTTCCGTCCTGTAGGCTCGGCTCTTCTGGACATTTCCTATAAGTGAGGATCATACAATGTGTGATTCTTTGTGTTTTCCTCCAGTTAGCATGAAAACTTAGGGTTTCACCCATGTTGTGTGTATCAGGACTTCATATTTCTCATGGCTGTATAATTCTCTCCCTTTAGTGTTCCTTGTAAGACATGTCAGCTAGCAACAAGTTTCCTCAGTTTTTATTTACCTAAGGATGTCTTTTTTCACCTTCATCTGTGAAAGGTAATTTGCTAGATATAAGACTCTTGTTTGAGTTTTTACTTCCAGCAATGAGAACATGTTGTCCCCACTGCCTTCCAACTGCTATCATGTCTGATGAGAAGTCAGCTGTTAACCTTACTGGAGTGTACATGTATATCACGTTATTTTTCTCTTTTTGCCTTCAAGATCTTTATCTTTGGCTTTCGGTATTTTGCCTATGATGTGCCCAGATGGAGAGCTCTTTGTGTTTATGCTCCTTGGAATTTGTAGAGTTTCTTGGATGGATGTATTGTATTTTGGTCACATTTTGGGAATTTTCTGCCATTAAATACTTTAAATATTTTTCTGTTCCTTTCTCCAATCCTGCTTGTATTCGCATTGCACGTGTGGCTGCACTTATTGATGCCCCACATTTCTCTGTGGCTCTTCGTTTTCTTTCATTCACTAATTTTTCCCTCTGTTCTGCAAAATCCATAATCTCCATGGATCTCGCTTTAAGTTGGCTGCTGCTTACTTCTGCCAGCTCAAATCTACATTTTGGTTATGGTTCTTAACTCCAAGATTTCCATTTGGTTCTAAAAAAATACAATTTCTGCCTCTCAATAGTATACTCTCTTTGATGAGCTTTTTTCACTGTACCTTCCTTTAGCTCTTTACGTATGAGAGCTGTGAGGAAAGGTACCCACTTTGTCCCTGCCTGCACCTCCCAGGAGTAGAGCACTCCAAGTAGAGCTTCTGATACACAGTGCATGGGTTTGGTAGGTAAGGTTACAAGTCATGCCTCAGATGCCACAAACTCGCTATTCTTACCGACAAATACTCAGTTGTCCTGAATGAATATTTCTTAAAATGCTGTATACCTTTAGGATAACTTCTAGAGACTTTAACTGCTTTAAAAATAATTTTTACCTGTTCCTTTGTTGATCTACAATTTGTCTTTCAAGAAGTCCCAGTCCTCTTCCACATGATTTTTTAACAATATTTGTTGTGGCTAGAAGAGTTAACATAAGACCTACCGTCTACCAGATGTGTTTTTTAGTGTTTAATGTAGTATTGTTGGCAGTGCCGTACAGCAGATCTCCAGAGTTTATTCATCTTCCTTAACTGAGACTTTACACTCCTTGTTTAGTAACTCCGCATTTCCCATGACCCTAACCCTGGCCAACACCATTCCACCATTTGGTTATATGGATTTGACTACTTTAGATACTACATGTTAAGTGTATTCATGCAGTATTTCTCTTTCTGTGACTGGCTTGTTTCATTTAATGTTCTCAAGGGGTTCATCCATGTTGTTGCATATTGCAAAATTTCCTTTCTTCAAGGCTAAATTGGATTCCATTGTATGTCTAAACCACATATTCTTTCCATATTCATATGGCGATGGGCATCTTGGTTGTTACCACCTCTTAGCTATTCAGAATCACGTTGCAGTGAACAATGGAGTGCGGGTGTCTCGTTGAGAGCCAGATTTTAGTCCTTTTGAGTCAATACCCACAAGTGTGGTTGCTGGATCATACGGTAGTTCTGTTGTTAGTGTTCTGAGGGAGCTCCCGTCCTTGCAAGCTTGGAAAACCTGCTTTCAGCTGCTCTACCAAAGCAGGTAAAAGGGGATCCTGCATCACTTCCAGTCAGTGTTCTTGATGCTTTCTGTTGTGCGTTTTCTAGATCAACTGGATGACACTTCTTGCAGCTATGTTATCAAGGATGACACCAAGCCCCACATACGAATGTGAGTTTGAACAGACTTAGAACCTGGGCGTCCAACCAAAGTGTGGATATTTTTACCCTCCTTGTGTTCCCCCATAGCTCCTTCCTCACAGGGGCTTTAGCTCCACTCTGGGGGAGAAGTGGTAGATTTCTCTGGGTGTATGTGGGAAGCTTTTCAAATATTCCTTCTATCTGGACATCCCATAGATGGTCCCATGGGGACAAATTCCCAGGACCCTTGGGTAATAGGTAAAGTGAGAGAGATAGAAAGACAGGGAGATTATAGTCTCCTTTGACAGAAAGAGAGAGAGAGAGATGTTAGGCTCCTTTGAAAGAGGGAGAGTGTGATGCTAGGCTTCTTAGGGAGAGAGAGAAAGGGTGAGATGCTAGAATTCTTGTAGAGAGAGAGAGAGAGAGATATGCTAGGCTTCTTTGAGAGAGAGAGGGGGGAGAGAGATGCTAGTCTACTTTGAGAGAGAGAGTGGGCATTGTAGGCTCCTTTGAGATAGAGAGTGAGAGAGAGAGGGATTCTAGGCTCCTTTGAGAGAAAGAGAGATATACAGAGACAGAGAGATGATAGGCTCCTTTGAGAGAGAGAGAGAGAAGGAGAGAGATTATAGGCTCCTTTAAGAGAAAGAGAGATATACAGAGACAGAAAGATGCTATGCTTCGAGAGAGAGAGGGATGCTAGTCTCCTTTGAAAGAGAGAGAGTTACATGCTAGTCTCCTTTCACAGAGAGAGAAACAGAGAGAGATGGACAGAGAGAGAGATGATAGGCTCTTTTGTGAGAGAGAGAGAGAGAGAGAGGGATAATAGGCCACTCTGGGAGAGAGAGAGGGGGGTTGAGAGATTCTAGGCTCCTTAGAGAGAAAGAGAGATATACAGAGACAGAGAGATGCTAGGCTCCTTTGAGTGTGATGCTAGGCTCATTAAAGAGAGAGACAGAGGGACAGTGAAGAGAGAGTATCTAGACTAATTTGAGAGAGAGAGAGAGATGCTAGGCTAATTAGAGGGAGAGAGACAGACAGAGATGCTATGCAACTCTTAGAGAGAGATTCTTGACTACTGTGAGAAAGAGAGAGAGATGCTAGGCACCTTTGAGAGAAAGAGATAGATGCTAGGATGATTTGAGAAAGAGAGAGAGATACTAGACTCATTTGAGAGAGAGAGAGGGAGATACATGCTAGACTCCTTAGAGAGAGATAGACAGAGAGAGACTGAGAGATGTTAGGCCCCTTTGTGAGAAGGAGAGAGAGAAAGACAGGGAGTTGCTAGGCTCCTTTGGGAGAGACAGAGAGAGAGATGCTTGGCTTCTTTGAGAGAGAGAGGGAGAGATATTCTAGGCTACTTTGAGAAAAAGAGAGATATACAGTAACAGAGATATGCTAGGCTCCTTGGAGAGAGAGAGACATGCTCGGCTCCTTTGAATGAGAGAGATAAAGGGATACATGCAAGGCTCCGTTGAGAGACACAGAGAGAGAGTGAGGGATGCTAGGCTCCTTTGAGAGAAAGAGAGAAAAAAGGCGGAGATTCTAGTCTCCTTTGAGAAAAAGAGAGATAGTGAGACAGAGAGATGGTAAGCTCTTTTGAGAGAGAGAGTGTGATGCTAGGCTTCTTAGTGAGAGAGAGAAAGGGAGAGATGCTAGAATCCTTTGAGAGATAGAGAGAGATGCTTGTCTCCTTTGAAAGAGAGCGAGTGTGATGGTAGGTTTCTTAGCGAGAGGGAGAAAGATAGAGATCCTAGAATCCCTTTAGAGAGAGAGAGAAAGGCATGCTAGTACACTTTGTGGGGGAGGGAGTGAGAGGTAGAGACGATTTGCTCCTTGGAGAGAGAGAGAGTGAGATGGTTGACACTGTTGAGAGCGAGAGAGAGAGAGGGAGAGAAATGCTAAGCTGCTTCGAGACAAAGAGAGAGGGAGAGATAGAGATATGCTAGGCTACTTTGAGAGAGAGGGAGGGAGAGATATGCTAGGCTCCTTAGAGAGAGAAAGAGGGATAGATATGCTAGGCTTCTTTGAGAGAGAGAGAGAGAGAGACCTGGAGAGACAGAGAGAGAGATTCTAGGCTCCTTTTAGAGAAAGAAAGATATACAGAGACAGAGAGACTCCAGGCTACTTTGATAGAGAGAGTGATGCTAGACTCCTTTGAATGAGAGACAGAGAGAGATACATGCTAGGTTCCGTTGGGAGAGAGAGAGACAGACAGAGTGAGATGAAAGACTCGTTAGAGAGAGGGAGATAGAGTGAGGGATGCTCGGCTCTTTTGAGAGAAAGAGGGAGATAGTAAGACAGGGAGATTGCAGGCTCCTTTGAGAGAGAGAGAGAGAGAGAGATGCAAAGCTTCTTGAGAGAGAGGGAGAGAGAGAGATGCTTGGCTCCATTGAGAGAGAGAGATGCTAAGCTCCTTTGAGAGACAGAGAGAGAGAGATGCTACTCTACTTTGAGTGTGAGAGACATAGGGATGCTAGACTCCTTTCAGAGAGAGAGAGAGTTATATATGCAAGGATTCTTTGAGAGAGGCAGAGTGAGGGAGAGTGATTCTAGTCTCCTTTGAGAGAAAGAGAGAGAGGTAGAAAGAGAGATGCTAGGCAGATTTGAAAGAGAAAGAGTGTGATGCAAGGTCTCTTACGGAGACAGAGAAAGTGAGATGCTAATATCCTTTGATATATATAGATATATTTATATATATGTATATATACTATACTTCTTTGAGAGAGACAGAGAGAGAGGGAAAGAGATGCTATTCTACTTTAATAGAGAGAGAGAGAGGGCTGGTAGGCTCCTTTGAGATAGAGATAGAGAGAGATGATACGCTTCTTTGAGAGAGAGAGTGAGAGAGAGAGTGTCTAGTCTGCTTTGGGAGGAAGGAGAGAGATGTAGACGGATAGATATTAGGCTCCTTTGAAAGACAGACAGTGTGATGCTAGGCTTCTTAGGGAGAGAGAGAAAGAGAGTGATGCTAGAATCCTTTGAGAGAGAGAGAGAGATGCTAGGCTTCTTTGAGAGAGAGAGAGTCAGAGTGAGACAGAGAGATAGAGATTCTATTTTCCTTTGAGAGAGTGAGAGCAATACACGCTGGCTCCTTGAGAGAGAGAGATAAAAGGAGAGAGAGAGAGAGAGAAGATAGGCTCCTTTGAGAGAGAGAGAGGTTGAGGGATGCTAGGCTCCTTTGAGAGAAAGAGAGAGAGATAGAAAGACGGAGATTCTAGTCTCTTTGAGAGAAAGAGGGAGAGATAGAGAGATGTTAGGCTCATTTGAAAGAGGGAGAGTGTGGTGCTAGGCTTCTTAGGGAGAGATAGAATTTGAGCGATGCTAGAATCCTTAGAGAGAGAGAGAGAGATGCTAGGCTTCTCTGAGAGAGAGACAGAGTGAGACAGAGAGATAGAGATTCTGGGTTCCTTTGAGTGAGGGAGAGCAATACACGCTGGCTCTTTGAGAGAGAGATAAACAGAGAGACAGAGAGGATATAGGCTCCTTTGAGAGAGAGATGCTAGGACTCTTTGAGAGAATTAAGTAAAGAGAAAAAGTATGCAATTATACTGACTTTTATAATTACCTATAGAAGTACATTTACCAGTGTTTTCTGTTTGTTTGGATTCAGATAGCTGTCTCATTTAATTTAATTTTCAGTCTGAAGAAATTCCTGTAGCATTTATTTTCATTGTGTAGGTGTAATTCACATGTCATACAATTCATCCCCTTAAAATACACAATAGAGTGGTGGCTGGTATATTCACAGAGCTGTGCCACCATTGCTACCATCAATTTTCAGATATTTTCATTATGACACAAGGGAGAACTGTCCCTAGCCGTAGGTAATCACGAATCTACTTTCCGTCCTGTAGGCTCGGCTCTTCTGGACATTTCCTATAAGTGAGGATCATACAATGTGTGATTCTTTGTGTTTTCCTCCAGTTAGCATGAAAACTTAGGGTTTCACCCATGTTGTGTGTATCAGGACTTCATATTTCTCATGGCTGTATAATTCTCTCCCTTTAGTGTTCCTTGTAAGACATGTCAGCTAGCAACAAGTTTCCTCAGTTTTTATTTACCTAAGGATGTCTTTTTTCACCTTCATCTGTGAAAGGTAATTTGCTAGATATAAGACTCTTGTTTGAGTTTTTAATTCCAGCAATGAGAACATGTTGTCCCCACTGCCTTCCAACTGCTATCATGTCTGATGAGAAGTCAGCTGTTAACCTTACTGGAGTGTACATGTATATCACGTTATTTTTCTCTTTTTGCCTTCAAGATCTTTATCTTTGGCTTTCGGTATTTTGCCTATGATGTGCCCAGATGGAGAGCTCTTTGTGTTTATGCTCCTTGGAATTTGTAGAGTTTCTTGGATGGATGTATTGTATTTTGGTCACATTTTGGGAATTTTCTGCCATTAAATACTTTAAATATTTTTCTGTTCCTTTCTCCAATCCTGCTTGTGTTCGCATTGCACGTGTGGCTGCACTTATTGATGCCCCACATTTCTCTGTGGCTCTTCGTTTTCTTTCATTCACTAATTTTTCCCTCTGTTCTGCAAAATCCATAATCTCCATGGATCTCGCTTTAAGTTGGCTGCTGCTTACTTCTGCCAGCTCAAATCTACATTTTGGTTATGGTTCTTAACTCCAAGATTTCCATTTGGTTCTAAAAAAATACAATTTCTGCCTCTCAATAGTATACTCTCTTTGATGAGCTTTTTTCACTGTACCTTCCTTTAGCTCTTTACGTATGAGAGCTGTGAGGAAAGGTACCCACTTTGTCCCTGCCTGCACCTCCCAGGAGTAGAGCACTCCAAGTAGAGCTTCTGATACACAGTGCATGGGTTTGGTAGGTAAGGTTACAAGTCATGCCTCAGATGCCACAAACTCGCTATTCTTACCGACAAATACTCAGTTGTCCTGAATGAATATTTCTTAAAATGCTGTATACCTTTAGGATAACTTCTAGAGACTTTAACTGCTTTAAAAATAATTTTTACCTGTTCCTTTGTTGATCTACAATTTGTCTTTCAAGAAGTCCCAGTCCTCTTCCACATGATTTTTTAACAATATTTGTTGTGGCTAGAAGAGTTAACATAAGACCTACCGTCTACCAGATGTGTTTTTTAGTGTTTAATGTAGTATTGTTGGCAGTGCCGTACAGCAGATCTCCAGAGTTTATTCATCTTCCTTAACTGAGACTTTACACTCCTTGTTTAGTAACTCCGCATTTCCCATGACCCTAACCCTGGCCAACACCATTCCACCATTTGGTTATATGGATTTGACTACTTTAGATACTACATGTTAAGTGTATTCATGCAGTATTTCTCTTTCTGTGACTGGCTTGTTTCATTTAATGTTCTCAAGGGGTTCATCCATGTTGTTGCATATTGCAAAATTTCCTTTCTTCAAGGCTAAATTGGATTCCATTGTATGTCTAAACCACATATTCTTTCCATATTCATATGGCGATGGGCATCTTGGTTGTTACCACCTCTTAGCTATTCAGAATCACGTTGCAGTGAACAATGGAGTGCGGGTGTCTCGTTGAGAGCCAGATTTTAGTCCTTTTGAGTCAATACCCACAAGTGTGGTTGCTGGATCATACGGTAGTTCTGTTGTTAGTGTTCTGAGGGAGCTCCCGTCCTTGCAAGCTTGGAAAACCTGCTTTCAGCTGCTCTACCAAAGCAGGTAAAAGGGGATCCTGCATCACTTCCAGTCAGTGTTCTTGATGCTTTCTGTTGTGCGTTTTCTAGATCAACTGGATGACACTTCTTGCAGCTATGTTATCAAGGATGACACCAAGCCCCACATACGAATGTGAGTTTGAACAGACTTAGAACCTGGGCGTCCAACCAAAGTGTGGATATTTTTACCCTCCTTGTGTTCCCCCATAGCTCCTTCCTCACAGGGGCTTTAGCTCCACTCTGGGGGAGAAGTGGTAGATTTCTCTGGGTGTATGTGGGAAGCTTTTCAAATATTCCTTCTATCTGGACATCCCATAGATGGTCCCATGGGGACAAATTCCCAGGACCCTTGGGTAATAGGTAAAGTGAGAGAGATAGAAAGACAGGGAGATTATAGTCTCCTTTGACAGAAAGAGAGAGAGAGAGATGTTAGGCTCCTTTGAAAGAGGGAGAGTGTGATGCTAGGCTTCTTAGGGAGAGAGAGAAAGGGTGAGATGCTAGAATTCTTGTAGAGAGAGAGAGAGAGAGATATGCTAGGCTTCTTTGAGAGAGAGAGGGGGGAGCGAGATGCTAGTCTACTTTGAGAGAGAGAGTGGGCATTGTAGGCTCCTTTGAGATAGAGAGTGAGAGAGAGAGGGATTCTAGGCTCCTTTGAGAGAAAGAGAGATATACAGAGACAGAGAGATGATAGGCTCCTTTGAGAGAGAGAGAGAGAAGGAGAGAGATTATAGGCTCCTTTAAGAGAAAGAGAGATATACAGAGACAGAAAGATGCTATGCTTCGAGAGAGAGAGGGATGCTAGTCTCCTTTGAAAGAGAGAGAGTTACATGCTAGTCTCCTTTCACAGAGAGAGAAACAGAGAGAGATGGACAGAGAGAGAGATGATAGGCTCTTTTGTGAGAGAGAGAGAGAGAGAGAGGGATAATAGGCCACTCTGGGAGAGAGAGAGGGGGGTTGAGAGATTCTAGGCTCCTTAGAGAGAAAGAGAGATATACAGAGACAGAGAGATGCTAGGCTCCTTTGAGTGTGATGCTAGGCTCATTAAAGAGAGAGACAGAGGGACAGTGAAGAGAGAGTATCTAGACTAATTTGAGAGAGAGAGAGAGATGCTAGGCTAATTAGAGGGAGAGAGACAGACAGAGATGCTATGCAACTCTTAGAGAGAGATTCTTGACTACTGTGAGAAAGAGAGAGAGATGCTAGGCACCTTTGAGAGAAAGAGATAGATGCTAGGATGATTTGAGAAAGAGAGAGAGATACTAGACTCATTTGAGAGAGAGAGAGGGAGATACATGCTAGACTCCTTAGAGAGAGATAGACAGAGAGAGACTGAGAGATGTTAGGCCCCTTTGTGAGAAGGAGAGAGAGAAAGACAGGGAGTTGCTAGGCTCCTTTGGGAGAGACAGAGAGAGAGATGCTTGGCTTCTTTGAGAGAGAGAGGGAGAGATATTCTAGGCTACTTTGAGAAAAAGAGAGATATACAGTAACAGAGATATGCTAGGCTCCTTGGAGAGAGAGAGACATGCTCGGCTCCTTTGAATGAGAGAGATAAAGGGATACATGCAAGGCTCCGTTGAGAGACACAGAGAGAGAGTGAGGGATGCTAGGCTCCTTTGAGAGAAAGAGAGAAAAAAGGCGGAGATTCTAGTCTCCTTTGAGAAAAAGAGAGATAGTGAGACAGAGAGATGGTAAGCTCTTTTGAGAGAGAGAGTGTGATGCTAGGCTTCTTAGTGAGAGAGAGAAAGGGAGAGATGCTAGAATCCTTTGAGAGATAGAGAGAGATGCTTGTCTCCTTTGAAAGAGAGCGAGTGTGATGGTAGGTTTCTTAGCGAGAGGGAGAAAGATAGAGATCCTAGAATCCCTTTAGAGAGAGAGAGAAAGGCATGCTAGTACACTTTGTGGGGGAGGGAGTGAGAGGTAGAGACGATTTGCTCCTTGGAGAGAGAGAGAGTGAGATGGTTGACACTGTTGAGAGCGAGAGAGAGAGAGGGAGAGAAATGCTAAGCTGCTTCGAGACAAAGAGAGAGGGAGAGATAGAGATATGCTAGGCTACTTTGAGAGAGAGGGAGGGAGAGATATGCTAGGCTCCTTAGAGAGAGAAAGAGGGATAGATATGCTAGGCTTCTTTGAGAGAGAGAGAGAGAGAGACCTGGAGAGACAGAGAGAGAGATTCTAGGCTCCTTTTAGAGAAAGAAAGATATACAGAGACAGAGAGACTCCAGGCTACTTTGATAGAGAGAGTGATGCTAGACTCCTTTGAATGAGAGACAGAGAGAGATACATGCTAGGTTCCGTTGGGAGAGAGAGAGAGACAGACAGAGTGAGATGAAAGACTCGTTAGAGAGAGGGAGATAGAGTGAGGGATGCTCGGCTCTTTTGAGAGAAAGAGGGAGATAGTAAGACAGGGAGATTGCAGGCTCCTTTGAGAGAGAGAGAGAGAGAGAGATGCAAAGCTTCTTGAGAGAGAGGGAGAGAGAGAGATGCTTGGCTCCATTGAGAGAGAGAGATGCTAAGCTCCTTTGAGAGACAGAGAGAGAGAGATGCTACTCTACTTTGAGAGTGAGAGACATAGGGATGCTAGACTCCTTTCAGAGAGAGAGAGAGTTATATATGCAAGGATTCTTTGAGAGAGGCAGAGTGAGGGAGAGTGATTCTAGTCTCCTTTGAGAGAAAGAGAGAGAGGTAGAAAGAGAGATGCTAGGCAGATTTGAAAGAGAAAGAGTGTGATGCAAGGTCTCTTACGGAGACAGAGAAAGTGAGATGCTAATATCCTTTGATATATATAGATATATTTATATATATGTATATATACTATACTTCTTTGAGAGAGACAGAGAGAGAGGGAAAGAGATGCTATTCTACTTTAATAGAGAGAGAGAGAGGGCTGGTAGGCTCCTTTGAGATAGAGATAGAGAGAGATGATACGCTTCTTTGAGAGAGAGAGTGAGAGAGAGAGTGTCTAGTCTGCTTTGGGAGGAAGGAGAGAGATGTAGACGGATAGATATTAGGCTCCTTTGAAAGACAGACAGTGTGATGCTAGGCTTCTTAGGGAGAGAGAGAAAGAGAGTGATGCTAGAATCCTTTGAGAGAGAGAGAGAGATGCTAGGCTTCTTTGAGAGAGAGAGAGTCAGAGTGAGACAGAGAGATAGAGATTCTATTTTCCTTTGAGAGAGTGAGAGCAATACACGCTGGCTCCTTGAGAGAGAGAGATAAAAGGAGAGAGAGAGAGAGAGAAGATAGGCTCCTTTGAGAGAGAGAGAGGTTGAGGGATGCTAGGCTCCTTTGAGAGAAAGAGAGAGAGATAGAAAGACGGAGATTCTAGTCTCTTTGAGAGAAAGAGGGAGAGATAGAGAGATGTTAGGCTCATTTGAAAGAGGGAGAGTGTGGTGCTAGGCTTCTTAGGGAGAGATAGAATTTGAGCGATGCTAGAATCCTTAGAGAGAGAGAGAGAGATGCTAGGCTTCTCTGAGAGAGAGACAGAGTGAGACAGAGAGATAGAGATTCTGGGTTCCTTTGAGTGAGGGAGAGCAATACACGCTGGCTCTTTGAGAGAGAGATAAACAGAGAGACAGAGAGGATATAGGCTCCTTTGAGAGAGAGATGCTAGGACTCTTTGAGAGAATTAAGTAAAGAGAAAAAGTATGCAATTATACTGACTTTTATAATTACCTATAGAAGTACATTTACCAGTGTTTTCTGTTTGTTTGGATTCAGATAGCTGTCTCATTTAATTTAATTTTCAGTCTGAAGAAATTCCTGTAGCATTTATTTTCATTGTGTAGGTGTAATTCACATGTCATACAATTCATCCCCTTAAAATACACAATAGAGTGGTGGCTGGTATATTCACAGAGCTGTGCCACCATTGCTACCATCAATTTTCAGATATTTTCATTATGACACAAGGGAGAACTGTCCCTAGCCGTAGGTAATCACGAATCTACTTTCCGTCCTGTAGGCTCGGCTCTTCTGGACATTTCCTATAAGTGAGGATCATACAATGTGTGATTCTTTGTGTTTTCCTCCAGTTAGCATGAAAACTTAGGGTTTCACCCATGTTGTGTGTATCAGGACTTCATATTTCTCATGGCTGTATAATTCTCTCCCTTTAGTGTTCCTTGTAAGACATGTCAGCTAGCAACAAGTTTCCTCAGTTTTTATTTACCTAAGGATGTCTTTTTTCACCTTCATCTGTGAAAGGTAATTTGCTAGATATAAGACTCTTGTTTGAGTTTTTACTTCCAGCAATGAGAACATGTTGTCCCCACTGCCTTCCAACTGCTATCATGTCTGATGAGAAGTCAGCTGTTAACCTTACTGGAGTGTACATGTATATCACGTTATTTTTCTCTTTTTGCCTTCAAGATCTTTATCTTTGGCTTTCGGTATTTTGCCTATGATGTGCCCAGATGGAGAGCTCTTTGTGTTTATGCTCCTTGGAATTTGTAGAGTTTCTTGGATGGATGTATTGTATTTTGGTCACATTTTGGGAATTTTCTGCCATTAAATACTTTAAATATTTTTCTGTTCCTTTCTCCAATCCTGCTTGTGTTCGCATTGCACGTGTGGCTGCACTTATTGATGCCCCACATTTCTCTGTGGCTCTTCGTTTTCTTTCATTCACTAATTTTTCCCTCTGTTCTGCAAAATCCATAATCTCCATGGATCTCGCTTTAAGTTGGCTGCTGCTTACTTCTGCCAGCTCAAATCTACATTTTGGTTATGGTTCTTAACTCCAAGATTTCCATTTGGTTCTAAAAAAATACAATTTCTGCCTCTCAATAGTATACTCTCTTTGATGAGCTTTTTTCACTGTACCTTCCTTTACCTCTTTACGTATGAGAGCTGTGAGGAAAGGTACCCACTTTGTCCCTGCCTGCACCTCCCAGGAGTAGAGCACTCCAAGTAGAGCTTCTGATACACAGTGCATGGGTTTGGTAGGTAAGGTTACAAGTCATGCCTCAGATGCCACAAACTCGCTATTCTTACCGACAAATACTCAGTTGTCCTGAATGAATATTTCTTAAAATGCTGTATACCTTTAGGATAACTTCTAGAGACTTTAACTGCTTTAAAAATAATTTTTACCTGTTCCTTTGTTGATCTACAATTTGTCTTTCAAGAAGTCCCAGTCCTCTTCCACATGATTTTTTAACAATATTTGTTGTGGCTAGAAGAGTTAACATAAGACCTACCGTCTACCAGATGTGTTTTTTAGTGTTTAATGTAGTATTGTTGGCAGTGCCGTACAGCAGATCTCCAGAGTTTATTCATCTTCCTTAACTGAGACTTTACACTCCTTGTTTAGTAACTCCGCATTTCCCATGACCCTAACCCTGGCCAACACCATTCCACCATTTGGTTATATGGATTTGACTACTTTAGATACTACATGTTAAGTGTATTCATGCAGTATTTCTCTTTCTGTGACTGGCTTGTTTCATTTAATGTTCTCAAGGGGTTCATCCATGTTGTTGCATATTGCAAAATTTCCTTTCTTCAAGGCTAAATTGGATTCCATTGTATGTCTAAACCACATATTCTTTCCATATTCATATGTCGATGGGCATCTTGGTTGTTACCACCTCTTAGCTATTCAGAATCACGTTGCAGTGAACAATGGAGTGCGGGTGTCTCGTTGAGAGCCAGATTTTAGTCCTTTTGAGTCAATACCCACAAGTGTGGTTGCTGGATCATACGGTAGTTCTGTTGTTAGTGTTCTGAGGGAGCTCCCGTCCTTGCAAGCTTGGAAAACCTGCTTTCAGCTGCTCTACCAAAGCAGGTAAAAGGGGATCCTGCATCACTTCCAGTCAGTGTTCTTGATGCTTTCTGTTGTGCGTTTTCTAGATCAACTGGATGACACTTCTTGCAGCTATGTTATCAAGGATGACACCAAGCCCCACATACGAATGTGAGTTTGAACAGACTTAGAACCTGGGCGTCCAACCAAAGTGTGGATATTTTTACCCTCCTTGTGTTCCCCCATAGCTCCTTCCTCACAGGGGCTTTAGCTCCACTCTGGGGGAGAAGTGGTAGATTTCTCTGGGTGTATGTGGGAAGCTTTTCAAATATTCCTTCTATCTGGACATCCCATAGATGGTCCCATGGGGACAAATTCCCAGGACCCTTGGGTAATAGGTAAAGTGAGAGAGATAGAAAGACAGGGAGATTATAGTCTCCTTTGACAGAAAGAGAGAGAGAGAGATGTTAGGCTCCTTTGAAAGAGGGAGAGTGTGATGCTAGGCTTCTTAGGGAGAGAGAGAAAGGGTGAGATGCTAGAATTCTTGTAGAGAGAGAGAGAGAGAGATATGCTAGGCTTCTTTGAGAGAGAGAGGGGGGAGCGAGATGCTAGTCTACTTTGAGAGAGAGAGTGGGCATTGTAGGCTCCTTTGAGATAGAGAGTGAGAGAGAGAGGGATTCTAGGCTCCTTTGAGAGAAAGAGAGATATACAGAGACAGAGAGATGATAGGCTCCTTTGAGAGAGAGAGAGAGAAGGAGAGAGATTATAGGCTCCTTTAAGAGAAAGAGAGATATACAGAGACAGAAAGATGCTATGCTTCGAGAGAGAGAGGGATGCTAGTCTCCTTTGAAAGAGAGAGAGTTACATGCTAGTCTCCTTTCACAGAGAGAGAAACAGAGAGAGATGGACAGAGAGAGAGATGATAGGCTCTTTTGTGAGAGAGAGAGAGAGAGAGAGGGATAATAGGCCACTCTGGGAGAGAGAGAGGGGGGTTGAGAGATTCTAGGCTCCTTAGAGAGAAAGAGAGATATACAGAGACAGAGAGATGCTAGGCTCCTTTGAGTGTGATGCTAGGCTCATTAAAGAGAGAGACAGAGGGACAGTGAAGAGAGAGTATCTAGACTAATTTGAGAGAGAGAGAGAGATGCTAGGCTAATTAGAGGGAGAGAGACAGACAGAGATGCTATGCAACTCTTAGAGAGAGATTCTTGACTACTGTGAGAAAGAGAGAGAGATGCTAGGCACCTTTGAGAGAAAGAGATAGATGCTAGGATGATTTGAGAAAGAGAGAGAGATACTAGACTCATTTGAGAGAGAGAGAGGGAGATACATGCTAGACTCCTTAGAGAGAGATAGACAGAGAGAGACTGAGAGATGTTAGGCCCCTTTGTGAGAAGGAGAGAGAGAAAGACAGGGAGTTGCTAGGCTCCTTTGGGAGAGACAGAGAGAGAGATGCTTGGCTTCTTTGAGAGAGAGAGGGAGAGATATTCTAGGCTACTTTGAGAAAAAGAGAGATATACAGTAACAGAGATATGCTAGGCTCCTTGGAGAGAGAGAGACATGCTCGGCTCCTTTGAATGAGAGAGATAAAGGGATACATGCAAGGCTCCGTTGAGAGACACAGAGAGAGAGTGAGGGATGCTAGGCTCCTTTGAGAGAAAGAGAGAAAAAAGGCGGAGATTCTAGTCTCCTTTGAGAAAAAGAGAGATAGTGAGACAGAGAGATGGTAAGCTCTTTTGAGAGAGAGAGTGTGATGCTAGGCTTCTTAGTGAGAGAGAGAAAGGGAGAGATGCTAGAATCCTTTGAGAGATAGAGAGAGATGCTTGTCTCCTTTGAAAGAGAGCGAGTGTGATGGTAGGTTTCTTAGCGAGAGGGAGAAAGATAGAGATCCTAGAATCCCTTTAGAGAGAGAGAGAAAGGCATGCTAGTACACTTTGTGGGGGAGGGAGTGAGAGGTAGAGACGATTTGCTCCTTGGAGAGAGAGAGAGTGAGATGGTTGACACTGTTGAGAGCGAGAGAGAGAGAGGGAGAGAAATGCTAAGCTGCTTCGAGACAAAGAGAGAGGGAGAGATAGAGATATGCTAGGCTACTTTGAGAGAGAGGGAGGGAGAGATATGCTAGGCTCCTTAGAGAGAGAAAGAGGGATAGATATGCTAGGCTTCTTTGAGAGAGAGAGAGAGAGAGACCTGGAGAGACAGAGAGAGAGATTCTAGGCTCCTTTTAGAGAAAGAAAGATATACAGAGACAGAGAGACTCCAGGCTACTTTGATAGAGAGAGTGATGCTAGACTCCTTTGAATGAGAGACAGAGAGAGATACATGCTAGGTTCCGTTGGGAGAGAGAGAGACAGACAGAGTGAGATGAAAGACTCGTTAGAGAGAGGGAGATAGAGTGAGGGATGCTCGGCTCTTTTGAGAGAAAGAGGGAGATAGTAAGACAGGGAGATTGCAGGCTCCTTTGAGAGAGAGAGAGAGAGAGAGATGCAAAGCTTCTTGAGAGAGAGGGAGAGAGAGAGATGCTTGGCTCCATTGAGAGAGAGAGATGCTAAGCTCCTTTGAGAGACAGAGAGAGAGAGATGCTACTCTACTTTGAGAGTGAGAGACATAGGGATGCTAGACTCCTTTCAGAGAGAGAGAGAGTTATATATGCAAGGATTCTTTGAGAGAGGCAGAGTGAGGGAGAGTGATTCTAGTCTCCTTTGAGAGAAAGAGAGAGAGGTAGAAAGAGAGATGCTAGGCAGATTTGAAAGAGAAAGAGTGTGATGCAAGGTCTCTTACGGAGACAGAGAAAGTGAGATGCTAATATCCTTTGATATATATAGATATATTTATATATATGTATATATACTATACTTCTTTGAGAGAGACAGAGAGAGAGGGAAAGAGATGCTATTCTACTTTAATAGAGAGAGAGAGAGGGCTGGTAGGCTCCTTTGAGATAGAGATAGAGAGAGATGATACGCTTCTTTGAGAGAGAGAGTGAGAGAGAGAGTGTCTAGTCTGCTTTGGGAGGAAGGAGAGAGATGTAGACGGATAGATATTAGGCTCCTTTGAAAGACAGACAGTGTGATGCTAGGCTTCTTAGGGAGAGAGAGAAAGAGAGTGATGCTAGAATCCTTTGAGAGAGAGAGAGAGATGCTAGGCTTCTTTGAGAGAGAGAGAGTCAGAGTGAGACAGAGAGATAGAGATTCTATTTTCCTTTGAGAGAGTGAGAGCAATACACGCTGGCTCCTTGAGAGAGAGAGATAAAAGGAGAGAGAGAGAGAGAGAAGATAGGCTCCTTTGAGAGAGAGAGAGGTTGAGGGATGCTAGGCTCCTTTGAGAGAAAGAGAGAGAGATAGAAAGACGGAGATTCTAGTCTCTTTGAGAGAAAGAGGGAGAGATAGAGAGATGTTAGGCTCATTTGAAAGAGGGAGAGTGTGGTGCTAGGCTTCTTAGGGAGAGATAGAATTTGAGCGATGCTAGAATCCTTAGAGAGAGAGAGAGAGATGCTAGGCTTCTCTGAGAGAGAGACAGAGTGAGACAGAGAGATAGAGATTCTGGGTTCCTTTGAGTGAGGGAGAGCAATACACGCTGGCTCTTTGAGAGAGAGATAAACAGAGAGACAGAGAGGATATAGGCTCCTTTGAGAGAGAGATGCTAGGACTCTTTGAGAGAATTAAGTAAAGAGAAAAAGTATGCAATTATACTGACTTTTATAATTACCTATAGAAGTACATTTACCAGTGTTTTCTGTTTGTTTGGATTCAGATAGCTGTCTCATTTAATTTAATTTTCAGTCTGAAGAAATTCCTGTAGCATTTATTTTCATTGTGTAGGTGTAATTCACATGTCATACAATTCATCCCCTTAAAATACACAATAGAGTGGTGGCTGGTATATTCACAGAGCTGTGCCACCATTGCTACCATCAATTTTCAGATATTTTCATTATGACACAAGGGAGAACTGTCCCTAGCCGTAGGTAATCACGAATCTACTTTCCGTCCTGTAGGCTCGGCTCTTCTGGACATTTCCTATAAGTGAGGATCATACAATGTGTGATTCTTTGTGTTTTCCTCCAGTTAGCATGAAAACTTAGGGTTTCACCCATGTTGTGTGTATCAGGACTTCATATTTCTCATGGCTGTATAATTCTCTCCCTTTAGTGTTCCTTGTAAGACATGTCAGCTAGCAACAAGTTTCCTCAGTTTTTATTTACCTAAGGATGTCTTTTTTCACCTTCATCTGTGAAAGGTAATTTGCTAGATATAAGACTCTTGTTTGAGTTTTTACTTCCAGCAATGAGAACATGTTGTCCCCACTGCCTTCCAACTGCTATCATGTCTGATGAGAAGTCAGCTGTTAACCTTACTGGAGTGTACATGTATATCACGTTATTTTTCTCTTTTTGCCTTCAAGATCTTTATCTTTGGCTTTCGGTATTTTGCCTATGATGTGCCCAGATGGAGAGCTCTTTGTGTTTATGCTCCTTGGAATTTGTAGAGTTTCTTGGATGGATGTATTGTATTTTGGTCACATTTTGGGAATTTTCTGCCATTAAATACTTTAAATATTTTTCTGTTCCTTTCTCCAATCCTGCTTGTGTTCGCATTGCACGTGTGGCTGCACTTATTGATGCCCCACATTTCTCTGTGGCTCTTCGTTTTCTTTCATTCACTAATTTTTCCCTCTGTTCTGCAAAATCCATAATCTCCATGGATCTCGCTTTAAGTTGGCTGCTGCTTACTTCTGCCAGCTCAAATCTACATTTTGGTTATGGTTCTTAACTCCAAGATTTCCATTTGGTTCTAAAAAAATACAATTTCTGCCTCTCAATAGTATACTCTCTTTGATGAGCTTTTTTCACTGTACCTTCCTTTAGCTCTTTACGTATGAGAGCTGTGAGGAAAGGTACCCACTTTGTCCCTGCCTGCACCTCCCAGGAGTAGAGCACTCCAAGTAGAGCTTCTGATACACAGTGCATGGGTTTGGTAGGTAAGGTTACAAGTCATGCCTCAGATGCCACAAACTCGCTATTCTTACCGACAAATACTCAGTTGTCCTGAATGAATATTTCTTAAAATGCTGTATACCTTTAGGATAACTTCTAGAGACTTTAACTGCTTTAAAAATAATTTTTACCTGTTCCTTTGTTGATCTACAATTTGTCTTTCAAGAAGTCCCAGTCCTCTTCCACATGATTTTTTAACAATATTTGTTGTGGCTAGAAGAGTTAACATAAGACCTACCGTCTACCAGATGTGTTTTTTAGTGTTTAATGTAGTATTGTTGGCAGTGCCGTACAGCAGATCTCCAGAGTTTATTCATCTTCCTTAACTGAGACTTTACACTCCTTGTTTAGTAACTCCGCATTTCCCATGACCCTAACCCTGGCCAACACCATTCCACCATTTGGTTATATGGATTTGACTACTTTAGATACTACATGTTAAGTGTATTCATGCAGTATTTCTCTTTCTGTGACTGGCTTGTTTCATTTAATGTTCTCAAGGGGTTCATCCATGTTGTTGCATATTGCAAAATTTCCTTTCTTCAAGGCTAAATTGGATTCCATTGTATGTCTAAACCACATATTCTTTCCATATTCATATGTCGATGGGCATCTTGGTTGTTACCACCTCTTAGCTATTCAGAATCACGTTGCAGTGAACAATGGAGTGCGGGTGTCTCGTTGAGAGCCAGATTTTAGTCCTTTTGAGTCAATACCCACAAGTGTGGTTGCTGGATCATACGGTAGTTCTGTTGTTAGTGTTCTGAGGGAGCTCCCGTCCTTGCAAGCTTGGAAAACCTGCTTTCAGCTGCTCTACCAAAGCAGGTAAAAGGGGATCCTGCATCACTTCCAGTCAGTGTTCTTGATGCTTTCTGTTGTGCGTTTTCTAGATCAACTGGATGACACTTCTTGCAGCTATGTTATCAAGGATGACACCAAGCCCCACATACGAATGTGAGTTTGAACAGACTTAGAACCTGGGCGTCCAACCAAAGTGTGGATATTTTTACCCTCCTTGTGTTCCCCCATAGCTCCTTCCTCACAGGGGCTTTAGCTCCACTCTGGGGGAGAAGTGGTAGATTTCTCTGGGTGTATGTGGGAAGCTTTTCAAATATTCCTTCTATCTGGACATCCCATAGATGGTCCCATGGGGACAAATTCCCAGGACCCTTGGGTAATAGGTAAAGTGAGAGAGATAGAAAGACAGGGAGATTATAGTCTCCTTTGACAGAAAGAGAGAGAGAGAGATGTTAGGCTCCTTTGAAAGAGGGAGAGTGTGATGCTAGGCTTCTTAGGGAGAGAGAGAAAGGGTGAGATGCTAGAATTCTTGTAGAGAGAGAGAGAGAGAGATATGCTAGGCTTCTTTGAGAGAGAGAGGGGGGAGCGAGATGCTAGTCTACTTTGAGAGAGAGAGTGGGCATTGTAGGCTCCTTTGAGATAGAGAGTGAGAGAGAGAGGGATTCTAGGCTCCTTTGAGAGAAAGAGAGATATACAGAGACAGAGAGATGATAGGCTCCTTTGAGAGAGAGAGAGAGAAGGAGAGAGATTATAGGCTCCTTTAAGAGAAAGAGAGATATACAGAGACAGAAAGATGCTATGCTTCGAGAGAGAGAGGGATGCTAGTCTCCTTTGAAAGAGAGAGAGTTACATGCTAGTCTCCTTTCACAGAGAGAGAAACAGAGAGAGATGGACAGAGAGAGAGATGATAGGCTCTTTTGTGAGAGAGAGAGAGGGATAATAGGCCACTCTGGGAGAGAGAGAGGGGGGTTGAGAGATTCTAGGCTCCTTAGAGAGAAAGAGAGATATACAGAGACAGAGAGATGCTAGGCTCCTTTGAGTGTGATGCTAGGCTCATTAAAGAGAGAGACAGAGGGACAGTGAAGAGAGAGTATCTAGACTAATTTGAGAGAGAGAGAGAGATGCTAGGCTAATTAGAGGGAGAGAGACAGACAGAGATGCTATGCAACTCTTAGAGAGAGATTCTTGACTACTGTGAGAAAGAGAGAGAGATGCTAGGCACCTTTGAGAGAAAGAGATAGATGCTAGGATGATTTGAGAAAGAGAGAGAGATACTAGACTCATTTGAGAGAGAGAGAGGGAGATACATGCTAGACTCCTTAGAGAGAGATAGACAGAGAGAGACTGAGAGATGTTAGGCCCCTTTGTGAGAAGGAGAGAGAGAAAGACAGGGAGTTGCTAGGCTCCTTTGGGAGAGACAGAGAGAGAGATGCTTGGCTTCTTTGAGAGAGAGAGGGAGAGATATTCTAGGCTACTTTGAGAAAAAGAGAGATATACAGTAACAGAGATATGCTAGGCTCCTTGGAGAGAGAGAGACATGCTCGGCTCCTTTGAATGAGAGAGATAAAGGGATACATGCAAGGCTCCGTTGAGAGACACAGAGAGAGAGTGAGGGATGCTAGGCTCCTTTGAGAGAAAGAGAGAAAAAAGGCGGAGATTCTAGTCTCCTTTGAGAAAAAGAGAGATAGTGAGACAGAGAGATGGTAAGCTCTTTTGAGAGAGAGAGTGTGATGCTAGGCTTCTTAGTGAGAGAGAGAAAGGGAGAGATGCTAGAATCCTTTGAGAGATAGAGAGAGATGCTTGTCTCCTTTGAAAGAGAGCGAGTGTGATGGTAGGTTTCTTAGCGAGAGGGAGAAAGATAGAGATCCTAGAATCCCTTTAGAGAGAGAGAGAAAGGCATGCTAGTACACTTTGTGGGGGAGGGAGTGAGAGGTAGAGACGATTTGCTCCTTGGAGAGAGAGAGAGTGAGATGGTTGACACTGTTGAGAGCGAGAGAGAGAGAGGGAGAGAAATGCTAAGCTGCTTCGAGACAAAGAGAGAGGGAGAGATAGAGATATGCTAGGCTACTTTGAGAGAGAGGGAGGGAGAGATATGCTAGGCTCCTTAGAGAGAGAAAGAGGGATAGATATGCTAGGCTTCTTTGAGAGAGAGAGAGAGAGAGACCTGGAGAGACAGAGAGAGAGATTCTAGGCTCCTTTTAGAGAAAGAAAGATATACAGAGACAGAGAGACTCCAGGCTACTTTGATAGAGAGAGTGATGCTAGACTCCTTTGAATGAGAGACAGAGAGAGATACATGCTAGGTTCCGTTGGGAGAGAGAGAGACAGACAGAGTGAGATGAAAGACTCGTTAGAGAGAGGGAGATAGAGTGAGGGATGCTCGGCTCTTTTGAGAGAAAGAGGGAGATAGTAAGACAGGGAGATTGCAGGCTCCTTTGAGAGAGAGAGAGAGAGAGAGATGCAAAGCTTCTTGAGAGAGAGGGAGAGAGAGAGATGCTTGGCTCCATTGAGAGAGAGAGATGCTAAGCTCCTTTGAGAGACAGAGAGAGAGAGATGCTACTCTACTTTGAGAGTGAGAGACATAGGGATGCTAGACTCCTTTCAGAGAGAGAGAGAGTTATATATGCAAGGATTCTTTGAGAGAGGCAGAGTGAGGGAGAGTGATTCTAGTCTCCTTTGAGAGAAAGAGAG
This sequence comes from Manis pentadactyla, assembly GCF_030020395.1. Classification (NCBI taxonomy): domain Eukaryota; kingdom Metazoa; phylum Chordata; class Mammalia; order Pholidota; family Manidae; genus Manis; species Manis pentadactyla. The sequence goes on along the minus strand of NC_080033.1, from coordinate 69,412,138 downwards.
AGAGGTAGAAAGAGAGATGCTAGGCAGATTTGAAAGAGAAAGAGTGTGATGCAAGGTCTCTTACGGAGACAGAGAAAGTGAGATGCTAATATCCTTTGATATATATAGATATATTTATATATATGTATATATACTATACTTCTTTGAGAGAGACAGAGAGAGAGGGAAAGAGATGCTATTCTACTTTAATAGAGAGAGAGAGAGGGCTGGTAGGCTCCTTTGAGATAGAGATAGAGAGAGATGATACGCTTCTTTGAGAGAGAGAGTGAGAGAGAGAGTGTCTAGTCTGCTTTGGGAGGAAGGAGAGAGATGTAGACGGATAGATATTAGGCTCCTTTGAAAGACAGACAGTGTGATGCTAGGCTTCTTAGGGAGAGAGAGAAAGAGAGTGATGCTAGAATCCTTTGAGAGAGAGAGAGAGATGCTAGGCTTCTTTGAGAGAGAGAGAGTCAGAGTGAGACAGAGAGATAGAGATTCTATTTTCCTTTGAGAGAGTGAGAGCAATACACGCTGGCTCCTTGAGAGAGAGAGATAAAAGGAGAGAGAGAGAGAGAGAAGATAGGCTCCTTTGAGAGAGAGAGAGGTTGAGGGATGCTAGGCTCCTTTGAGAGAAAGAGAGAGAGATAGAAAGACGGAGATTCTAGTCTCTTTGAGAGAAAGAGGGAGAGATAGAGAGATGTTAGGCTCATTTGAAAGAGGGAGAGTGTGGTGCTAGGCTTCTTAGGGAGAGATAGAATTTGAGCGATGCTAGAATCCTTAGAGAGAGAGAGAGAGATGCTAGGCTTCTCTGAGAGAGAGACAGAGTGAGACAGAGAGATAGAGATTCTGGGTTCCTTTGAGTGAGGGAGAGCAATACACGCTGGCTCTTTGAGAGAGAGATAAACAGAGAGACAGAGAGGATATAGGCTCCTTTGAGAGAGAGATGCTAGGACTCTTTGAGAGAATTAAGTAAAGAGAAAAAGTATGCAATTATACTGACTTTTATAATTACCTATAGAAGTACATTTACCAGTGTTTTCTGTTTGTTTGGATTCAGATAGCTGTCTCATTTAATTTAATTTTCAGTCTGAAGAAATTCCTGTAGCATTTATTTTCATTGTGTAGGTGTAATTCACATGTCATACAATTCATCCCCTTAAAATACACAATAGAGTGGTGGCTGGTATATTCACAGAGCTGTGCCACCATTGCTACCATCAATTTTCAGATATTTTCATTATGACACAAGGGAGAACTGTCCCTAGCCGTAGGTAATCACGAATCTACTTTCCGTCCTGTAGGCTCGGCTCTTCTGGACATTTCCTATAAGTGAGGATCATACAATGTGTGATTCTTTGTGTTTTCCTCCAGTTAGCATGAAAACTTAGGGTTTCACCCATGTTGTGTGTATCAGGACTTCATATTTCTCATGGCTGTATAATTCTCTCCCTTTAGTGTTCCTTGTAAGACATGTCAGCTAGCAACAAGTTTCCTCAGTTTTTATTTACCTAAGGATGTCTTTTTTCACCTTCATCTGTGAAAGGTAATTTGCTAGATATAAGACTCTTGTTTGAGTTTTTACTTCCAGCAATGAGAACATGTTGTCCCCACTGCCTTCCAACTGCTATCATGTCTGATGAGAAGTCAGCTGTTAACCTTACTGGAGTGTACATGTATATCACGTTATTTTTCTCTTTTTGCCTTCAAGATCTTTATCTTTGGCTTTCGGTATTTTGCCTATGATGTGCCCAGATGGAGAGCTCTTTGTGTTTATGCTCCTTGGAATTTGTAGAGTTTCTTGGATGGATGTATTGTATTTTGGTCACATTTTGGGAATTTTCTGCCATTAAATACTTTAAATATTTTTCTGTTCCTTTCTCCAATCCTGCTTGTATTCGCATTGCACGTGTGGCTGCACTTATTGATGCCCCACATTTCTCTGTGGCTCTTCGTTTTCTTTCATTCACTAATTTTTCCCTCTGTTCTGCAAAATCCATAATCTCCATGGATCTCGCTTTAAGTTGGCTGCTGCTTACTTCTGCCAGCTCAAATCTACATTTTGGTTATGGTTCTTAACTCCAAGATTTCCATTTGGTTCTAAAAAAATACAATTTCTGCCTCTCAATAGTATACTCTCTTTGATGAGCTTTTTTCACTGTACCTTCCTTTAGCTCTTTACGTATGAGAGCTGTGAGGAAAGGTACCCACTTTGTCCCTGCCTGCACCTCCCAGGAGTAGAGCACTCCAAGTAGAGCTTCTGATACACAGTGCATGGGTTTGGTAGGTAAGGTTACAAGTCATGCCTCAGATGCCACAAACTCGCTATTCTTACCGACAAATACTCAGTTGTCCTGAATGAATATTTCTTAAAATGCTGTATACCTTTAGGATAACTTCTAGAGACTTTAACTGCTTTAAAAATAATTTTTACCTGTTCCTTTGTTGATCTACAATTTGTCTTTCAAGAAGTCCCAGTCCTCTTCCACATGATTTTTTAACAATATTTGTTGTGGCTAGAAGAGTTAACATAAGACCTACCGTCTACCAGATGTGTTTTTTAGTGTTTAATGTAGTATTGTTGGCAGTGCCGTACAGCAGATCTCCAGAGTTTATTCATCTTCCTTAACTGAGACTTTACACTCCTTGTTTAGTAACTCCGCATTTCCCATGACCCTAACCCTGGCCAACACCATTCCACCATTTGGTTATATGGATTTGACTACTTTAGATACTACATGTTAAGTGTATTCATGCAGTATTTCTCTTTCTGTGACTGGCTTGTTTCATTTAATGTTCTCAAGGGGTTCATCCATGTTGTTGCATATTGCAAAATTTCCTTTCTTCAAGGCTAAATTGGATTCCATTGTATGTCTAAACCACATATTCTTTCCATATTCATATGTCGATGGGCATCTTGGTTGTTACCACCTCTTAGCTATTCAGAATCACGTTGCAGTGAACAATGGAGTGCGGGTGTCTCGTTGAGAGCCAGATTTTAGTCCTTTTGAGTCAATACCCACAAGTGTGGTTGCTGGATCATACGGTAGTTCTGTTGTTAGTGTTCTGAGGGAGCTCCCGTCCTTGCAAGCTTGGAAAACCTGCTTTCAGCTGCTCTACCAAAGCAGGTAAAAGGGGATCCTGCATCACTTCCAGTCAGTGTTCTTGATGCTTTCTGTTGTGCGTTTTCTAGATCAACTGGATGACACTTCTTGCAGCTATGTTATCAAGGATGACACCAAGCCCCACATACGAATGTGAGTTTGAACAGACTTAGAACCTGGGCGTCCAACCAAAGTGTGGATATTTTTACCCTCCTTGTGTTCCCCCATAGCTCCTTCCTCACAGGGGCTTTAGCTCCACTCTGGGGGAGAAGTGGTAGATTTCTCTGGGTGTATGTGGGAAGCTTTTCAAATATTCCTTCTATCTGGACATCCCATAGATGGTCCCATGGGGACAAATTCCCAGGACCCTTGGGTAATAGGTAAAGTGAGAGAGATAGAAAGACAGGGAGATTATAGTCTCCTTTGACAGAAAGAGAGAGAGAGAGATGTTAGGCTCCTTTGAAAGAGGGAGAGTGTGATGCTAGGCTTCTTAGGGAGAGAGAGAAAGGGTGAGATGCTAGAATTCTTGTAGAGAGAGAGAGAGAGAGATATGCTAGGCTTCTTTGAGAGAGAGAGGGGGGAGAGAGATGCTAGTCTACTTTGAGAGAGAGAGTGGGCATTGTAGGCTCCTTTGAGATAGAGAGTGAGAGAGAGAGGGATTCTAGGCTCCTTTGAGAGAAAGAGAGATATACAGAGACAGAGAGATGATAGGCTCCTTTGAGAGAGAGAGAGAGAAGGAGAGAGATTATAGGCTCCTTTAAGAGAAAGAGAGATATACAGAGACAGAAAGATGCTATGCTTCGAGAGAGAGAGGGATGCTAGTCTCCTTTGAAAGAGAGAGAGTTACATGCTAGTCTCCTTTCACAGAGAGAGAAACAGAGAGAGATGGACAGAGAGAGAGATGATAGGCTCTTTTGTGAGAGAGAGAGAGAGAGAGAGAGGGATAATAGGCCACTCTGGGAGAGAGAGAGGGGGGTTGAGAGATTCTAGGCTCCTTAGAGAGAAAGAGAGATATACAGAGACAGAGAGATGCTAGGCTCCTTTGAGTGTGATGCTAGGCTCATTAAAGAGAGAGACAGAGGGACAGTGAAGAGAGAGTATCTAGACTAATTTGAGAGAGAGAGAGAGATGCTAGGCTAATTAGAGGGAGAGAGACAGACAGAGATGCTATGCAACTCTTAGAGAGAGATTCTTGACTACTGTGAGAAAGAGAGAGAGATGCTAGGCACCTTTGAGAGAAAGAGATAGATGCTAGGATGATTTGAGAAAGAGAGAGAGATACTAGACTCATTTGAGAGAGAGAGAGGGAGATACATGCTAGACTCCTTAGAGAGAGATAGACAGAGAGAGACTGAGAGATGTTAGGCCCCTTTGTGAGAAGGAGAGAGAGAAAGACAGGGAGTTGCTAGGCTCCTTTGGGAGAGACAGAGAGAGAGATGCTTGGCTTCTTTGAGAGAGAGAGGGAGAGATATTCTAGGCTACTTTGAGAAAAAGAGAGATATACAGTAACAGAGATATGCTAGGCTCCTTGGAGAGAGAGAGACATGCTCGGCTCCTTTGAATGAGAGAGATAAAGGGATACATGCAAGGCTCCGTTGAGAGACACAGAGAGAGAGTGAGGGATGCTAGGCTCCTTTGAGAGAAAGAGAGAAAAAAGGCGGAGATTCTAGTCTCCTTTGAGAAAAAGAGAGATAGTGAGACAGAGAGATGGTAAGCTCTTTTGAGAGAGAGAGTGTGATGCTAGGCTTCTTAGTGAGAGAGAGAAAGGGAGAGATGCTAGAATCCTTTGAGAGATAGAGAGAGATGCTTGTCTCCTTTGAAAGAGAGCGAGTGTGATGGTAGGTTTCTTAGCGAGAGGGAGAAAGATAGAGATCCTAGAATCCCTTTAGAGAGAGAGAGAAAGGCATGCTAGTACACTTTGTGGGGGAGGGAGTGAGAGGTAGAGACGATTTGCTCCTTGGAGAGAGAGAGAGTGAGATGGTTGACACTGTTGAGAGCGAGAGAGAGAGAGGGAGAGAAATGCTAAGCTGCTTCGAGACAAAGAGAGAGGGAGAGATAGAGATATGCTAGGCTACTTTGAGAGAGAGGGAGGGAGAGATATGCTAGGCTCCTTAGAGAGAGAAAGAGGGATAGATATGCTAGGCTTCTTTGAGAGAGAGAGAGAGAGAGACCTGGAGAGACAGAGAGAGAGATTCTAGGCTCCTTTTAGAGAAAGAAAGATATACAGAGACAGAGAGACTCCAGGCTACTTTGATAGAGAGAGTGATGCTAGACTCCTTTGAATGAGAGACAGAGAGAGATACATGCTAGGTTCCGTTGGGAGAGAGAGAGACAGACAGAGTGAGATGAAAGACTCGTTAGAGAGAGGGAGATAGAGTGAGGGATGCTCGGCTCTTTTGAGAGAAAGAGGGAGATAGTAAGACAGGGAGATTGCAGGCTCCTTTGAGAGAGAGAGAGAGAGAGAGATGCAAAGCTTCTTGAGAGAGAGGGAGAGAGAGAGATGCTTGGCTCCATTGAGAGAGAGAGATGCTAAGCTCCTTTGAGAGACAGAGAGAGAGAGATGCTACTCTACTTTGAGAGTGAGAGACATAGGGATGCTAGACTCCTTTCAGAGAGAGAGAGAGTTATATATGCAAGGATTCTTTGAGAGAGGCAGAGTGAGGGAGAGTGATTCTAGTCTCCTTTGAGAGAAAGAGAGAGAGGTAGAAAGAGAGATGCTAGGCAGATTTGAAAGAGAAAGAGTGTGATGCAAGGTCTCTTACGGAGACAGAGAAAGTGAGATGCTAATATCCTTTGATATATATAGATATATTTATATATATGTATATATACTATACTTCTTTGAGAGAGACAGAGAGAGAGGGAAAGAGATGCTATTCTACTTTAATAGAGAGAGAGAGAGGGCTGGTAGGCTCCTTTGAGATAGAGATAGAGAGAGATGATACGCTTCTTTGAGAGAGAGAGTGAGAGAGAGAGTGTCTAGTCTGCTTTGGGAGGAAGGAGAGAGATGTAGACGGATAGATATTAGGCTCCTTTGAAAGACAGACAGTGTGATGCTAGGCTTCTTAGGGAGAGAGAGAAAGAGAGTGATGCTAGAATCCTTTGAGAGAGAGAGAGAGATGCTAGGCTTCTTTGAGAGAGAGAGAGTCAGAGTGAGACAGAGAGATAGAGATTCTATTTTCCTTTGAGAGAGTGAGAGCAATACACGCTGGCTCCTTGAGAGAGAGAGATAAAAGGAGAGAGAGAGAGAGAGAAGATAGGCTCCTTTGAGAGAGAGAGAGGTTGAGGGATGCTAGGCTCCTTTGAGAGAAAGAGAGAGAGATAGAAAGACGGAGATTCTAGTCTCTTTGAGAGAAAGAGGGAGAGATAGAGAGATGTTAGGCTCATTTGAAAGAGGGAGAGTGTGGTGCTAGGCTTCTTAGGGAGAGATAGAATTTGAGCGATGCTAGAATCCTTAGAGAGAGAGAGAGAGATGCTAGGCTTCTCTGAGAGAGAGACAGAGTGAGACAGAGAGATAGAGATTCTGGGTTCCTTTGAGTGAGGGAGAGCAATACACGCTGGCTCTTTGAGAGAGAGATAAACAGAGAGACAGAGAGGATATAGGCTCCTTTGAGAGAGAGATGCTAGGACTCTTTGAGAGAATTAAGTAAAGAGAAAAAGTATGCAATTATACTGACTTTTATAATTACCTATAGAAGTACATTTACCAGTGTTTTCTGTTTGTTTGGATTCAGATAGCTGTCTCATTTAATTTAATTTTCAGTCTGAAGAAATTCCTGTAGCATTTATTTTCATTGTGTAGGTGTAATTCACATGTCATACAATTCATCCCCTTAAAATACACAATAGAGTGGTGGCTGGTATATTCACAGAGCTGTGCCACCATTGCTACCATCAATTTTCAGATATTTTCATTATGACACAAGGGAGAACTGTCCCTAGCCGTAGGTAATCACGAATCTACTTTCCGTCCTGTAGGCTCGGCTCTTCTGGACATTTCCTATAAGTGAGGATCATACAATGTGTGATTCTTTGTGTTTTCCTCCAGTTAGCATGAAAACTTAGGGTTTCACCCATGTTGTGTGTATCAGGACTTCATATTTCTCATGGCTGTATAATTCTCTCCCTTTAGTGTTCCTTGTAAGACATGTCAGCTAGCAACAAGTTTCCTCAGTTTTTATTTACCTAAGGATGTCTTTTTTCACCTTCATCTGTGAAAGGTAATTTGCTAGATATAAGACTCTTGTTTGAGTTTTTACTTCCAGCAATGAGAACATGTTGTCCCCACTGCCTTCCAACTGCTATCATGTCTGATGAGAAGTCAGCTGTTAACCTTACTGGAGTGTACATGTATATCACGTTATTTTTCTCTTTTTGCCTTCAAGATCTTTATCTTTGGCTTTCGGTATTTTGCCTATGATGTGCCCAGATGGAGAGCTCTTTGTGTTTATGCTCCTTGGAATTTGTAGAGTTTCTTGGATGGATGTATTGTATTTTGGTCACATTTTGGGAATTTTCTGCCATTAAATACTTTAAATATTTTTCTGTTCCTTTCTCCAATCCTGCTTGTATTCGCATTGCACGTGTGGCTGCACTTATTGATGCCCCACATTTCTCTGTGGCTCTTCGTTTTCTTTCATTCACTAATTTTTCCCTCTGTTCTGCAAAATCCATAATCTCCATGGATCTCGCTTTAAGTTGGCTGCTGCTTACTTCTGCCAGCTCAAATCTACATTTTGTTTATGGTTCTTACCTCCAAGATTTCCATTTGGTTCTAAAAAAATACAATTTCTGCCTCTCAATAGTATACTCTCTTTGATGAGCTTTTTTCACTGTACCTTCCTTTAGCTCTTTACGTATGAGAGCTGTGAGGAAAGGTACCCACTTTGTCCCTGCCTGCACCTCCCAGGAGTAGAGCACTCCAAGTAGAGCTTCTGATACACAGTGCATGGGTTTGGTAGGTAAGGTTACAAGTCATGCCTCAGATGCCACAAACTCGCTATTCTTACCGACAAATACTCAGTTGTCCTGAATGAATATTTCTTAAAATGCTGTATACCTTTAGGATAACTTCTAGAGACTTTAACTGCTTTAAAAATAATTTTTACCTGTTCCTTTGTTGATCTACAATTTGTCTTTCAAGAAGTCCCAGTCCTCTTCCACATGATTTTTTAACAATATTTGTTGTGGCTAGAAGAGTTAACATAAGACCTACCGTCTACCAGATGTGTTTTTTAGTGTTTAATGTAGTATTGTTGGCAGTGCCGTACAGCAGATCTCCAGAGTTTATTCATCTTCCTTAACTGAGACTTTACACTCCTTGTTTAGTAACTCCGCATTTCCCATGACCCTAACCCTGGCCAACACCATTCCACCATTTGGTTATATGGATTTGACTACTTTAGATACTACATGTTAAGTGTATTCATGCAGTATTTCTCTTTCTGTGACTGGCTTGTTTCATTTAATGTTCTCAAGGGGTTCATCCATGTTGTTGCATATTGCAAAATTTCCTTTCTTCAAGGCTAAATTGGATTCCATTGTATGTCTAAACCACATATTCTTTCCATATTCATATGTCGATGGGCATCTTGGTTGTTACCACCTCTTAGCTATTCAGAATCACGTTGCAGTGAACAATGGAGTGCGGGTGTCTCGTTGAGAGCCAGATTTTAGTCCTTTTGAGTCAATACCCACAAGTGTGGTTGCTGGATCATACGGTAGTTCTGTTGTTAGTGTTCTGAGGGAGCTCCCGTCCTTGCAAGCTTGGAAAACCTGCTTTCAGCTGCTCTACCAAAGCAGGTAAAAGGGGATCCTGCATCACTTCCAGTCAGTGTTCTTGATGCTTTCTGTTGTGCGTTTTCTAGATCAACTGGATGACACTTCTTGCAGCTATGTTATCAAGGATGACACCAAGCCCCACATACGAATGTGAGTTTGAACAGACTTAGAACCTGGGCGTCCAACCAAAGTGTGGATATTTTTACCCTCCTTGTGTTACCCCATAGCTCCTTCCTCACAGGGGCTTTAGCTCCACTCTGGGGGAGAAGTGGTAGATTTCTCTGGGTGTATGTGGGAAGCTTTTCAAATATTCCTTCTATCTGGACATCCCATAGATGGTCCCATGGGGACAAATTCCCAGGACCCTTGGGTAATAGGTAAAGTGAGAGAGATAGAAAGACAGGGAGATTATAGTCTCCTTTGACATAAAGAGAGAGAGAGAGATGTTAGGCTCCTTTGAAAGAGGGAGAGTGTGATGCTAGGCTTCTTAGGGAGAGAGAGAAAGGGTGAGATGCTAGAATTCTTGTAGAGAGAGAGAGAGAGAGATATGCTAGGCTTCTTTGAGAGAGAGAGGGGGGAGAGAGATGCTAGTCTACTTTGAGAGAGAGAGTGGGCATTGTAGGCTCCTTTGAGATAGAGAGTGAGAGAGAGAGGGATTCTAGGCTCCTTTGAGAGAAAGAGAGATATACAGAGACAGAGAGATGATAGGCTCCTTTGAGAGAGAGAGAGAGAAGGAGAGAGATTATAGGCTCCTTTAAGAGAAAGAGAGATATACAGAGACAGAAAGATGCTATGCTTCGAGAGAGAGAGGGATGCTAGTCTCCTTTGAAAGAGAGAGAGTTACATGCTAGTCTCCTTTCACAGAGAGAGAAACAGAGAGAGATGGACAGAGAGAGAGATGATAGGCTCTTTTGTGAGAGAGAGAGAGAGAGAGAGAGGGATAATAGGCCACTCTGGGAGAGAGAGAGGGGGGTTGAGAGATTCTAGGCTCCTTAGAGAGAAAGAGAGATATACAGAGACAGAGAGATGCTAGGCTCCTTTGAGTGTGATGCTAGGCTCATTAAAGAGAGAGACAGAGGGACAGTGAAGAGAGAGTATCTAGACTAATTTGAGAGAGAGAGAGAGATGCTAGGCTAATTAGAGGGAGAGAGACAGACAGAGATGCTATGCAACTCTTAGAGAGAGATTCTTGACTACTGTGAGAAAGAGAGAGAGATGCTAGGCACCTTTGAGAGAAAGAGATAGATGCTAGGATGATTTGAGAAAGAGAGAGAGATACTAGACTCATTTGAGAGAGAGAGAGGGAGATACATGCCAGACTCCTTAGAGAGAGATAGACAGAGAGAGACTGAGAGATGTTAGGCCCCTTTGTGAGAAGGAGAGAGAGAAAGACAGGGAGTTGCTAGGCTCCTTTGGGAGAGACAGAGAGAGAGATGCTTGGCTTCTTTGAGAGAGAGAGGGAGAGATATTCTAGGCTACTTTGAGAAAAAGAGAGATATACAGTAACAGAGATATGCTAGGCTCCTTGGAGAGAGAGAGACATGCTCGGCTCCTTTGAATGAGAGAGATAAAGGGATACATGCAAGGCTCCGTTGAGAGACACAGAGAGAGAGTGAGGGATGCTAGGCTCCTTTGAGAGAAAGAGAGAAAAAAGGCGGAGATTCTAGTCTCCTTTGAGAAAAAGAGAGATAGTGAGACAGAGAGATGGTAAGCTCTTTTGAGAGAGAGAGTGTGATGCTAGGCTTCTTAGTGAGAGAGAGAAAGGGAGAGATGCTAGAATCCTTTGAGAGATAGAGAGAGATGCTTGTCTCCTTTGAAAGAGAGCGAGTGTGATGGTAGGTTTCTTAGCGAGAGGGAGAAAGATAGAGATCCTAGAATCCCTTTAGAGAGAGAGAGAAAGGCATGCTAGTACACTTTGTGGGGGAGGGAGTGAGAGGTAGAGACGATTTGCTCCTTGGAGAGAGAGAGAGTGAGATGGTTGACACTGTTGAGAGCGAGAGAGAGAGAGGGAGAGAAATGCTAAGCTGCTTCGAGACAAAGAGAGAGGGAGAGATAGAGATATGCTAGGCTACTTTGAGAGAGAGGGAGGGAGAGATATGCTAGGCTCCTTAGAGAGAGAAAGAGGGATAGATATGCTAGGCTTCTTTGAGAGAGAGAGAGAGAGAGACCTGGAGAGACAGAGAGAGAGATTCTAGGCTCCTTTTAGAGAAAGAAAGATATACAGAGACAGAGAGACTCCAGGCTACTTTGATAGAGAGAGTGATGCTAGACTCCTTTGAATGAGAGACAGAGAGAGATACATGCTAGGTTCCGTTGGGAGAGAGAGAGACAGACAGAGTGAGATGAAAGACTCGTTAGAGAGAGGGAGATAGAGTGAGGGATGCTCGGCTCTTTTGAGAGAAAGAGGGAGATAGTAAGACAGGGAGATTGCAGGCTCCTTTGAGAGAGAGAGAGAGAGAGAGATGCAAAGCTTCTTGAGAGAGAGGGAGAGAGAGAGATGCTTGGCTCCATTGAGAGAGAGAGATGCTAAGCTCCTTTGAGAGACAGAGAGAGAGAGATGCTACTCTACTTTGAGAGTGAGAGACATAGGGATGCTAGAGTCCTTTCAGAGAGAGAGAGAGTTATATATGCAAGGATTCTTTGAGAGAGGCAGAGTGAGGGAGAGTGATTCTAGTCTCCTTTGAGAGAAAGAGAGAGAGGTAGAAAGAGAGATGCTAGGCAGATTTGAAAGAGAAAGAGTGTGATGCAAGGTCTCTTACGGAGACAGAGAAAGTGAGATGCTAATATCCTTTGATATATATAGATATATTTATATATATGTATATATACTATACTTCTTTGAGAGAGACAGAGAGAGAGGGAAAGAGATGCTATTCTACTTTAATAGAGAGAGAGAGAGGGCTGGTAGGCTCCTTTGAGATAGAGATAGAGAGAGATGATACGCTTCTTTGAGAGAGAGAGTGAGAGAGAGAGTGTCTAGTCTGCTTTGGGAGGAAGGAGAGAGATGTAGACGGATAGATATTAGGCTCCTTTGAAAGACAGACAGTGTGATGCTAGGCTTCTTAGGGAGAGAGAGAAAGAGAGTGATGCTAGAATCCTTTGAGAGAGAGAGAGAGATGCTAGGCTTCTTTGAGAGAGAGAGAGTCAGAGTGAGACAGAGAGATAGAGATTCTATTTTCCTTTGAGAGAGTGAGAGCAATACACGCTGGCTCCTTGAGAGAGAGAGATAAAAGGAGAGAGAGAGAGAGAGAAGATAGGCTCCTTTGAGAGAGAGAGAGGTTGAGGGATGCTAGGCTCCTTTGAGAGAAAGAGAGAGAGATAGAAAGACGGAGATTCTAGTCTCTTTGAGAGAAAGAGGGAGAGATAGAGAGATGTTAGGCTCATTTGAAAGAGGGAGAGTGTGGTGCTAGGCTTCTTAGGGAGAGATAGAATTTGAGCGATGCTAGAATCCTTAGAGAGAGAGAGAGAGATGCTAGGCTTCTCTGAGAGAGAGACAGAGTGAGACAGAGAGATAGAGATTCTGGGTTCCTTTGAGTGAGGGAGAGCAATACACGCTGGCTCTTTGAGAGAGAGATAAACAGAGAGACAGAGAGGATATAGGCTCCTTTGAGAGAGAGATGCTAGGACTCTTTGAGAGAATTAAGTAAAGAGAAAAAGTATGCAATTATACTGACTTTTATAATTACCTATAGAAGTACATTTACCAGTGTTTTCTGTTTGTTTGGATTCAGATAGCTGTCTCATTTAATTTAATTTTCAGTCTGAAGAAATTCCTGTAGCATTTATTTTCATTGTGTAGGTGTAATTCACATGTCATACAATTCATCCCCTTAAAATACACAATAGAGTGGTGGCTGGTATATTCACAGAGCTGTGCCACCATTGCTACCATCAATTTTCAGATATTTTCATTATGACACAAGGGAGAACTGTCCCTAGCCGTAGGTAATCACGAATCTACTTTCCGTCCTGTAGGCTCGGCTCTTCTGGACATTTCCTATAAGTGAGGATCATACAATGTGTGATTCTTTGTGTTTTCCTCCAGTTAGCATGAAAACTTAGGGTTTCACCCATGTTGTGTGTATCAGGACTTCATATTTCTCATGGCTGTATAATTCTCTCCCTTTAGTGTTCCTTGTAAGACATGTCAGCTAGCAACAAGTTTCCTCAGTTTTTATTTACCTAAGGATGTCTTTTTTCACCTTCATCTGTGAAAGGTAATTTGCTAGATATAAGACTCTTGTTTGAGTTTTTACTTCCAGCAATGAGAACATGTTGTCCCCACTGCCTTCCAACTGCTATCATGTCTGATGAGAAGTCAGCTGTTAACCTTACTGGAGTGTACATGTATATCACGTTATTTTTCTCTTTTTGCCTTCAAGATCTTTATCTTTGGCTTTCGGTATTTTGCCTATGATGTGCCCAGATGGAGAGCTCTTTGTGTTTATGCTCCTTGGAATTTGTAGAGTTTCTTGGATGGATGTATTGTATTTTGGTCACATTTTGGGAATTTTCTGCCATTAAATACTTTAAATATTTTTCTGTTCCTTTCTCCAATCCTGCTTGTATTCGCATTGCACGTGTGGCTGCACTTATTGATGCCCCACATTTCTCTGTGGCTCTTCGTTTTCTTTCATTCACTAATTTTTCCCTCTGTTCTGCAAAATCCATAATCTCCATGGATCTCGCTTTAAGTTGGCTGCTGCTTACTTCTGCCAGCTCAAATCTACATTTTGGTTATGGTTCTTAACTCCAAGATTTCCATTTGGTTCTAAAAAAATACAATTTCTGCCTCTCAATAGTATACTCTCTTTGATGAGCTTTTTTCACTGTACCTTCCTTTAGCTCTTTACGTATGAGAGCTGTGAGGAAAGGTACCCACTTTGTCCCTGCCTGCACCTCCCAGGAGTAGAGCACTCCAAGTAGAGCTTCTGATACACAGTGCATGGGTTTGGTAGGTAAGGTTACAAGTCATGCCTCAGATGCCACAAACTCGCTATTCTTACCGACAAATACTCAGTTGTCCTGAATGAATATTTCTTAAAATGCTGTATACCTTTAGGATAACTTCTAGAGACTTTAACTGCTTTAAAAATAATTTTTACCTGTTCCTTTGTTGATCTACAATTTGTCTTTCAAGAAGTCCCAGTCCTCTTCCACATGATTTTTTAACAATATTTGTTGTGGCTAGAAGAGTTAACATAAGACCTACCGTCTACCAGATGTGTTTTTTAGTGTTTAATGTAGTATTGTTGGCAGTGCCGTACAGCAGATCTCCAGAGTTTATTCATCTTCCTTAACTGAGACTTTACACTCCTTGTTTAGTAACTCCGCATTTCCCATGACCCTAACCCTGGCCAACACCATTCCACCATTTGGTTATATGGATTTGACTACTTTAGATACTACATGTTAAGTGTATTCATGCAGTATTTCTCTTTCTGTGACTGGCTTGTTTCATTTAATGTTCTCAAGGGGTTCATCCATGTTGTTGCATATTGCAAAATTTCCTTTCTTCAAGGCTAAATTGGATTCCATTGTATGTCTAAACCACATATTCTTTCCATATTCATATGTCGATGGGCATCTTGGTTGTTACCACCTCTTAGCTATTCAGAATCACGTTGCAGTGAACAATGGAGTGCGGGTGTCTCGTTGAGAGCCAGATTTTAGTCCTTTTGAGTCAATACCCACAAGTGTGGTTGCTGGATCATACGGTAGTTCTGTTGTTAGTGTTCTGAGGGAGCTCCCGTCCTTGCAAGCTTGGAAAACCTGCTTTCAGCTGCTCTACCAAAGCAGGTAAAAGGGGATCCTGCATCACTTCCAGTCAGTGTTCTTGATGCTTTCTGTTGTGCGTTTTCTAGATCAACTGGATGACACTTCTTGCAGCTATGTTATCAAGGATGACACCAAGCCCCACATACGAATGTGAGTTTGAACAGACTTAGAACCTGGGCGTCCAACCAAAGTGTGGATATTTTTACCCTCCTTGTGTTCCCCCATAGCTCCTTCCTCACAGGGGCTTTAGCTCCACTCTGGGGGAGAAGTGGTAGATTTCTCTGGGTGTATGTGGGAAGCTTTTCAAATATTCCTTCTATCTGGACATCCCATAGATGGTCCCATGGGGACAAATTCCCAGGACCCTTGGGTAATAGGTAAAGTGAGAGAGATAGAAAGACAGGGAGATTATAGTCTCCTTTGACAGAAAGAGAGAGAGAGAGATGTTAGGCTCCTTTGAAAGAGGGAGAGTGTGATGCTAGGCTTCTTAGGGAGAGAGAGAAAGGGTGAGATGCTAGAATTCTTGTAGAGAGAGAGAGAGAGAGATATGCTAGGCTTCTTTGAGAGAGAGAGGGGGGAGCGAGATGCTAGTCTACTTTGAGAGAGAGAGTGGGCATTGTAGGCTCCTTTGAGATAGAGAGTGAGAGAGAGAGGGATTCTAGGCTCCTTTGAGAGAAAGAGAGATATACAGAGACAGAGAGATGATAGGCTCCTTTGAGAGAGAGAGAGAGAAGGAGAGAGATTATAGGCTCCTTTAAGAGAAAGAGAGATATACAGAGACAGAAAGATGCTATGCTTCGAGAGAGAGAGGGATGCTAGTCTCCTTTGAAAGAGAGAGAGTTACATGCTAGTCTCCTTTCACAGAGAGAGAAACAGAGAGAGATGGACAGAGAGAGAGATGATAGGCTCTTTTGTGAGAGAGAGAGAGAGAGAGAGGGATAATAGGCCACTCTGGGAGAGAGAGAGGGGGGTTGAGAGATTCTAGGCTCCTTAGAGAGAAAGAGAGATATACAGAGACAGAGAGATGCTAGGCTCCTTTGAGTGTGATGCTAGGCTCATTAAAGAGAGAGACAGAGGGACAGTGAAGAGAGAGTATCTAGACTAATTTGAGAGAGAGAGAGAGATGCTAGGCTAATTAGAGGGAGAGAGACAGACAGAGATGCTATGCAACTCTTAGAGAGAGATTCTTGACTACTGTGAGAAAGAGAGAGAGATGCTAGGCACCTTTGAGAGAAAGAGATAGATGCTAGGATGATTTGAGAAAGAGAGAGAGATACTAGACTCATTTGAGAGAGAGAGAGGGAGATACATGCTAGACTCCTTAGAGAGAGATAGACAGAGAGAGACTGAGAGATGTTAGGCCCCTTTGTGAGAAGGAGAGAGAGAAAGACAGGGAGTTGCTAGGCTCCTTTGGGAGAGACAGAGAGAGAGATGCTTGGCTTCTTTGAGAGAGAGAGGGAGAGATATTCTAGGCTACTTTGAGAAAAAGAGAGATATACAGTAACAGAGATATGCTAGGCTCCTTGGAGAGAGAGAGACATGCTCGGCTCCTTTGAATGAGAGAGATAAAGGGATACATGCAAGGCTCCGTTGAGAGACACAGAGAGAGAGTGAGGGATGCTAGGCTCCTTTGAGAGAAAGAGAGAAAAAAGGCGGAGATTCTAGTCTCCTTTGAGAAAAAGAGAGATAGTGAGACAGAGAGATGGTAAGCTCTTTTGAGAGAGAGAGTGTGATGCTAGGCTTCTTAGTGAGAGAGAGAAAGGGAGAGATGCTAGAATCCTTTGAGAGATAGAGAGAGATGCTTGTCTCCTTTGAAAGAGAGCGAGTGTGATGGTAGGTTTCTTAGCGAGAGGGAGAAAGATAGAGATCCTAGAATCCCTTTAGAGAGAGAGAGAAAGGCATGCTAGTACACTTTGTGGGGGAGGGAGTGAGAGGTAGAGACGATTTGCTCCTTGGAGAGAGAGAGAGTGAGATGGTTGACACTGTTGAGAGCGAGAGAGAGAGAGGGAGAGAAATGCTAAGCTGCTTCGAGACAAAGAGAGAGGGAGAGATAGAGATATGCTAGGCTACTTTGAGAGAGAGGGAGGGAGAGATATGCTAGGCTCCTTAGAGAGAGAAAGAGGGATAGATATGCTAGGCTTCTTTGAGAGAGAGAGAGAGAGAGACCTGGAGAGACAGAGAGAGAGATTCTAGGCTCCTTTTAGAGAAAGAAAGATATACAGAGACAGAGAGACTCCAGGCTACTTTGATAGAGAGAGTGATGCTAGACTCCTTTGAATGAGAGACAGAGAGAGATACATGCTAGGTTCCGTTGGGAGAGAGAGAGACAGACAGAGTGAGATGAAAGACTCGTTAGAGAGAGGGAGATAGAGTGAGGGATGCTCGGCTCTTTTGAGAGAAAGAGGGAGATAGTAAGACAGGGAGATTGCAGGCTCCTTTGAGAGAGAGAGAGAGAGAGAGATGCAAAGCTTCTTGAGAGAGAGGGAGAGAGAGAGATGCTTGGCTCCATTGAGAGAGAGAGATGCTAAGCTCCTTTGAGAGACAGAGAGAGAGAGATGCTACTCTACTTTGAGAGTGAGAGACATAGGGATGCTAGAGTCCTTTCAGAGAGAGAGAGAGTTATATATGCAAGGATTCTTTGAGAGAGGCAGAGTGAGGGAGAGTGATTCTAGTCTCCTTTGAGAGAAAGAGAGAGAGGTAGAAAGAGAGATGCTAGGCAGATTTGAAAGAGAAAGAGTGTGATGCAAGGTCTCTTACGGAGACAGAGAAAGTGAGATGTTAATATCCTTTGATATATATAGATATATTTATATATATGTATATATACTATACTTCTTTGAGAGAGACAGAGAGAGAGGGAAAGAGATGCTATTCTACTTTAATAGAGAGAGAGAGAGGGCTGGTAGGCTCCTTTGAGATAGAGATAGAGAGAGATGATACGCTTCTTTGAGAGAGAGAGTGAGAGAGAGAGTGTCTAGTCTGCTTTGGGAGGAAGGAGAGAGATGTAGACGGATAGATATTAGGCTCCTTTGAAAGACAGACAGTGTGATGCTAGGCTTCTTAGGGAGAGAGAGAAAGAGAGTGATGCTAGAATCCTTTGAGAGAGAGAGAGAGATGCTAGGCTTCTTTGAGAGAGAGAGAGTCAGAGTGAGACAGAGAGATAGAGATTCTATTTTCCTTTGAGAGAGTGAGAGCAATACACGCTGGCTCCTTGAGAGAGAGAGATAAAAGGAGAGAGAGAGAGAGAGAAGATAGGCTCCTTTGAGAGAGAGAGAGGTTGAGGGATGCTAGGCTCCTTTGAGAGAAAGAGAGAGAGATAGAAAGACGGAGATTCTAGTCTCTTTGAGAGAAAGAGGGAGAGATAGAGAGATGTTAGGCTCATTTGAAAGAGGGAGAGTGTGGTGCTAGGCTTCTTAGGGAGAGATAGAATTTGAGCGATGCTAGAATCCTTAGAGAGAGAGAGAGAGATGCTAGGCTTCTCTGAGAGAGAGACAGAGTGAGACAGAGAGATAGAGATTCTGGGTTCCTTTGAGTGAGGGAGAGCAATACACGCTGGCTCTTTGAGAGAGAGATAAACAGAGAGACAGAGAGGATATAGGCTCCTTTGAGAGAGAGATGCTAGGACTCTTTGAGAGAATTAAGTAAAGAGAAAAAGTATGCAATTATACTGACTTTTATAATTACCTATAGAAGTACATTTACCAGTGTTTTCTGTTTGTTTGGATTCAGATAGCTGTCTCATTTAATTTAATTTTCAGTCTGAAGAAATTCCTGTAGCATTTATTTTCATTGTGTAGGTGTAATTCACATGTCATACAATTCATCCCCTTAAAATACACAATAGAGTGGTGGCTGGTATATTCACAGAGCTGTGCCACCATTGCTACCATCAATTTTCAGATATTTTCATTATGACACAAGGGAGAACTGTCCCTAGCCGTAGGTAATCACGAATCTACTTTCCGTCCTGTAGGCTCGGCTCTTCTGGACATTTCCTATAAGTGAGGATCATACAATGTGTGATTCTTTGTGTTTTCCTCCAGTTAGCATGAAAACTTAGGGTTTCACCCATGTTGTGTGTATCAGGACTTCATATTTCTCATGGCTGTATAATTCTCTCCCTTTAGTGTTCCTTGTAAGACATGTCAGCTAGCAACAAGTTTCCTCAGTTTTTATTTACCTAAGGATGTCTTTTTTCACCTTCATCTGTGAAAGGTAATTTGCTAGATATAAGACTCTTGTTTGAGTTTTTACTTCCAGCAATGAGAACATGTTGTCCCCACTGCCTTCCAACTGCTATCATGTCTGATGAGAAGTCAGCTGTTAACCTTACTGGAGTGTACATGTATATCACGTTATTTTTCTCTTTTTGCCTTCAAGATCTTTATCTTTGGCTTTCGGTATTTTGCCTATGATGTGCCCAGATGGAGAGCTCTTTGTGTTTATGCTCCTTGGAATGTGTAGAGTTTCTTGGATGGATGTATTGTATTTTGGTCACATTTTGGGAATTTTCTGCCATTAAATACTTTAAATATTTTTCTGTTCCTTTCTCCAATCCTGCTTGTATTCGCATTGCACGTGTGGCTGCACTTATTGATGCCCCACATTTCTCTGTGGCTCTTCGTTTTCTTTCATTCACTAATTTTTCCCTCTGTTCTGCAAAATCCATAATCTCCATGGATCTCGCTTTAAGTTGGCTGCTGCTTACTTCTGCCAGCTCAAATCTACATTTTGGTTATGGTTCTTAACTCCAAGATTTCCATTTGGTTCTAAAAAAATACAATTTCTGCCTCTCAATAGTATACTCTCTTTGATGAGCTTTTTTCACTGTACCTTCCTTTAGCTCTTTACGTATGAGAGCTGTGAGGAAAGGTACCCACTTTGTCCCTGCCTGCACCTCCCAGGAGTAGAGCACTCCAAGTAGAGCTTCTGATACACAGTGCATGGGTTTGGTAGGTAAGGTTACAAGTCATGCCTCAGATGCCACAAACTCGCTATTCTTACCGACAAATACTCAGTTGTCCTGAATGAATATTTCTTAAAATGCTGTATACCTTTAGGATAACTTCTAGAGACTTTAACTGCTTTAAAAATAATTTTTACCTGTTCCTTTGTTGATCTACAATTTGTCTTTCAAGAAGTCCCAGTCCTCTTCCACATGATTTTTTAACAATATTTGTTGTGGCTAGAAGAGTTAACATAAGACCTACCGTCTACCAGATGTGTTTTTTAGTGTTTAATGTAGTATTGTTGGCAGTGCCGTACAGCAGATCTCCAGAGTTTATTCATCTTCCTTAACTGAGACTTTACACTCCTTGTTTAGTAACTCCGCATTTCCCATGACCCTAACCCTGGCCAACACCATTCCACCATTTGGTTATATGGATTTGACTACTTTAGATACTACATGTTAAGTGTATTCATGCAGTATTTCTCTTTCTGTGACTGGCTTGTTTCATTTAATGTTCTCAAGGGGTTCATCCATGTTGTTGCATATTGCAAAATTTCCTTTCTTCAAGGCTAAATTGGATTCCATTGTATGTCTAAACCACATATTCTTTCCATATTCATATGTCGATGGGCATCTTGGTTGTTACCACCTCTTAGCTATTCAGAATCACGTTGCAGTGAACAATGGAGTGCGGGTGTCTCGTTGAGAGCCAGATTTTAGTCCTTTTGAGTCAATACCCACAAGTGTGGTTGCTGGATCATACGGTAGTTCTGTTGTTAGTGTTCTGAGGGAGCTCCCGTCCTTGCAAGCTTGGAAAACCTGCTTTCAGCTGCTCTACCAAAGCAGGTAAAAGGGGATCCTGCATCACTTCCAGTCAGTGTTCTTGATGCTTTCTGTTGTGCGTTTTCTAGATCAACTGGATGACACTTCTTGCAGCTATGTTATCAAGGATGACACCAAGCCCCACATACGAATGTGAGTTTGAACAGACTTAGAACCTGGGCGTCCAACCAAAGTGTGGATATTTTTACCCTCCTTGTGTTCCCCCATAGCTCCTTCCTCACAGGGGCTTTAGCTCCACTCTGGGGGAGAAGTGGTAGATTTCTCTGGGTGTATGTGGGAAGCTTTTCAAATATTCCTTCTATCTGGACATCCCATAGATGGTCCCATGGGGACAAATTCCCAGGACCCTTGGGTAATAGGTAAAGTGAGAGAGATAGAAAGACAGGGAGATTATAGTCTCCTTTGACAGAAAGAGAGAGAGAGAGATGTTAGGCTCCTTTGAAAGAGGGAGAGTGTGATGCTAGGCTTCTTAGGGAGAGAGAGAAAGGGTGAGATGCTAGAATTCTTGTAGAGAGAGAGAGAGAGAGATATGCTAGGCTTCTTTGAGAGAGAGAGGGGGGAGAGAGATGCTAGTCTACTTTGAGAGAGAGAGTGGGCATTGTAGGCTCCTTTGAGATAGAGAGTGAGAGAGAGAGGGATTCTAGGCTCCTTTGAGAGAAAGAGAGATATACAGAGACAGAGAGATGATAGGCTCCTTTGAGAGAGAGAGAGAGAAGGAGAGAGATTATAGGCTCCTTTAAGAGAAAGAGAGATATACAGAGACAGAAAGATGCTATGCTTCGAGAGAGAGAGGGATGCTAGTCTCCTTTGAAAGAGAGAGAGTTACATGCTAGTCTCCTTTCACAGAGAGAGAAACAGAGAGAGATGGACAGAGAGAGAGATGATAGGCTCTTTTGTGAGAGAGAGAGAGAGAGAGAGGGATAATAGGCCACTCTGGGAGAGAGAGAGGGGGGTTGAGAGATTCTAGGCTCCTTAGAGAGAAAGAGAGATATACAGAGACAGAGAGATGCTAGGCTCCTTTGAGTGTGATGCTAGGCTCATTAAAGAGAGAGACAGAGGGACAGTGAAGAGAGAGTATCTAGACTAATTTGAGAGAGAGAGAGAGATGCTAGGCTAATTAGAGGGAGAGAGACAGACAGAGATGCTATGCAACTCTTAGAGAGAGATTCTTGACTACTGTGAGAAAGAGAGAGAGATGCTAGGCACCTTTGAGAGAAAGAGATAGATGCTAGGATGATTTGAGAAAGAGAGAGAGATACTAGACTCATTTGAGAGAGAGAGAGGGAGATACATGCTAGACTCCTTAGAGAGAGATAGACAGAGAGAGACTGAGAGATGTTAGGCCCCTTTGTGAGAAGGAGAGAGAGAAAGACAGGGAGTTGCTAGGCTCCTTTGGGAGAGACAGAGAGAGAGATGCTTGGCTTCTTTGAGAGAGAGAGGGAGAGATATTCTAGGCTACTTTGAGAAAAAGAGAGATATACAGTAACAGAGATATGCTAGGCTCCTTGGAGAGAGAGAGACATGCTCGGCTCCTTTGAATGAGAGAGATAAAGGGATACATGCAAGGCTCCGTTGAGAGACACAGAGAGAGAGTGAGGGATGCTAGGCTCCTTTGAGAGAAAGAGAGAAAAAAGGCGGAGATTCTAGTCTCCTTTGAGAAAAAGAGAGATAGTGAGACAGAGAGATGGTAAGCTCTTTTGAGAGAGAGAGTGTGATGCTAGGCTTCTTAGTGAGAGAGAGAAAGGGAGAGATGCTAGAATCCTTTGAGAGATAGAGAGAGATGCTTGTCTCCTTTGAAAGAGAGCGAGTGTGATGGTAGGTTTCTTAGCGAGAGGGAGAAAGATAGAGATCCTAGAATCCCTTTAGAGAGAGAGAGAAAGGCATGCTAGTACACTTTGTGGGGGAGGGAGTGAGAGGTAGAGACGATTTGCTCCTTGGAGAGAGAGAGAGTGAGATGGTTGACACTGTTGAGAGCGAGAGAGAGAGAGGGAGAGAAATGCTAAGCTGCTTCGAGACAAAGAGAGAGGGAGAGATAGAGATATGCTAGGCTACTTTGAGAGAGAGGGAGGGAGAGATATGCTAGGCTCCTTAGAGAGAGAAAGAGGGATAGATATGCTAGGCTTCTTTGAGAGAGAGAGAGAGAGAGACCTGGAGAGACAGAGAGAGAGATTCTAGGCTCCTTTTAGAGAAAGAAAGATATACAGAGACAGAGAGACTCCAGGCTACTTTGATAGAGAGAGTGATGCTAGACTCCTTTGAATGAGAGACAGAGAGAGATACATGCTAGGTTCCGTTGGGAGAGAGAGAGACAGACAGAGTGAGATGAAAGACTCGTTAGAGAGAGGGAGATAGAGTGAGGGATGCTCGGCTCTTTTGAGAGAAAGAGGGAGATAGTAAGACAGGGAGATTGCAGGCTCCTTTGAGAGAGAGAGAGAGAGAGAGAGATGCAAAGCTTCTTGAGAGAGAGGGAGAGAGAGAGATGCTTGGCTCCATTGAGAGAGAGAGATGCTAAGCTCCTTTGAGAGACAGAGAGAGAGAGATGCTACTCTACTTTGAGAGTGAGAGACATAGGGATGCTAGACTCCTTTCAGAGAGAGAGAGAGTTATATATGCAAGGATTCTTTGAGAGAGGCAGAGTGAGGGAGAGTGATTCTAGTCTCCTTTGAGAGAAAGAGAGAGAGGTAGAAAGAGAGATGCTAGGCAGATTTGAAAGAGAAAGAGTGTGATGCAAGGTCTCTTACGGAGACAGAGAAAGTGAGATGCTAATATCCTTTGATATATATAGATATATTTATATATATGTATATATACTATACTTCTTTGAGAGAGACAGAGAGAGAGGGAAAGAGATGCTATTCTACTTTAATAGAGAGAGAGAGAGGGCTGGTAGGCTCCTTTGAGATAGAGATAGAGAGAGATGATACGCTTCTTTGAGAGAGAGAGTGAGAGAGAGAGTGTCTAGTCTGCTTTGGGAGGAAGGAGAGAGATGTAGACGGATAGATATTAGGCTCCTTTGAAAGACAGACAGTGTGATGCTAGGCTTCTTAGGGAGAGAGAGAAAGAGAGTGATGCTAGAATCCTTTGAGAGAGAGAGAGAGATGCTAGGCTTCTTTGAGAGAGAGAGAGTCAGAGTGAGACAGAGAGATAGAGATTCTATTTTCCTTTGAGAGAGTGAGAGCAATACACGCTGGCTCCTTGAGAGAGAGAGATAAAAGGAGAGAGAGAGAGAGAGAAGATAGGCTCCTTTGAGAGAGAGAGAGGTTGAGGGATGCTAGGCTCCTTTGAGAGAAAGAGAGAGAGATAGAAAGACGGAGATTCTAGTCTCTTTGAGAGAAAGAGGGAGAGATAGAGAGATGTTAGGCTCATTTGAAAGAGGGAGAGTGTGGTGCTAGGCTTCTTAGGGAGAGATAGAATTTGAGCGATGCTAGAATCCTTAGAGAGAGAGAGAGAGATGCTAGGCTTCTCTGAGAGAGAGACAGAGTGAGACAGAGAGATAGAGATTCTGGGTTCCTTTGAGTGAGGGAGAGCAATACACGCTGGCTCTTTGAGAGAGAGATAAACAGAGAGACAGAGAGGATATAGGCTCCTTTGAGAGAGAGATGCTAGGACTCTTTGAGAGAATTAAGTAAAGAGAAAAAGTATGCAATTATACTGACTTTTATAATTACCTATAGAAGTACATTTACCAGTGTTTTCTGTTTGTTTGGATTCAGATAGCTGTCTCATTTAATTTAATTTTCAGTCTGAAGAAATTCCTGTAGCATTTATTTTCATTGTGTAGGTGTAATTCACATGTCATACAATTCATCCCCTTAAAATACACAATAGAGTGGTGGCTGGTATATTCACAGAGCTGTGCCACCATTGCTACCATCAATTTTCAGATATTTTCATTATGACACAAGGGAGAACTGTCCCTAGCCGTAGGTAATCACGAATCTACTTTCCGTCCTGTAGGCTCGGCTCTTCTGGACATTTCCTATAAGTGAGGATCATACAATGTGTGATTCTTTGTGTTTTCCTCCAGTTAGCATGAAAACTTAGGGTTTCACCCATGTTGTGTGTATCAGGACTTCATATTTCTCATGGCTGTATAATTCTCTCCCTTTAGTGTTCCTTGTAAGACATGTCAGCTAGCAACAAGTTTCCTCAGTTTTTATTTACCTAAGGATGTCTTTTTTCACCTTCATCTGTGAAAGGTAATTTGCTAGATATAAGACTCTTGTTTGAGTTTTTACTTCCAGCAATGAGAACATGTTGTCCCCACTGCCTTCCAACTGCTATCATGTCTGATGAGAAGTCAGCTGTTAACCTTACTGGAGTGTACATGTATATCACGTTATTTTTCTCTTTTTGCCTTCAAGATCTTTATCTTTGGCTTTCGGTATTTTGCCTATGATGTGCCCAGATGGAGAGCTCTTTGTGTTTATGCTCCTTGGAATTTGTAGAGTTTCTTGGATGGATGTATTGTATTTTGGTCACATTTTGGGAATTTTCTGCCATTAAATACTTTAAATATTTTTCTGTTCCTTTCTCCAATCCTGCTTGTATTCGCATTGCACGTGTGGCTGCACTTATTGATGCCCCACATTTCTCTGTGGCTCTTCGTTTTCTTTCATTCACTAATTTTTCCCTCTGTTCTGCAAAATCCATAATCTCCATGGATCTCGCTTTAAGTTGGCTGCTGCTTACTTCTGCCAGCTCAAATCTACATTTTGGTTATGGTTCTTAACTCCAAGATTTCCATTTGGTTCTAAAAAAATACAATTTCTGCCTCTCAATAGTATACTCTCTTTGATGAGCTTTTTTCACTGTACCTTCCTTTAGCTCTTTACGTATGAGAGCTGTGAGGAAAGGTACCCACTTTGTCCCTGCCTGCACCTCCCAGGAGTAGAGCACTCCAAGTAGAGCTTCTGATACACAGTGCATGGGTTTGGTAGGTAAGGTTACAAGTCATGCCTCAGATGCCACAAACTCGCTATTCTTACCGACAAATACTCAGTTGTCCTGAATGAATATTTCTTAAAATGCTGTATACCTTTAGGATAACTTCTAGAGACTTTAACTGCTTTAAAAATAATTTTTACCTGTTCCTTTGTTGATCTACAATTTGTCTTTCAAGAAGTCCCAGTCCTCTTCCACATGATTTTTT
This sequence comes from Manis pentadactyla, assembly GCF_030020395.1. Classification (NCBI taxonomy): domain Eukaryota; kingdom Metazoa; phylum Chordata; class Mammalia; order Pholidota; family Manidae; genus Manis; species Manis pentadactyla. The sequence continues at coordinate 69,386,553 of NC_080033.1, read as the reverse complement.
AACAATATTTGTTGTGGCTAGAAGAGTTAACATAAGACCTACCGTCTACCAGATGTGTTTTTTAGTGTTTAATGTAGTATTGTTGGCAGTGCCGTACAGCAGATCTCCAGAGTTTATTCATCTTCCTTAACTGAGACTTTACACTCCTTGTTTAGTAACTCCGCATTTCCCATGACCCTAACCCTGGCCAACACCATTCCACCATTTGGTTATATGGATTTGACTACTTTAGATACTACATGTTAAGTGTATTCATGCAGTATTTCTCTTTCTGTGACTGGCTTGTTTCATTTAATGTTCTCAAGGGGTTCATCCATGTTGTTGCATATTGCAAAATTTCCTTTCTTCAAGGCTAAATTGGATTCCATTGTATGTCTAAACCACATATTCTTTCCATATTCATATGTCGATGGGCATCTTGGTTGTTACCACCTCTTAGCTATTCAGAATCACGTTGCAGTGAACAATGGAGTGCGGGTGTCTCGTTGAGAGCCAGATTTTAGTCCTTTTGAGTCAATACCCACAAGTGTGGTTGCTGGATCATACGGTAGTTCTGTTGTTAGTGTTCTGAGGGAGCTCCCGTCCTTGCAAGCTTGGAAAACCTGCTTTCAGCTGCTCTACCAAAGCAGGTAAAAGGGGATCCTGCATCACTTCCAGTCAGTGTTCTTGATGCTTTCTGTTGTGCGTTTTCTAGATCAACTGGATGACACTTCTTGCAGCTATGTTATCAAGGATGACACCAAGCCCCACATACGAATGTGAGTTTGAACAGACTTAGAACCTGGGCGTCCAACCAAAGTGTGGATATTTTTACCCTCCTTGTGTTCCCCCATAGCTCCTTCCTCACAGGGGCTTTAGCTCCACTCTGGGGGAGAAGTGGTAGATTTCTCTGGGTGTATGTGGGAAGCTTTTCAAATATTCCTTCTATCTGGACATCCCATAGATGGTCCCATGGGGACAAATTCCCAGGACCCTTGGGTAATAGGTAAAGTGAGAGAGATAGAAAGACAGGGAGATTATAGTCTCCTTTGACAGAAAGAGAGAGAGAGAGATGTTAGGCTCCTTTGAAAGAGGGAGAGTGTGATGCTAGGCTTCTTAGGGAGAGAGAGAAAGGGTGAGATGCTAGAATTCTTGTAGAGAGAGAGAGAGAGAGATATGCTAGGCTTCTTTGAGAGAGAGAGGGGGGAGAGAGATGCTAGTCTACTTTGAGAGAGAGAGTGGGCATTGTAGGCTCCTTTGAGATAGAGAGTGAGAGAGAGAGGGATTCTAGGCTCCTTTGAGAGAAAGAGAGATATACAGAGACAGAGAGATGATAGGCTCCTTTGAGAGAGAGAGAGAGAAGGAGAGAGATTATAGGCTCCTTTAAGAGAAAGAGAGATATACAGAGACAGAAAGATGCTATGCTTCGAGAGAGAGAGGGATGCTAGTCTCCTTTGAAAGAGAGAGAGTTACATGCTAGTCTCCTTTCACAGAGAGAGAAACAGAGAGAGATGGACAGAGAGAGAGATGATAGGCTCTTTTGTGAGAGAGAGAGAGAGAGAGAGGGATAATAGGCCACTCTGGGAGAGAGAGAGGGGGGTTGAGAGATTCTAGGCTCCTTAGAGAGAAAGAGAGATATACAGAGACAGAGAGATGCTAGGCTCCTTTGAGTGTGATGCTAGGCTCATTAAAGAGAGAGACAGAGGGACAGTGAAGAGAGAGTATCTAGACTAATTTGAGAGAGAGAGAGAGATGCTAGGCTAATTAGAGGGAGAGAGACAGACAGAGATGCTATGCAACTCTTAGAGAGAGATTCTTGACTACTGTGAGAAAGAGAGAGAGATGCTAGGCACCTTTGAGAGAAAGAGATAGATGCTAGGATGATTTGAGAAAGAGAGAGAGATACTAGACTCATTTGAGAGAGAGAGAGGGAGATACATGCTAGACTCCTTAGAGAGAGATAGACAGAGAGAGACTGAGAGATGTTAGGCCCCTTTGTGAGAAGGAGAGAGAGAAAGACAGGGAGTTGCTAGGCTCCTTTGGGAGAGACAGAGAGAGAGATGCTTGGCTTCTTTGAGAGAGAGAGGGAGAGATATTCTAGGCTACTTTGAGAAAAAGAGAGATATACAGTAACAGAGATATGCTAGGCTCCTTGGAGAGAGAGAGACATGCTCGGCTCCTTTGAATGAGAGAGATAAAGGGATACATGCAAGGCTCCGTTGAGAGACACAGAGAGAGAGTGAGGGATGCTAGGCTCCTTTGAGAGAAAGAGAGAAAAAAGGCGGAGATTCTAGTCTCCTTTGAGAAAAAGAGAGATAGTGAGACAGAGAGATGGTAAGCTCTTTTGAGAGAGAGAGTGTGATGCTAGGCTTCTTAGTGAGAGAGAGAAAGGGAGAGATGCTAGAATCCTTTGAGAGATAGAGAGAGATGCTTGTCTCCTTTGAAAGAGAGCGAGTGTGATGGTAGGTTTCTTAGCGAGAGGGAGAAAGATAGAGATCCTAGAATCCCTTTAGAGAGAGAGAGAAAGGCATGCTAGTACACTTTGTGGGGGAGGGAGTGAGAGGTAGAGACGATTTGCTCCTTGGAGAGAGAGAGAGTGAGATGGTTGACACTGTTGAGAGCGAGAGAGAGAGAGGGAGAGAAATGCTAAGCTGCTTCGAGACAAAGAGAGAGGGAGAGATAGAGATATGCTAGGCTACTTTGAGAGAGAGGGAGGGAGAGATATGCTAGGCTCCTTAGAGAGAGAAAGAGGGATAGATATGCTAGGCTTCTTTGAGAGAGAGAGAGAGAGAGACCTGGAGAGACAGAGAGAGAGATTCTAGGCTCCTTTTAGAGAAAGAAAGATATACAGAGACAGAGAGACTCCAGGCTACTTTGATAGAGAGAGTGATGCTAGACTCCTTTGAATGAGAGACAGAGAGAGATACATGCTAGGTTCCGTTGGGAGAGAGAGAGACAGACAGAGTGAGATGAAAGACTCGTTAGAGAGAGGGAGATAGAGTGAGGGATGCTCGGCTCTTTTGAGAGAAAGAGGGAGATAGTAAGACAGGGAGATTGCAGGCTCCTTTGAGAGAGAGAGAGAGAGAGAGAGATGCAAAGCTTCTTGAGAGAGAGGGAGAGAGAGAGATGCTTGGCTCCATTGAGAGAGAGAGATGCTAAGCTCCTTTGAGAGACAGAGAGAGAGAGATGCTACTCTACTTTGAGAGTGAGAGACATAGGGATGCTAGACTCCTTTCAGAGAGAGAGAGAGTTATATATGCAAGGATTCTTTGAGAGAGGCAGAGTGAGGGAGAGTGATTCTAGTCTCCTTTGAGAGAAAGAGAGAGAGGTAGAAAGAGAGATGCTAGGCAGATTTGAAAGAGAAAGAGTGTGATGCAAGGTCTCTTACGGAGACAGAGAAAGTGAGATGCTAATATCCTTTGATATATATAGATATATTTATATATATGTATATATACTATACTTCTTTGAGAGAGACAGAGAGAGAGGGAAAGAGATGCTATTCTACTTTAATAGAGAGAGAGAGAGGGCTGGTAGGCTCCTTTGAGATAGAGATAGAGAGAGATGATACGCTTCTTTGAGAGAGAGAGTGAGAGAGAGAGTGTCTAGTCTGCTTTGGGAGGAAGGAGAGAGATGTAGACGGATAGATATTAGGCTCCTTTGAAAGACAGACAGTGTGATGCTAGGCTTCTTAGGGAGAGAGAGAAAGAGAGTGATGCTAGAATCCTTTGAGAGAGAGAGAGAGATGCTAGGCTTCTTTGAGAGAGAGAGAGTCAGAGTGAGACAGAGAGATAGAGATTCTATTTTCCTTTGAGAGAGTGAGAGCAATACACGCTGGCTCCTTGAGAGAGAGAGATAAAAGGAGAGAGAGAGAGAGAGAAGATAGGCTCCTTTGAGAGAGAGAGAGGTTGAGGGATGCTAGGCTCCTTTGAGAGAAAGAGAGAGAGATAGAAAGACGGAGATTCTAGTCTCTTTGAGAGAAAGAGGGAGAGATAGAGAGATGTTAGGCTCATTTGAAAGAGGGAGAGTGTGGTGCTAGGCTTCTTAGGGAGAGATAGAATTTGAGCGATGCTAGAATCCTTAGAGAGAGAGAGAGAGATGCTAGGCTTCTCTGAGAGAGAGACAGAGTGAGACAGAGAGATAGAGATTCTGGGTTCCTTTGAGTGAGGGAGAGCAATACACGCTGGCTCTTTGAGAGAGAGATAAACAGAGAGACAGAGAGGATATAGGCTCCTTTGAGAGAGAGATGCTAGGACTCTTTGAGAGAATTAAGTAAAGAGAAAAAGTATGCAATTATACTGACTTTTATAATTACCTATAGAAGTACATTTACCAGTGTTTTCTGTTTGTTTGGATTCAGATAGCTGTCTCATTTAATTTAATTTTCAGTCTGAAGAAATTCCTGTAGCATTTATTTTCATTGTGTAGGTGTAATTCACATGTCATACAATTCATCCCCTTAAAATACACAATAGAGTGGTGGCTGGTATATTCACAGAGCTGTGCCACCATTGCTACCATCAATTTTCAGATATTTTCATTATGACACAAGGGAGAACTGTCCCTAGCCGTAGGTAATCACGAATCTACTTTCCGTCCTGTAGGCTCGGCTCTTCTGGACATTTCCTATAAGTGAGGATCATACAATGTGTGATTCTTTGTGTTTTCCTCCAGTTAGCATGAAAACTTAGGGTTTCACCCATGTTGTGTGTATCAGGACTTCATATTTCTCATGGCTGTATAATTCTCTCCCTTTAGTGTTCCTTGTAAGACATGTCAGCTAGCAACAAGTTTCCTCAGTTTTTATTTACCTAAGGATGTCTTTTTTCACCTTCATCTGTGAAAGGTAATTTGCTAGATATAAGACTCTTGTTTGAGTTTTTACTTCCAGCAATGAGAACATGTTGTCCCCACTGCCTTCCAACTGCTATCATGTCTGATGAGAAGTCAGCTGTTAACCTTACTGGAGTGTACATGTATATCACGTTATTTTTCTCTTTTTGCCTTCAAGATCTTTATCTTTGGCTTTCGGTATTTTGCCTATGATGTGCCCAGATGGAGAGCTCTTTGTGTTTATGCTCCTTGGAATTTGTAGAGTTTCTTGGATGGATGTATTGTATTTTGGTCACATTTTGGGAATTTTCTGCCATTAAATACTTTAAATATTTTTCTGTTCCTTTCTCCAATCCTGCTTGTATTCGCATTGCACGTGTGGCTGCACTTATTGATGCCCCACATTTCTCTGTGGCTCTTCGTTTTCTTTCATTCACTAATTTTTCCCTCTGTTCTGCAAAATCCATAATCTCCATGGATCTCGCTTTAAGTTGGCTGCTGCTTACTTCTGCCAGCTCAAATCTACATTTTGGTTATGGTTCTTAACTCCAAGATTTCCATTTGGTTCTAAAAAAATACAATTTCTGCCTCTCAATAGTATACTCTCTTTGATGAGCTTTTTTCACTGTACCTTCCTTTAGCTCTTTACGTATGAGAGCTGTGAGGAAAGGTACCCACTTTGTCCCTGCCTGCACCTCCCAGGAGTAGAGCACTCCAAGTAGAGCTTCTGATACACAGTGCATGGGTTTGGTAGGTAAGGTTACAAGTCATGCCTCAGATGCCACAAACTCGCTATTCTTACCGACAAATACTCAGTTGTCCTGAATGAATATTTCTTAAAATGCTGTATACCTTTAGGATAACTTCTAGAGACTTTAACTGCTTTAAAAATAATTTTTACCTGTTCCTTTGTTGATCTACAATTTGTCTTTCAAGAAGTCCCAGTCCTCTTCCACATGATTTTTTAACAATATTTGTTGTGGCTAGAAGAGTTAACATAAGACCTACCGTCTACCAGATGTGTTTTTTAGTGTTTAATGTAGTATTGTTGGCAGTGCCGTACAGCAGATCTCCAGAGTTTATTCATCTTCCTTAACTGAGACTTTACACTCCTTGTTTAGTAACTCCGCATTTCCCATGACCCTAACCCTGGCCAACACCATTCCACCATTTGGTTATATGGATTTGACTACTTTAGATACTACATGTTAAGTGTATTCATGCAGTATTTCTCTTTCTGTGACTGGCTTGTTTCATTTAATGTTCTCAAGGGGTTCATCCATGTTGTTGCATATTGCAAAATTTCCTTTCTTCAAGGCTAAATTGGATTCCATTGTATGTCTAAACCACATATTCTTTCCATATTCATATGTCGATGGGCATCTTGGTTGTTACCACCTCTTAGCTATTCAGAATCACGTTGCAGTGAACAATGGAGTGCGGGTGTCTCGTTGAGAGCCAGATTTTAGTCCTTTTGAGTCAATACCCACAAGTGTGGTTGCTGGATCATACGGTAGTTCTGTTGTTAGTGTTCTGAGGGAGCTCCCGTCCTTGCAAGCTTGGAAAACCTGCTTTCAGCTGCTCTACCAAAGCAGGTAAAAGGGGATCCTGCATCACTTCCAGTCAGTGTTCTTGATGCTTTCTGTTGTGCGTTTTCTAGATCAACTGGATGACACTTCTTGCAGCTATGTTATCAAGGATGACACCAAGCCCCACATACGAATGTGAGTTTGAACAGACTTAGAACCTGGGCGTCCAACCAAAGTGTGGATATTTTTACCCTCCTTGTGTTCCCCCATAGCTCCTTCCTCACAGGGGCTTTAGCTCCACTCTGGGGGAGAAGTGGTAGATTTCTCTGGGTGTATGTGGGAAGCTTTTCAAATATTCCTTCTATCTGGACATCCCATAGATGGTCCCATGGGGACAAATTCCCAGGACCCTTGGGTAATAGGTAAAGTGAGAGAGATAGAAAGACAGGGAGATTATAGTCTCCTTTGACAGAAAGAGAGAGAGAGAGATGTTAGGCTCCTTTGAAAGAGGGAGAGTGTGATGCTAGGCTTCTTAGGGAGAGAGAGAAAGGGTGAGATGCTAGAATTCTTGTAGAGAGAGAGAGAGAGAGATATGCTAGGCTTCTTTGAGAGAGAGAGGGGGGAGAGAGATGCTAGTCTACTTTGAGAGAGAGAGTGGGCATTGTAGGCTCCTTTGAGATAGAGAGTGAGAGAGAGAGGGATTCTAGGCTCCTTTGAGAGAAAGAGAGATATACAGAGACAGAGAGATGATAGGCTCCTTTGAGAGAGAGAGAGAGAAGGAGAGAGATTATAGGCTCCTTTAAGAGAAAGAGAGATATACAGAGACAGAAAGATGCTATGCTTCGAGAGAGAGAGGGATGCTAGTCTCCTTTGAAAGAGAGAGAGTTACATGCTAGTCTCCTTTCACAGAGAGAGAAACAGAGAGAGATGGACAGAGAGAGAGATGATAGGCTCTTTTGTGAGAGAGAGAGAGAGAGAGAGGGATAATAGGCCACTCTGGGAGAGAGAGAGGGGGGTTGAGAGATTCTAGGCTCCTTAGAGAGAAAGAGAGATATACAGAGACAGAGAGATGCTAGGCTCCTTTGAGTGTGATGCTAGGCTCATTAAAGAGAGAGACAGAGGGACAGTGAAGAGAGAGTATCTAGACTAATTTGAGAGAGAGAGAGAGATGCTAGGCTAATTAGAGGGAGAGAGACAGACAGAGATGCTATGCAACTCTTAGAGAGAGATTCTTGACTACTGTGAGAAAGAGAGAGAGATGCTAGGCACCTTTGAGAGAAAGAGATAGATGCTAGGATGATTTGAGAAAGAGAGAGAGATACTAGACTCATTTGAGAGAGAGAGAGGGAGATACATGCTAGACTCCTTAGAGAGAGATAGACAGAGAGAGACTGAGAGATGTTAGGCCCCTTTGTGAGAAGGAGAGAGAGAAAGACAGGGAGTTGCTAGGCTCCTTTGGGAGAGACAGAGAGAGAGATGCTTGGCTTCTTTGAGAGAGAGAGGGAGAGATATTCTAGGCTACTTTGAGAAAAAGAGAGATATACAGTAACAGAGATATGCTAGGCTCCTTGGAGAGAGAGAGACATGCTCGGCTCCTTTGAATGAGAGAGATAAAGGGATACATGCAAGGCTCCGTTGAGAGACACAGAGAGAGAGTGAGGGATGCTAGGCTCCTTTGAGAGAAAGAGAGAAAAAAGGCGGAGATTCTAGTCTCCTTTGAGAAAAAGAGAGATAGTGAGACAGAGAGATGGTAAGCTCTTTTGAGAGAGAGAGTGTGATGCTAGGCTTCTTAGTGAGAGAGAGAAAGGGAGAGATGCTAGAATCCTTTGAGAGATAGAGAGAGATGCTTGTCTCCTTTGAAAGAGAGCGAGTGTGATGGTAGGTTTCTTAGCGAGAGGGAGAAAGATAGAGATCCTAGAATCCCTTTAGAGAGAGAGAGAAAGGCATGCTAGTACACTTTGTGGGGGAGGGAGTGAGAGGTAGAGACGATTTGCTCCTTGGAGAGAGAGAGAGTGAGATGGTTGACACTGTTGAGAGCGAGAGAGAGAGAGGGAGAGAAATGCTAAGCTGCTTCGAGACAAAGAGAGAGGGAGAGATAGAGATATGCTAGGCTACTTTGAGAGAGAGGGAGGGAGAGATATGCTAGGCTCCTTAGAGAGAGAAAGAGGGATAGATATGCTAGGCTTCTTTGAGAGAGAGAGAGAGAGAGACCTGGAGAGACAGAGAGAGAGATTCTAGGCTCCTTTTAGAGAAAGAAAGATATACAGAGACAGAGAGACTCCAGGCTACTTTGATAGAGAGAGTGATGCTAGACTCCTTTGAATGAGAGACAGAGAGAGATACATGCTAGGTTCCGTTGGGAGAGAGAGAGACAGACAGAGTGAGATGAAAGACTCGTTAGAGAGAGGGAGATAGAGTGAGGGATGCTCGGCTCTTTTGAGAGAAAGAGGGAGATAGTAAGACAGGGAGATTGCAGGCTCCTTTGAGAGAGAGAGAGAGAGAGAGATGCAAAGCTTCTTGAGAGAGAGGGAGAGAGAGAGATGCTTGGCTCCATTGAGAGAGAGAGATGCTAAGCTCCTTTGAGAGACAGAGAGAGAGAGATGCTACTCTACTTTGAGAGTGAGAGACATAGGGATGCTAGACTCCTTTCAGAGAGAGAGAGAGTTATATATGCAAGGATTCTTTGAGAGAGGCAGAGTGAGGGAGAGTGATTCTAGTCTCCTTTGAGAGAAAGAGAGAGAGGTAGAAAGAGAGATGCTAGGCAGATTTGAAAGAGAAAGAGTGTGATGCAAGGTCTCTTACGGAGACAGAGAAAGTGAGATGCTAATATCCTTTGATATATATAGATATATTTATATATACGTATATATACTATACTTCTTTGAGAGAGACAGAGAGAGAGGGAAAGAGATGCTATTCTACTTTAATAGAGAGAGAGAGAGGGCTGGTAGGCTCCTTTGAGATAGAGATAGAGAGAGATGATACGCTTCTTTGAGAGAGAGAGTGAGAGAGAGAGTGTCTAGTCTGCTTTGGGAGGAAGGAGAGAGATGTAGACGGATAGATATTAGGCTCCTTTGAAAGACAGACAGTGTGATGCTAGGCTTCTTAGGGAGAGAGAGAAAGAGAGTGATGCTAGAATCCTTTGAGAGAGAGAGAGAGATGCTAGGCTTCTTTGAGAGAGAGAGAGTCAGAGTGAGACAGAGAGATAGAGATTCTATTTTCCTTTGAGAGAGTGAGAGCAATACACGCTGGCTCCTTGAGAGAGAGAGATAAAAGGAGAGAGAGAGAGAGAGAGAAGATAGGCTCCTTTGAGAGAGAGAGAGGTTGAGGGATGCTAGGCTCCTTTGAGAGAAAGAGAGAGAGATAGAAAGACGGAGATTCTAGTCTCTTTGAGAGAAAGAGGGAGAGATAGAGAGATGTTAGGCTCATTTGAAAGAGGGAGAGTGTGGTGCTAGGCTTCTTAGGGAGAGATAGAATTTGAGCGATGCTAGAATCCTTAGAGAGAGAGAGAGAGATGCTAGGCTTCTCTGAGAGAGAGACAGAGTGAGACAGAGAGATAGAGATTCTGGGTTCCTTTGAGTGAGGGAGAGCAATACACGCTGGCTCTTTGAGAGAGAGATAAACAGAGAGACAGAGAGGATATAGGCTCCTTTGAGAGAGAGATGCTAGGACTCTTTGAGAGAATTAAGTAAAGAGAAAAAGTATGCAATTATACTGACTTTTATAATTACCTATAGAAGTACATTTACCAGTGTTTTCTGTTTGTTTGGATTCAGATAGCTGTCTCATTTAATTTAATTTTCAGTCTGAAGAAATTCCTGTAGCATTTATTTTCATTGTGTAGGTGTAATTCACATGTCATACAATTCATCCCCTTAAAATACACAATAGAGTGGTGGCTGGTATATTCACAGAGCTGTGCCACCATTGCTACCATCAATTTTCAGATATTTTCATTATGACACAAGGGAGAACTGTCCCTAGCCGTAGGTAATCACGAATCTACTTTCCGTCCTGTAGGCTCGGCTCTTCTGGACATTTCCTATAAGTGAGGATCATACAATGTGTGATTCTTTGTGTTTTCCTCCAGTTAGCATGAAAACTTAGGGTTTCACCCATGTTGTGTGTATCAGGACTTCATATTTCTCATGGCTGTATAATTCTCTCCCTTTAGTGTTCCTTGTAAGACATGTCAGCTAGCAACAAGTTTCCTCAGTTTTTATTTACCTAAGGATGTCTTTTTTCACCTTCATCTGTGAAAGGTAATTTGCTAGATATAAGACTCTTGTTTGAGTTTTTACTTCCAGCAATGAGAACATGTTGTCCCCACTGCCTTCCAACTGCTATCATGTCTGATGAGAAGTCAGCTGTTAACCTTACTGGAGTGTACATGTATATCACGTTATTTTTCTCTTTTTGCCTTCAAGATCTTTATCTTTGGCTTTCGGTATTTTGCCTATGATGTGCCCAGATGGAGAGCTCTTTGTGTTTATGCTCCTTGGAATTTGTAGAGTTTCTTGGATGGATGTATTGTATTTTGGTCACATTTTGGGAATTTTCTGCCATTAAATACTTTAAATATTTTTCTGTTCCTTTCTCCAATCCTGCTTGTATTCGCATTGCACGTGTGGCTGCACTTATTGATGCCCCACATTTCTCTGTGGCTCTTCGTTTTCTTTCATTCACTAATTTTTCCCTCTGTTCTGCAAAATCCATAATCTCCATGGATCTCGCTTTAAGTTGGCTGCTGCTTACTTCTGCCAGCTCAAATCTACATTTTGGTTATGGTTCTTAACTCCAAGATTTCCATTTGGTTCTAAAAAAATACAATTTCTGCCTCTCAATAGTATACTCTCTTTGATGAGCTTTTTTCACTGTACCTTCCTTTAGCTCTTTACGTATGAGAGCTGTGAGGAAAGGTACCCACTTTGTCCCTGCCTGCACCTCCCAGGAGTAGAGCACTCCAAGTAGAGCTTCTGATACACAGTGCATGGGTTTGGTAGGTAAGGTTACAAGTCATGCCTCAGATGCCACAAACTCGCTATTCTTACCGACAAATACTCAGTTGTCCTGAATGAATATTTCTTAAAATGCTGTATACCTTTAGGATAACTTCTAGAGACTTTAACTGCTTTAAAAATAATTTTTACCTGTTCCTTTGTTGATCTACAATTTGTCTTTCAAGAAGTCCCAGTCCTCTTCCACATGATTTTTTAACAATATTTGTTGTGGCTAGAAGAGTTAACATAAGACCTACCGTCTACCAGATGTGTTTTTTAGTGTTTAATGTAGTATTGTTGGCAGTGCCGTACAGCAGATCTCCAGAGTTTATTCATCTTCCTTAACTGAGACTTTACACTCCTTGTTTAGTAACTCCGCATTTCCCATGACCCTAACCCTGGCCAACACCATTCCACCATTTGGTTATATGGATTTGACTACTTTAGATACTACATGTTAAGTGTATTCATGCAGTATTTCTCTTTCTGTGACTGGCTTGTTTCATTTAATGTTCTCAAGGGGTTCATCCATGTTGTTGCATATTGCAAAATTTCCTTTCTTCAAGGCTAAATTGGATTCCATTGTATGTCTAAACCACATATTCTTTCCATATTCATATGTCGATGGGCATCTTGGTTGTTACCACCTCTTAGCTATTCAGAATCACGTTGCAGTGAACAATGGAGTGCGGGTGTCTCGTTGAGAGCCAGATTTTAGTCCTTTTGAGTCAATACCCACAAGTGTGGTTGCTGGATCATACGGTAGTTCTGTTGTTAGTGTTCTGAGGGAGCTCCCGTCCTTGCAAGCTTGGAAAACCTGCTTTCAGCTGCTCTACCAAAGCAGGTAAAAGGGGATCCTGCATCACTTCCAGTCAGTGTTCTTGATGCTTTCTGTTGTGCGTTTTCTAGATCAACTGGATGACACTTCTTGCAGCTATGTTATCAAGGATGACACCAAGCCCCACATACGAATGTGAGTTTGAACAGACTTAGAACCTGGGCGTCCAACCAAAGTGTGGATATTTTTACCCTCCTTGTGTTCCCCCATAGCTCCTTCCTCACAGGGGCTTTAGCTCCACTCTGGGGGAGAAGTGGTAGATTTCTCTGGGTGTATGTGGGAAGCTTTTCAAATATTCCTTCTATCTGGACATCCCATAGATGGTCCCATGGGGACAAATTCCCAGGACCCTTGGGTAATAGGTAAAGTGAGAGAGATAGAAAGACAGGGAGATTATAGTCTCCTTTGACAGAAAGAGAGAGAGAGAGATGTTAGGCTCCTTTGAAAGAGGGAGAGTGTGATGCTAGGCTTCTTAGGGAGAGAGAGAAAGGGTGAGATGCTAGAATTCTTGTAGAGAGAGAGAGAGAGAGATATGCTAGGCTTCTTTGAGAGAGAGAGGGGGGAGAGAGATGCTAGTCTACTTTGAGAGAGAGAGTGGGCATTGTAGGCTCCTTTGAGATAGAGAGTGAGAGAGAGAGGGATTCTAGGCTCCTTTGAGAGAAAGAGAGATATACAGAGACAGAGAGATGATAGGCTCCTTTGAGAGAGAGAGAGAGAAGGAGAGAGATTATAGGCTCCTTTAAGAGAAAGAGAGATATACAGAGACAGAAAGATGCTATGCTTCGAGAGAGAGAGGGATGCTAGTCTCCTTTGAAAGAGAGAGAGTTACATGCTAGTCTCCTTTCACAGAGAGAGAAACAGAGAGAGATGGACAGAGAGAGAGATGATAGGCTCTTTTGTGAGAGAGAGAGAGAGAGAGAGGGATAATAGGCCACTCTGGGAGAGAGAGAGGGGGGTTGAGAGATTCTAGGCTCCTTAGAGAGAAAGAGAGATATACAGAGACAGAGAGATGCTAGGCTCCTTTGAGTGTGATGCTAGGCTCATTAAAGAGAGAGACAGAGGGACAGTGAAGAGAGAGTATCTAGACTAATTTGAGAGAGAGAGAGAGATGCTAGGCTAATTAGAGGGAGAGAGACAGACAGAGATGCTATGCAACTCTTAGAGAGAGATTCTTGACTACTGTGAGAAAGAGAGAGAGATGCTAGGCACCTTTGAGAGAAAGAGATAGATGCTAGGATGATTTGAGAAAGAGAGAGAGATACTAGACTCATTTGAGAGAGAGAGAGGGAGATACATGCTAGACTCCTTAGAGAGAGATAGACAGAGAGAGACTGAGAGATGTTAGGCCCCTTTGTGAGAAGGAGAGAGAGAAAGACAGGGAGTTGCTAGGCTCCTTTGGGAGAGACAGAGAGAGAGATGCTTGGCTTCTTTGAGAGAGAGAGGGAGAGATATTCTAGGCTACTTTGAGAAAAAGAGAGATATACAGTAACAGAGATATGCTAGGCTCCTTGGAGAGAGAGAGACATGCTCGGCTCCTTTGAATGAGAGAGATAAAGGGATACATGCAAGGCTCCGTTGAGAGACACAGAGAGAGAGTGAGGGATGCTAGGCTCCTTTGAGAGAAAGAGAGAAAAAAGGCGGAGATTCTAGTCTCCTTTGAGAAAAAGAGAGATAGTGAGACAGAGAGATGGTAAGCTCTTTTGAGAGAGAGAGTGTGATGCTAGGCTTCTTAGTGAGAGAGAGAAAGGGAGAGATGCTAGAATCCTTTGAGAGATAGAGAGAGATGCTTGTCTCCTTTGAAAGAGAGCGAGTGTGATGGTAGGTTTCTTAGCGAGAGGGAGAAAGATAGAGATCCTAGAATCCCTTTAGAGAGAGAGAGAAAGGCATGCTAGTACACTTTGTGGGGGAGGGAGTGAGAGGTAGAGACGATTTGCTCCTTGGAGAGAGAGAGAGTGAGATGGTTGACACTGTTGAGAGCGAGAGAGAGAGAGGGAGAGAAATGCTAAGCTGCTTCGAGACAAAGAGAGAGGGAGAGATAGAGATATGCTAGGCTACTTTGAGAGAGAGGGAGGGAGAGATATGCTAGGCTCCTTAGAGAGAGAAAGAGGGATAGATATGCTAGGCTTCTTTGAGAGAGAGAGAGAGAGAGACCTGGAGAGACAGAGAGAGAGATTCTAGGCTCCTTTTAGAGAAAGAAAGATATACAGAGACAGAGAGACTCCAGGCTACTTTGATAGAGAGAGTGATGCTAGACTCCTTTGAATGAGAGACAGAGAGAGATACATGCTAGGTTCCGTTGGGAGAGAGAGAGACAGACAGAGTGAGATGAAAGACTCGTTAGAGAGAGGGAGATAGAGTGAGGGATGCTCGGCTCTTTTGAGAGAAAGAGGGAGATAGTAAGACAGGGAGATTGCAGGCTCCTTTGAGAGAGAGAGAGAGAGAGAGATGCAAAGCTTCTTGAGAGAGAGGGAGAGAGAGAGATGCTTGGCTCCATTGAGAGAGAGAGATGCTAAGCTCCTTTGAGAGACAGAGAGAGAGAGATGCTACTCTACTTTGAGAGTGAGAGACATAGGGATGCTAGACTCCTTTCAGAGAGAGAGAGAGTTATATATGCAAGGATTCTTTGAGAGAGGCAGAGTGAGGGAGAGTGATTCTAGTCTCCTTTGAGAGAAAGAGAGAGAGGTAGAAAGAGAGATGCTAGGCAGATTTGAAAGAGAAAGAGTGTGATGCAAGGTCTCTTACGGAGACAGAGAAAGTGAGATGCTAATATCCTTTGATATATATAGATATATTTATATATATGTATATATACTATACTTCTTTGAGAGAGACAGAGAGAGAGGGAAAGAGATGCTATTCTACTTTAATAGAGAGAGAGAGAGGGCTGGTAGGCTCCTTTGAGATAGAGATAGAGAGAGATGATACGCTTCTTTGAGAGAGAGAGTGAGAGAGAGAGTGTCTAGTCTGCTTTGGGAGGAAGGAGAGAGATGTAGACGGATAGATATTAGGCTCCTTTGAAAGACAGACAGTGTGATGCTAGGCTTCTTAGGGAGAGAGAGAAAGAGAGTGATGCTAGAATCCTTTGAGAGAGAGAGAGAGATGCTAGGCTTCTTTGAGAGAGAGAGAGTCAGAGTGAGACAGAGAGATAGAGATTCTATTTTCCTTTGAGAGAGTGAGAGCAATACACGCTGGCTCCTTGAGAGAGAGAGATAAAAGGAGAGAGAGAGAGAGAGAAGATAGGCTCCTTTGAGAGAGAGAGAGGTTGAGGGATGCTAGGCTCCTTTGAGAGAAAGAGAGAGAGATAGAAAGACGGAGATTCTAGTCTCTTTGAGAGAAAGAGGGAGAGATAGAGAGATGTTAGGCTCATTTGAAAGAGGGAGAGTGTGGTGCTAGGCTTCTTAGGGAGAGATAGAATTTGAGCGATGCTAGAATCCTTAGAGAGAGAGAGAGAGATGCTAGGCTTCTCTGAGAGAGAGACAGAGTGAGACAGAGAGATAGAGATTCTGGGTTCCTTTGAGTGAGGGAGAGCAATACACGCTGGCTCTTTGAGAGAGAGATAAACAGAGAGACAGAGAGGATATAGGCTCCTTTGAGAGAGAGATGCTAGGACTCTTTGAGAGAATTAAGTAAAGAGAAAAAGTATGCAATTATACTGACTTTTATAATTACCTATAGAAGTACATTTACCAGTGTTTTCTGTTTGTTTGGATTCAGATAGCTGTCTCATTTAATTTAATTTTCAGTCTGAAGAAATTCCTGTAGCATTTATTTTCATTGTGTAGGTGTAATTCACATGTCATACAATTCATCCCCTTAAAATACACAATAGAGTGGTGGCTGGTATATTCACAGAGCTGTGCCACCATTGCTACCATCAATTTTCAGATATTTTCATTATGACACAAGGGAGAACTGTCCCTAGCCGTAGGTAATCACGAATCTACTTTCCGTCCTGTAGGCTCGGCTCTTCTGGACATTTCCTATAAGTGAGGATCATACAATGTGTGATTCTTTGTGTTTTCCTCCAGTTAGCATGAAAACTTAGGGTTTCACCCATGTTGTGTGTATCAGGACTTCATATTTCTCATGGCTGTATAATTCTCTCCCTTTAGTGTTCCTTGTAAGACATGTCAGCTAGCAACAAGTTTCCTCAGTTTTTATTTACCTAAGGATGTCTTTTTTCACCTTCATCTGTGAAAGGTAATTTGCTAGATATAAGACTCTTGTTTGAGTTTTTAATTCCAGCAATGAGAACATGTTGTCCCCACTGCCTTCCAACTGCTATCATGTCTGATGAGAAGTCAGCTGTTAACCTTACTGGAGTGTACATGTATATCACGTTATTTTTCTCTTTTTGCCTTCAAGATCTTTATCTTTGGCTTTCGGTATTTTGCCTATGATGTGCCCAGATGGAGAGCTCTTTGTGTTTATGCTCCTTGGAATTTGTAGAGTTTCTTGGATGGATGTATTGTATTTTGGTCACATTTTGGGAATTTTCTGCCATTAAATACTTTAAATATTTTTCTGTTCCTTTCTCCAATCCTGCTTGTGTTCGCATTGCACGTGTGGCTGCACTTATTGATGCCCCACATTTCTCTGTGGCTCTTCGTTTTCTTTCATTCACTAATTTTTCCCTCTGTTCTGCAAAATCCATAATCTCCATGGATCTCGCTTTAAGTTGGCTGCTGCTTACTTCTGCCAGCTCAAATCTACATTTTGGTTATGGTTCTTAACTCCAAGATTTCCATTTGGTTCTAAAAAAATACAATTTCTGCCTCTCAATAGTATACTCTCTTTGATGAGCTTTTTTCACTGTACCTTCCTTTAGCTCTTTACGTATGAGAGCTGTGAGGAAAGGTACCCACTTTGTCCCTGCCTGCACCTCCCAGGAGTAGAGCACTCCAAGTAGAGCTTCTGATACACAGTGCATGGGTTTGGTAGGTAAGGTTACAAGTCATGCCTCAGATGCCACAAACTCGCTATTCTTACCGACAAATACTCAGTTGTCCTGAATGAATATTTCTTAAAATGCTGTATACCTTTAGGATAACTTCTAGAGACTTTAACTGCTTTAAAAATAATTTTTACCTGTTCCTTTGTTGATCTACAATTTGTCTTTCAAGAAGTCCCAGTCCTCTTCCACATGATTTTTTAACAATATTTGTTGTGGCTAGAAGAGTTAACATAAGACCTACCGTCTACCAGATGTGTTTTTTAGTGTTTAATGTAGTATTGTTGGCAGTGCCGTACAGCAGATCTCCAGAGTTTATTCATCTTCCTTAACTGAGACTTTACACTCCTTGTTTAGTAACTCCGCATTTCCCATGACCCTAACCCTGGCCAACACCATTCCACCATTTGGTTATATGGATTTGACTACTTTAGATACTACATGTTAAGTGTATTCATGCAGTATTTCTCTTTCTGTGACTGGCTTGTTTCATTTAATGTTCTCAAGGGGTTCATCCATGTTGTTGCATATTGCAAAATTTCCTTTCTTCAAGGCTAAATTGGATTCCATTGTATGTCTAAACCACATATTCTTTCCATATTCATATGTCGATGGGCATCTTGGTTGTTACCACCTCTTAGCTATTCAGAATCACGTTGCAGTGAACAATGGAGTGCGGGTGTCTCGTTGAGAGCCAGATTTTAGTCCTTTTGAGTCAATACCCACAAGTGTGGTTGCTGGATCATACGGTAGTTCTGTTGTTAGTGTTCTGAGGGAGCTCCCGTCCTTGCAAGCTTGGAAAACCTGCTTTCAGCTGCTCTACCAAAGCAGGTAAAAGGGGATCCTGCATCACTTCCAGTCAGTGTTCTTGATGCTTTCTGTTGTGCGTTTTCTAGATCAACTGGATGACACTTCTTGCAGCTATGTTATCAAGGATGACACCAAGCCCCACATACGAATGTGAGTTTGAACAGACTTAGAACCTGGGCGTCCAACCAAAGTGTGGATATTTTTACCCTCCTTGTGTTCCCCCATAGCTCCTTCCTCACAGGGGCTTTAGCTCCACTCTGGGGGAGAAGTGGTAGATTTCTCTGGGTGTATGTGGGAAGCTTTTCAAATATTCCTTCTATCTGGACATCCCATAGATGGTCCCATGGGGACAAATTCCCAGGACCCTTGGGTAATAGGTAAAGTGAGAGAGATAGAAAGACAGGGAGATTATAGTCTCCTTTGACAGAAAGAGAGAGAGAGAGATGTTAGGCTCCTTTGAAAGAGGGAGAGTGTGATGCTAGGCTTCTTAGGGAGAGAGAGAAAGGGTGAGATGCTAGAATTCTTGTAGAGAGAGAGAGAGAGAGATATGCTAGGCTTCTTTGAGAGAGAGAGGGGGGAGCGAGATGCTAGTCTACTTTGAGAGAGAGAGTGGGCATTGTAGGCTCCTTTGAGATAGAGAGTGAGAGAGAGAGGGATTCTAGGCTCCTTTGAGAGAAAGAGAGATATACAGAGACAGAGAGATGATAGGCTCCTTTGAGAGAGAGAGAGAGAAGGAGAGAGATTATAGGCTCCTTTAAGAGAAAGAGAGATATACAGAGACAGAAAGATGCTATGCTTCGAGAGAGAGAGGGATGCTAGTCTCCTTTGAAAGAGAGAGAGTTACATGCTAGTCTCCTTTCACAGAGAGAGAAACAGAGAGAGATGGACAGAGAGAGAGATGATAGGCTCTTTTGTGAGAGAGAGAGAGAGAGAGAGGGATAATAGGCCACTCTGGGAGAGAGAGAGGGGGGTTGAGAGATTCTAGGCTCCTTAGAGAGAAAGAGAGATATACAGAGACAGAGAGATGCTAGGCTCCTTTGAGTGTGATGCTAGGCTCATTAAAGAGAGAGACAGAGGGACAGTGAAGAGAGAGTATCTAGACTAATTTGAGAGAGAGAGAGAGATGCTAGGCTAATTAGAGGGAGAGAGACAGACAGAGATGCTATGCAACTCTTAGAGAGAGATTCTTGACTACTGTGAGAAAGAGAGAGAGATGCTAGGCACCTTTGAGAGAAAGAGATAGATGCTAGGATGATTTGAGAAAGAGAGAGAGATACTAGACTCATTTGAGAGAGAGAGAGGGAGATACATGCTAGACTCCTTAGAGAGAGATAGACAGAGAGAGACTGAGAGATGTTAGGCCCCTTTGTGAGAAGGAGAGAGAGAAAGACAGGGAGTTGCTAGGCTCCTTTGGGAGAGACAGAGAGAGAGATGCTTGGCTTCTTTGAGAGAGAGAGGGAGAGATATTCTAGGCTACTTTGAGAAAAAGAGAGATATACAGTAACAGAGATATGCTAGGCTCCTTGGAGAGAGAGAGACATGCTCGGCTCCTTTGAATGAGAGAGATAAAGGGATACATGCAAGGCTCCGTTGAGAGACACAGAGAGAGAGTGAGGGATGCTAGGCTCCTTTGAGAGAAAGAGAGAAAAAAGGCGGAGATTCTAGTCTCCTTTGAGAAAAAGAGAGATAGTGAGACAGAGAGATGGTAAGCTCTTTTGAGAGAGAGAGTGTGATGCTAGGCTTCTTAGTGAGAGAGAGAAAGGGAGAGATGCTAGAATCCTTTGAGAGATAGAGAGAGATGCTTGTCTCCTTTGAAAGAGAGCGAGTGTGATGGTAGGTTTCTTAGCGAGAGGGAGAAAGATAGAGATCCTAGAATCCCTTTAGAGAGAGAGAGAAAGGCATGCTAGTACACTTTGTGGGGGAGGGAGTGAGAGGTAGAGACGATTTGCTCCTTGGAGAGAGAGAGAGTGAGATGGTTGACACTGTTGAGAGCGAGAGAGAGAGAGGGAGAGAAATGCTAAGCTGCTTCGAGACAAAGAGAGAGGGAGAGATAGAGATATGCTAGGCTACTTTGAGAGAGAGGGAGGGAGAGATATGCTAGGCTCCTTAGAGAGAGAAAGAGGGATAGATATGCTAGGCTTCTTTGAGAGAGAGAGAGAGAGAGACCTGGAGAGACAGAGAGAGAGATTCTAGGCTCCTTTTAGAGAAAGAAAGATATACAGAGACAGAGAGACTCCAGGCTACTTTGATAGAGAGAGTGATGCTAGACTCCTTTGAATGAGAGACAGAGAGAGATACATGCTAGGTTCCGTTGGGAGAGAGAGAGACAGACAGAGTGAGATGAAAGACTCGTTAGAGAGAGGGAGATAGAGTGAGGGATGCTCGGCTCTTTTGAGAGAAAGAGGGAGATAGTAAGACAGGGAGATTGCAGGCTCCTTTGAGAGAGAGAGAGAGAGAGAGATGCAAAGCTTCTTGAGAGAGAGGGAGAGAGAGAGATGCTTGGCTCCATTGAGAGAGAGAGATGCTAAGCTCCTTTGAGAGACAGAGAGAGAGAGATGCTACTCTACTTTGAGAGTGAGAGACATAGGGATGCTAGACTCCTTTCAGAGAGAGAGAGAGTTATATATGCAAGGATTCTTTGAGAGAGGCAGAGTGAGGGAGAGTGATTCTAGTCTCCTTTGAGAGAAAGAGAGAGAGGTAGAAAGAGAGATGCTAGGCAGATTTGAAAGAGAAAGAGTGTGATGCAAGGTCTCTTACGGAGACAGAGAAAGTGAGATGCTAATATCCTTTGATATATATAGATATATTTATATATATGTATATATACTATACTTCTTTGAGAGAGACAGAGAGAGAGGGAAAGAGATGCTATTCTACTTTAATAGAGAGAGAGAGAGGGCTGGTAGGCTCCTTTGAGATAGAGATAGAGAGAGATGATACGCTTCTTTGAGAGAGAGAGTGAGAGAGAGAGTGTCTAGTCTGCTTTGGGAGGAAGGAGAGAGATGTAGACGGATAGATATTAGGCTCCTTTGAAAGACAGACAGTGTGATGCTAGGCTTCTTAGGGAGAGAGAGAAAGAGAGTGATGCTAGAATCCTTTGAGAGAGAGAGAGAGATGCTAGGCTTCTTTGAGAGAGAGAGAGTCAGAGTGAGACAGAGAGATAGAGATTCTATTTTCCTTTGAGAGAGTGAGAGCAATACACGCTGGCTCCTTGAGAGAGAGAGATAAAAGGAGAGAGAGAGAGAGAGAAGATAGGCTCCTTTGAGAGAGAGAGAGGTTGAGGGATGCTAGGCTCCTTTGAGAGAAAGAGAGAGAGATAGAAAGACGGAGATTCTAGTCTCTTTGAGAGAAAGAGGGAGAGATAGAGAGATGTTAGGCTCATTTGAAAGAGGGAGAGTGTGGTGCTAGGCTTCTTAGGGAGAGATAGAATTTGAGCGATGCTAGAATCCTTAGAGAGAGAGAGAGAGATGCTAGGCTTCTCTGAGAGAGAGACAGAGTGAGACAGAGAGATAGAGATTCTGGGTTCCTTTGAGTGAGGGAGAGCAATACACGCTGGCTCTTTGAGAGAGAGATAAACAGAGAGACAGAGAGGATATAGGCTCCTTTGAGAGAGAGATGCTAGGACTCTTTGAGAGAATTAAGTAAAGAGAAAAAGTATGCAATTATACTGACTTTTATAATTACCTATAGAAGTACATTTACCAGTGTTTTCTGTTTGTTTGGATTCAGATAGCTGTCTCATTTAATTTAATTTTCAGTCTGAAGAAATTCCTGTAGCATTTATTTTCATTGTGTAGGTGTAATTCACATGTCATACAATTCATCCCCTTAAAATACACAATAGAGTGGTGGCTGGTATATTCACAGAGCTGTGCCACCATTGCTACCATCAATTTTCAGATATTTTCATTATGACACAAGGGAGAACTGTCCCTAGCCGTAGGTAATCACGAATCTACTTTCCGTCCTGTAGGCTCGGCTCTTCTGGACATTTCCTATAAGTGAGGATCATACAATGTGTGATTCTTTGTGTTTTCCTCCAGTTAGCATGAAAACTTAGGGTTTCACCCATGTTGTGTGTATCAGGACTTCATATTTCTCATGGCTGTATAATTCTCTCCCTTTAGTGTTCCTTGTAAGACATGTCAGCTAGCAACAAGTTTCCTCAGTTTTTATTTACCTAAGGATGTCTTTTTTCACCTTCATCTGTGAAAGGTAATTTGCTAGATATAAGACTCTTGTTTGAGTTTTTAATTCCAGCAATGAGAACATGTTGTCCCCACTGCCTTCCAACTGCTATCATGTCTGATGAGAAGTCAGCTGTTAACCTTACTGGAGTGTACATGTATATCACGTTATTTTTCTCTTTTTGCCTTCAAGATCTTTATCTTTGGCTTTCGGTATTTTGCCTATGATGTGCCCAGATGGAGAGCTCTTTGTGTTTATGCTCCTTGGAATTTGTAGAGTTTCTTGGATGGATGTATTGTATTTTGGTCACATTTTGGGAATTTTCTGCCATTAAATACTTTAAATATTTTTCTGTTCCTTTCTCCAATCCTGCTT
Organism: Manis pentadactyla; assembly: GCF_030020395.1. Lineage (NCBI taxonomy): Eukaryota > Metazoa > Chordata > Mammalia > Pholidota > Manidae > Manis > Manis pentadactyla. The sequence continues at coordinate 69,364,050 of NC_080033.1, read as the reverse complement.
GTGTTCGCATTGCACGTGTGGCTGCACTTATTGATGCCCCACATTTCTCTGTGGCTCTTCGTTTTCTTTCATTCACTAATTTTTCCCTCTGTTCTGCAAAATCCATAATCTCCATGGATCTCGCTTTAAGTTGGCTGCTGCTTACTTCTGCCAGCTCAAATCTACATTTTGGTTATGGTTCTTAACTCCAAGATTTCCATTTGGTTCTAAAAAAATACAATTTCTGCCTCTCAATAGTATACTCTCTTTGATGAGCTTTTTTCACTGTACCTTCCTTTAGCTCTTTACGTATGAGAGCTGTGAGGAAAGGTACCCACTTTGTCCCTGCCTGCACCTCCCAGGAGTAGAGCACTCCAAGTAGAGCTTCTGATACACAGTGCATGGGTTTGGTAGGTAAGGTTACAAGTCATGCCTCAGATGCCACAAACTCGCTATTCTTACCGACAAATACTCAGTTGTCCTGAATGAATATTTCTTAAAATGCTGTATACCTTTAGGATAACTTCTAGAGACTTTAACTGCTTTAAAAATAATTTTTACCTGTTCCTTTGTTGATCTACAATTTGTCTTTCAAGAAGTCCCAGTCCTCTTCCACATGATTTTTTAACAATATTTGTTGTGGCTAGAAGAGTTAACATAAGACCTACCGTCTACCAGATGTGTTTTTTAGTGTTTAATGTAGTATTGTTGGCAGTGCCGTACAGCAGATCTCCAGAGTTTATTCATCTTCCTTAACTGAGACTTTACACTCCTTGTTTAGTAACTCCGCATTTCCCATGACCCTAACCCTGGCCAACACCATTCCACCATTTGGTTATATGGATTTGACTACTTTAGATACTACATGTTAAGTGTATTCATGCAGTATTTCTCTTTCTGTGACTGGCTTGTTTCATTTAATGTTCTCAAGGGGTTCATCCATGTTGTTGCATATTGCAAAATTTCCTTTCTTCAAGGCTAAATTGGATTCCATTGTATGTCTAAACCACATATTCTTTCCATATTCATATGTCGATGGGCATCTTGGTTGTTACCACCTCTTAGCTATTCAGAATCACGTTGCAGTGAACAATGGAGTGCGGGTGTCTCGTTGAGAGCCAGATTTTAGTCCTTTTGAGTCAATACCCACAAGTGTGGTTGCTGGATCATACGGTAGTTCTGTTGTTAGTGTTCTGAGGGAGCTCCCGTCCTTGCAAGCTTGGAAAACCTGCTTTCAGCTGCTCTACCAAAGCAGGTAAAAGGGGATCCTGCATCACTTCCAGTCAGTGTTCTTGATGCTTTCTGTTGTGCGTTTTCTAGATCAACTGGATGACACTTCTTGCAGCTATGTTATCAAGGATGACACCAAGCCCCACATACGAATGTGAGTTTGAACAGACTTAGAACCTGGGCGTCCAACCAAAGTGTGGATATTTTTACCCTCCTTGTGTTCCCCCATAGCTCCTTCCTCACAGGGGCTTTAGCTCCACTCTGGGGGAGAAGTGGTAGATTTCTCTGGGTGTATGTGGGAAGCTTTTCAAATATTCCTTCTATCTGGACATCCCATAGATGGTCCCATGGGGACAAATTCCCAGGACCCTTGGGTAATAGGTAAAGTGAGAGAGATAGAAAGACAGGGAGATTATAGTCTCCTTTGACAGAAAGAGAGAGAGAGAGATGTTAGGCTCCTTTGAAAGAGGGAGAGTGTGATGCTAGGCTTCTTAGGGAGAGAGAGAAAGGGTGAGATGCTAGAATTCTTGTAGAGAGAGAGAGAGAGAGATATGCTAGGCTTCTTTGAGAGAGAGAGGGGGGAGCGAGATGCTAGTCTACTTTGAGAGAGAGAGTGGGCATTGTAGGCTCCTTTGAGATAGAGAGTGAGAGAGAGAGGGATTCTAGGCTCCTTTGAGAGAAAGAGAGATATACAGAGACAGAGAGATGATAGGCTCCTTTGAGAGAGAGAGAGAGAAGGAGAGAGATTATAGGCTCCTTTAAGAGAAAGAGAGATATACAGAGACAGAAAGATGCTATGCTTCGAGAGAGAGAGGGATGCTAGTCTCCTTTGAAAGAGAGAGAGTTACATGCTAGTCTCCTTTCACAGAGAGAGAAACAGAGAGAGATGGACAGAGAGAGAGATGATAGGCTCTTTTGTGAGAGAGAGAGAGAGAGAGAGGGATAATAGGCCACTCTGGGAGAGAGAGAGGGGGGTTGAGAGATTCTAGGCTCCTTAGAGAGAAAGAGAGATATACAGAGACAGAGAGATGCTAGGCTCCTTTGAGTGTGATGCTAGGCTCATTAAAGAGAGAGACAGAGGGACAGTGAAGAGAGAGTATCTAGACTAATTTGAGAGAGAGAGAGAGATGCTAGGCTAATTAGAGGGAGAGAGACAGACAGAGATGCTATGCAACTCTTAGAGAGAGATTCTTGACTACTGTGAGAAAGAGAGAGAGATGCTAGGCACCTTTGAGAGAAAGAGATAGATGCTAGGATGATTTGAGAAAGAGAGAGAGATACTAGACTCATTTGAGAGAGAGAGAGGGAGATACATGCTAGACTCCTTAGAGAGAGATAGACAGAGAGAGACTGAGAGATGTTAGGCCCCTTTGTGAGAAGGAGAGAGAGAAAGACAGGGAGTTGCTAGGCTCCTTTGGGAGAGACAGAGAGAGAGATGCTTGGCTTCTTTGAGAGAGAGAGGGAGAGATATTCTAGGCTACTTTGAGAAAAAGAGAGATATACAGTAACAGAGATATGCTAGGCTCCTTGGAGAGAGAGAGACATGCTCGGCTCCTTTGAATGAGAGAGATAAAGGGATACATGCAAGGCTCCGTTGAGAGACACAGAGAGAGAGTGAGGGATGCTAGGCTCCTTTGAGAGAAAGAGAGAAAAAAGGCGGAGATTCTAGTCTCCTTTGAGAAAAAGAGAGATAGTGAGACAGAGAGATGGTAAGCTCTTTTGAGAGAGAGAGTGTGATGCTAGGCTTCTTAGTGAGAGAGAGAAAGGGAGAGATGCTAGAATCCTTTGAGAGATAGAGAGAGATGCTTGTCTCCTTTGAAAGAGAGCGAGTGTGATGGTAGGTTTCTTAGCGAGAGGGAGAAAGATAGAGATCCTAGAATCCCTTTAGAGAGAGAGAGAAAGGCATGCTAGTACACTTTGTGGGGGAGGGAGTGAGAGGTAGAGACGATTTGCTCCTTGGAGAGAGAGAGAGTGAGATGGTTGACACTGTTGAGAGCGAGAGAGAGAGAGGGAGAGAAATGCTAAGCTGCTTCGAGACAAAGAGAGAGGGAGAGATAGAGATATGCTAGGCTACTTTGAGAGAGAGGGAGGGAGAGATATGCTAGGCTCCTTAGAGAGAGAAAGAGGGATAGATATGCTAGGCTTCTTTGAGAGAGAGAGAGAGAGAGACCTGGAGAGACAGAGAGAGAGATTCTAGGCTCCTTTTAGAGAAAGAAAGATATACAGAGACAGAGAGACTCCAGGCTACTTTGATAGAGAGAGTGATGCTAGACTCCTTTGAATGAGAGACAGAGAGAGATACATGCTAGGTTCCGTTGGGAGAGAGAGAGACAGACAGAGTGAGATGAAAGACTCGTTAGAGAGAGGGAGATAGAGTGAGGGATGCTCGGCTCTTTTGAGAGAAAGAGGGAGATAGTAAGACAGGGAGATTGCAGGCTCCTTTGAGAGAGAGAGAGAGAGAGATGCAAAGCTTCTTGAGAGAGAGGGAGAGAGAGAGATGCTTGGCTCCATTGAGAGAGAGAGATGCTAAGCTCCTTTGAGAGACAGAGAGAGAGAGATGCTACTCTACTTTGAGAGTGAGAGACATAGGGATGCTAGACTCCTTTCAGAGAGAGAGAGAGTTATATATGCAAGGATTCTTTGAGAGAGGCAGAGTGAGGGAGAGTGATTCTAGTCTCCTTTGAGAGAAAGAGAGAGAGGTAGAAAGAGAGATGCTAGGCAGATTTGAAAGAGAAAGAGTGTGATGCAAGGTCTCTTACGGAGACAGAGAAAGTGAGATGCTAATATCCTTTGATATATATAGATATATTTATATATATGTATATATACTATACTTCTTTGAGAGAGACAGAGAGAGAGGGAAAGAGATGCTATTCTACTTTAATAGAGAGAGAGAGAGGGCTGGTAGGCTCCTTTGAGATAGAGATAGAGAGAGATGATACGCTTCTTTGAGAGAGAGAGTGAGAGAGAGAGTGTCTAGTCTGCTTTGGGAGGAAGGAGAGAGATGTAGACGGATAGATATTAGGCTCCTTTGAAAGACAGACAGTGTGATGCTAGGCTTCTTAGGGAGAGAGAGAAAGAGAGTGATGCTAGAATCCTTTGAGAGAGAGAGAGAGATGCTAGGCTTCTTTGAGAGAGAGAGAGTCAGAGTGAGACAGAGAGATAGAGATTCTATTTTCCTTTGAGAGAGTGAGAGCAATACACGCTGGCTCCTTGAGAGAGAGAGATAAAAGGAGAGAGAGAGAGAGAGAAGATAGGCTCCTTTGAGAGAGAGAGAGGTTGAGGGATGCTAGGCTCCTTTGAGAGAAAGAGAGAGAGATAGAAAGACGGAGATTCTAGTCTCTTTGAGAGAAAGAGGGAGAGATAGAGAGATGTTAGGCTCATTTGAAAGAGGGAGAGTGTGGTGCTAGGCTTCTTAGGGAGAGATAGAATTTGAGCGATGCTAGAATCCTTAGAGAGAGAGAGAGAGATGCTAGGCTTCTCTGAGAGAGAGACAGAGTGAGACAGAGAGATAGAGATTCTGGGTTCCTTTGAGTGAGGGAGAGCAATACACGCTGGCTCTTTGAGAGAGAGATAAACAGAGAGACAGAGAGGATATAGGCTCCTTTGAGAGAGAGATGCTAGGACTCTTTGAGAGAATTAAGTAAAGAGAAAAAGTATGCAATTATACTGACTTTTATAATTACCTATAGAAGTACATTTACCAGTGTTTTCTGTTTGTTTGGATTCAGATAGCTGTCTCATTTAATTTAATTTTCAGTCTGAAGAAATTCCTGTAGCATTTATTTTCATTGTGTAGGTGTAATTCACATGTCATACAATTCATCCCCTTAAAATACACAATAGAGTGGTGGCTGGTATATTCACAGAGCTGTGCCACCATTGCTACCATCAATTTTCAGATATTTTCATTATGACACAAGGGAGAACTGTCCCTAGCCGTAGGTAATCACGAATCTACTTTCCGTCCTGTAGGCTCGGCTCTTCTGGACATTTCCTATAAGTGAGGATCATACAATGTGTGATTCTTTGTGTTTTCCTCCAGTTAGCATGAAAACTTAGGGTTTCACCCATGTTGTGTGTATCAGGACTTCATATTTCTCATGGCTGTATAATTCTCTCCCTTTAGTGTTCCTTGTAAGACATGTCAGCTAGCAACAAGTTTCCTCAGTTTTTATTTACCTAAGGATGTCTTTTTTCACCTTCATCTGTGAAAGGTAATTTGCTAGATATAAGACTCTTGTTTGAGTTTTTACTTCCAGCAATGAGAACATGTTGTCCCCACTGCCTTCCAACTGCTATCATGTCTGATGAGAAGTCAGCTGTTAACCTTACTGGAGTGTACATGTATATCACGTTATTTTTCTCTTTTTGCCTTCAAGATCTTTATCTTTGGCTTTCGGTATTTTGCCTATGATGTGCCCAGATGGAGAGCTCTTTGTGTTTATGCTCCTTGGAATTTGTAGAGTTTCTTGGATGGATGTATTGTATTTTGGTCACATTTTGGGAATTTTCTGCCATTAAATACTTTAAATATTTTTCTGTTCCTTTCTCCAATCCTGCTTGTATTCGCATTGCACGTGTGGCTGCACTTATTGATGCCCCACATTTCTCTGTGGCTCTTCGTTTTCTTTCATTCACTAATTTTTCCCTCTGTTCTGCAAAATCCATAATCTCCATGGATCTCGCTTTAAGTTGGCTGCTGCTTACTTCTGCCAGCTCAAATCTACATTTTGGTTATGGTTCTTAACTCCAAGATTTCCATTTGGTTCTAAAAAAATACAATTTCTGCCTCTCAATAGTATACTCTCTTTGATGAGCTTTTTTCACTGTACCTTCCTTTACCTCTTTACGTATGAGAGCTGTGAGGAAAGGTACCCACTTTGTCCCTGCCTGCACCTCCCAGGAGTAGAGCACTCCAAGTAGAGCTTCTGATACACAGTGCATGGGTTTGGTAGGTAAGGTTACAAGTCATGCCTCAGATGCCACAAACTCGCTATTCTTACCGACAAATACTCAGTTGTCCTGAATGAATATTTCTTAAAATGCTGTATACCTTTAGGATAACTTCTAGAGACTTTAACTGCTTTAAAAATAATTTTTACCTGTTCCTTTGTTGATCTACAATTTGTCTTTCAAGAAGTCCCAGTCCTCTTCCACATGATTTTTTAACAATATTTGTTGTGGCTAGAAGAGTTAACATAAGACCTACCGTCTACCAGATGTGTTTTTTAGTGTTTAATGTAGTATTGTTGGCAGTGCCGTACAGCAGATCTCCAGAGTTTATTCATCTTCCTTAACTGAGACTTTACACTCCTTGTTTAGTAACTCCGCATTTCCCATGACCCTAACCCTGGCCAACACCATTCCACCATTTGGTTATATGGATTTGACTACTTTAGATACTACATGTTAAGTGTATTCATGCAGTATTTCTCTTTCTGTGACTGGCTTGTTTCATTTAATGTTCTCAAGGGGTTCATCCATGTTGTTGCATATTGCAAAATTTCCTTTCTTCAAGGCTAAATTGGATTCCATTGTATGTCTAAACCACATATTCTTTCCATATTCATATGTCGATGGGCATCTTGGTTGTTACCACCTCTTAGCTATTCAGAATCACGTTGCAGTGAACAATGGAGTGCGGGTGTCTCGTTGAGAGCCAGATTTTAGTCCTTTTGAGTCAATACCCACAAGTGTGGTTGCTGGATCATACGGTAGTTCTGTTGTTAGTGTTCTGAGGGAGCTCCCGTCCTTGCAAGCTTGGAAAACCTGCTTTCAGCTGCTCTACCAAAGCAGGTAAAAGGGGATCCTGCATCACTTCCAGTCAGTGTTCTTGATGCTTTCTGTTGTGCGTTTTCTAGATCAACTGGATGACACTTCTTGCAGCTATGTTATCAAGGATGACACCAAGCCCCACATACGAATGTGAGTTTGAACAGACTTAGAACCTGGGCGTCCAACCAAAGTGTGGATATTTTTACCCTCCTTGTGTTCCCCCATAGCTCCTTCCTCACAGGGGCTTTAGCTCCACTCTGGGGGAGAAGTGGTAGATTTCTCTGGGTGTATGTGGGAAGCTTTTCAAATATTCCTTCTATCTGGACATCCCATAGATGGTCCCATGGGGACAAATTCCCAGGACCCTTGGGTAATAGGTAAAGTGAGAGAGATAGAAAGACAGGGAGATTATAGTCTCCTTTGACAGAAAGAGAGAGAGAGAGATGTTAGGCTCCTTTGAAAGAGGGAGAGTGTGATGCTAGGCTTCTTAGGGAGAGAGAGAAAGGGTGAGATGCTAGAATTCTTGTAGAGAGAGAGAGAGAGAGATATGCTAGGCTTCTTTGAGAGAGAGAGGGGGGAGCGAGATGCTAGTCTACTTTGAGAGAGAGAGTGGGCATTGTAGGCTCCTTTGAGATAGAGAGTGAGAGAGAGAGGGATTCTAGGCTCCTTTGAGAGAAAGAGAGATATACAGAGACAGAGAGATGATAGGCTCCTTTGAGAGAGAGAGAGAGAAGGAGAGAGATTATAGGCTCCTTTAAGAGAAAGAGAGATATACAGAGACAGAAAGATGCTATGCTTCGAGAGAGAGAGGGATGCTAGTCTCCTTTGAAAGAGAGAGAGTTACATGCTAGTCTCCTTTCACAGAGAGAGAAACAGAGAGAGATGGACAGAGAGAGAGATGATAGGCTCTTTTGTGAGAGAGAGAGAGAGAGAGAGGGATAATAGGCCACTCTGGGAGAGAGAGAGGGGGGTTGAGAGATTCTAGGCTCCTTAGAGAGAAAGAGAGATATACAGAGACAGAGAGATGCTAGGCTCCTTTGAGTGTGATGCTAGGCTCATTAAAGAGAGAGACAGAGGGACAGTGAAGAGAGAGTATCTAGACTAATTTGAGAGAGAGAGAGAGATGCTAGGCTAATTAGAGGGAGAGAGACAGACAGAGATGCTATGCAACTCTTAGAGAGAGATTCTTGACTACTGTGAGAAAGAGAGAGAGATGCTAGGCACCTTTGAGAGAAAGAGATAGATGCTAGGATGATTTGAGAAAGAGAGAGAGATACTAGACTCATTTGAGAGAGAGAGAGGGAGATACATGCTAGACTCCTTAGAGAGAGATAGACAGAGAGAGACTGAGAGATGTTAGGCCCCTTTGTGAGAAGGAGAGAGAGAAAGACAGGGAGTTGCTAGGCTCCTTTGGGAGAGACAGAGAGAGAGATGCTTGGCTTCTTTGAGAGAGAGAGGGAGAGATATTCTAGGCTACTTTGAGAAAAAGAGAGATATACAGTAACAGAGATATGCTAGGCTCCTTGGAGAGAGAGAGACATGCTCGGCTCCTTTGAATGAGAGAGATAAAGGGATACATGCAAGGCTCCGTTGAGAGACACAGAGAGAGAGTGAGGGATGCTAGGCTCCTTTGAGAGAAAGAGAGAAAAAAGGCGGAGATTCTAGTCTCCTTTGAGAAAAAGAGAGATAGTGAGACAGAGAGATGGTAAGCTCTTTTGAGAGAGAGAGTGTGATGCTAGGCTTCTTAGTGAGAGAGAGAAAGGGAGAGATGCTAGAATCCTTTGAGAGATAGAGAGAGATGCTTGTCTCCTTTGAAAGAGAGCGAGTGTGATGGTAGGTTTCTTAGCGAGAGGGAGAAAGATAGAGATCCTAGAATCCCTTTAGAGAGAGAGAGAAAGGCATGCTAGTACACTTTGTGGGGGAGGGAGTGAGAGGTAGAGACGATTTGCTCCTTGGAGAGAGAGAGAGTGAGATGGTTGACACTGTTGAGAGCGAGAGAGAGAGAGGGAGAGAAATGCTAAGCTGCTTCGAGACAAAGAGAGAGGGAGAGATAGAGATATGCTAGGCTACTTTGAGAGAGAGGGAGGGAGAGATATGCTAGGCTCCTTAGAGAGAGAAAGAGGGATAGATATGCTAGGCTTCTTTGAGAGAGAGAGAGAGAGAGACCTGGAGAGACAGAGAGAGAGATTCTAGGCTCCTTTTAGAGAAAGAAAGATATACAGAGACAGAGAGACTCCAGGCTACTTTGATAGAGAGAGTGATGCTAGACTCCTTTGAATGAGAGACAGAGAGAGATACATGCTAGGTTCCGTTGGGAGAGAGAGAGACAGACAGAGTGAGATGAAAGACTCGTTAGAGAGAGGGAGATAGAGTGAGGGATGCTCGGCTCTTTTGAGAGAAAGAGGGAGATAGTAAGACAGGGAGATTGCAGGCTCCTTTGAGAGAGAGAGAGAGAGAGAGATGCAAAGCTTCTTGAGAGAGAGGGAGAGAGAGAGATGCTTGGCTCCATTGAGAGAGAGAGATGCTAAGCTCCTTTGAGAGACAGAGAGAGAGAGATGCTACTCTACTTTGAGAGTGAGAGACATAGGGATGCTAGACTCCTTTCAGAGAGAGAGAGAGTTATATATGCAAGGATTCTTTGAGAGAGGCAGAGTGAGGGAGAGTGATTCTAGTCTCCTTTGAGAGAAAGAGAGAGAGGTAGAAAGAGAGATGCTAGGCAGATTTGAAAGAGAAAGAGTGTGATGCAAGGTCTCTTACGGAGACAGAGAAAGTGAGATGCTAATATCCTTTGATATATATAGATATATTTATATATATGTATATATACTATACTTCTTTGAGAGAGACAGAGAGAGAGGGAAAGAGATGCTATTCTACTTTAATAGAGAGAGAGAGAGGGCTGGTAGGCTCCTTTGAGATAGAGATAGAGAGAGATGATACGCTTCTTTGAGAGAGAGAGTGAGAGAGAGAGTGTCTAGTCTGCTTTGGGAGGAAGGAGAGAGATGTAGACGGATAGATATTAGGCTCCTTTGAAAGACAGACAGTGTGATGCTAGGCTTCTTAGGGAGAGAGAGAAAGAGAGTGATGCTAGAATCCTTTGAGAGAGAGAGAGAGATGCTAGGCTTCTTTGAGAGAGAGAGAGTCAGAGTGAGACAGAGAGATAGAGATTCTATTTTCCTTTGAGAGAGTGAGAGCAATACACGCTGGCTCCTTGAGAGAGAGAGATAAAAGGAGAGAGAGAGAGAGAGAAGATAGGCTCCTTTGAGAGAGAGAGAGGTTGAGGGATGCTAGGCTCCTTTGAGAGAAAGAGAGAGAGATAGAAAGACGGAGATTCTAGTCTCTTTGAGAGAAAGAGGGAGAGATAGAGAGATGTTAGGCTCATTTGAAAGAGGGAGAGTGTGGTGCTAGGCTTCTTAGGGAGAGATAGAATTTGAGCGATGCTAGAATCCTTAGAGAGAGAGAGAGAGATGCTAGGCTTCTCTGAGAGAGAGACAGAGTGAGACAGAGAGATAGAGATTCTGGGTTCCTTTGAGTGAGGGAGAGCAATACACGCTGGCTCTTTGAGAGAGAGATAAACAGAGAGACAGAGAGGATATAGGCTCCTTTGAGAGAGAGATGCTAGGACTCTTTGAGAGAATTAAGTAAAGAGAAAAAGTATGCAATTATACTGACTTTTATAATTACCTATAGAAGTACATTTACCAGTGTTTTCTGTTTGTTTGGATTCAGATAGCTGTCTCATTTAATTTAATTTTCAGTCTGAAGAAATTCCTGTAGCATTTATTTTCATTGTGTAGGTGTAATTCACATGTCATACAATTCATCCCCTTAAAATACACAATAGAGTGGTGGCTGGTATATTCACAGAGCTGTGCCACCATTGCTACCATCAATTTTCAGATATTTTCATTATGACACAAGGGAGAACTGTCCCTAGCCGTAGGTAATCACGAATCTACTTTCCGTCCTGTAGGCTCGGCTCTTCTGGACATTTCCTATAAGTGAGGATCATACAATGTGTGATTCTTTGTGTTTTCCTCCAGTTAGCATGAAAACTTAGGGTTTCACCCATGTTGTGTGTATCAGGACTTCATATTTCTCATGGCTGTATAATTCTCTCCCTTTAGTGTTCCTTGTAAGACATGTCAGCTAGCAACAAGTTTCCTCAGTTTTTATTTACCTAAGGATGTCTTTTTTCACCTTCATCTGTGAAAGGTAATTTGCTAGATATAAGACTCTTGTTTGAGTTTTTACTTCCAGCAATGAGAACATGTTGTCCCCACTGCCTTCCAACTGCTATCATGTCTGATGAGAAGTCAGCTGTTAACCTTACTGGAGTGTACATGTATATCACGTTATTTTTCTCTTTTTGCCTTCAAGATCTTTATCTTTGGCTTTCGGTATTTTGCCTATGATGTGCCCAGATGGAGAGCTCTTTGTGTTTATGCTCCTTGGAATTTGTAGAGTTTCTTGGATGGATGTATTGTATTTTGGTCACATTTTGGGAATTTTCTGCCATTAAATACTTTAAATATTTTTCTGTTCCTTTCTCCAATCCTGCTTGTGTTCGCATTGCACGTGTGGCTGCACTTATTGATGCCCCACATTTCTCTGTGGCTCTTCGTTTTCTTTCATTCACTAATTTTTCCCTCTGTTCTGCAAAATCCATAATCTCCATGGATCTCGCTTTAAGTTGGCTGCTGCTTACTTCTGCCAGCTCAAATCTACATTTTGGTTATGGTTCTTAACTCCAAGATTTCCATTTGGTTCTAAAAAAATACAATTTCTGCCTCTCAATAGTATACTCTCTTTGATGAGCTTTTTTCACTGTACCTTCCTTTAGCTCTTTACGTATGAGAGCTGTGAGGAAAGGTACCCACTTTGTCCCTGCCTGCACCTCCCAGGAGTAGAGCACTCCAAGTAGAGCTTCTGATACACAGTGCATGGGTTTGGTAGGTAAGGTTACAAGTCATGCCTCAGATGCCACAAACTCGCTATTCTTACCGACAAATACTCAGTTGTCCTGAATGAATATTTCTTAAAATGCTGTATACCTTTAGGATAACTTCTAGAGACTTTAACTGCTTTAAAAATAATTTTTACCTGTTCCTTTGTTGATCTACAATTTGTCTTTCAAGAAGTCCCAGTCCTCTTCCACATGATTTTTTAACAATATTTGTTGTGGCTAGAAGAGTTAACATAAGACCTACCGTCTACCAGATGTGTTTTTTAGTGTTTAATGTAGTATTGTTGGCAGTGCCGTACAGCAGATCTCCAGAGTTTATTCATCTTCCTTAACTGAGACTTTACACTCCTTGTTTAGTAACTCCGCATTTCCCATGACCCTAACCCTGGCCAACACCATTCCACCATTTGGTTATATGGATTTGACTACTTTAGATACTACATGTTAAGTGTATTCATGCAGTATTTCTCTTTCTGTGACTGGCTTGTTTCATTTAATGTTCTCAAGGGGTTCATCCATGTTGTTGCATATTGCAAAATTTCCTTTCTTCAAGGCTAAATTGGATTCCATTGTATGTCTAAACCACATATTCTTTCCATATTCATATGTCGATGGGCATCTTGGTTGTTACCACCTCTTAGCTATTCAGAATCACGTTGCAGTGAACAATGGAGTGCGGGTGTCTCGTTGAGAGCCAGATTTTAGTCCTTTTGAGTCAATACCCACAAGTGTGGTTGCTGGATCATACGGTAGTTCTGTTGTTAGTGTTCTGAGGGAGCTCCCGTCCTTGCAAGCTTGGAAAACCTGCTTTCAGCTGCTCTACCAAAGCAGGTAAAAGGGGATCCTGCATCACTTCCAGTCAGTGTTCTTGATGCTTTCTGTTGTGCGTTTTCTAGATCAACTGGATGACACTTCTTGCAGCTATGTTATCAAGGATGACACCAAGCCCCACATACGAATGTGAGTTTGAACAGACTTAGAACCTGGGCGTCCAACCAAAGTGTGGATATTTTTACCCTCCTTGTGTTCCCCCATAGCTCCTTCCTCACAGGGGCTTTAGCTCCACTCTGGGGGAGAAGTGGTAGATTTCTCTGGGTGTATGTGGGAAGCTTTTCAAATATTCCTTCTATCTGGACATCCCATAGATGGTCCCATGGGGACAAATTCCCAGGACCCTTGGGTAATAGGTAAAGTGAGAGAGATAGAAAGACAGGGAGATTATAGTCTCCTTTGACAGAAAGAGAGAGAGAGAGATGTTAGGCTCCTTTGAAAGAGGGAGAGTGTGATGCTAGGCTTCTTAGGGAGAGAGAGAAAGGGTGAGATGCTAGAATTCTTGTAGAGAGAGAGAGAGAGAGATATGCTAGGCTTCTTTGAGAGAGAGAGGGGGGAGCGAGATGCTAGTCTACTTTGAGAGAGAGAGTGGGCATTGTAGGCTCCTTTGAGATAGAGAGTGAGAGAGAGAGGGATTCTAGGCTCCTTTGAGAGAAAGAGAGATATACAGAGACAGAGAGATGATAGGCTCCTTTGAGAGAGAGAGAGAGAAGGAGAGAGATTATAGGCTCCTTTAAGAGAAAGAGAGATATACAGAGACAGAAAGATGCTATGCTTCGAGAGAGAGAGGGATGCTAGTCTCCTTTGAAAGAGAGAGAGTTACATGCTAGTCTCCTTTCACAGAGAGAGAAACAGAGAGAGATGGACAGAGAGAGAGATGATAGGCTCTTTTGTGAGAGAGAGAGAGGGATAATAGGCCACTCTGGGAGAGAGAGAGGGGGGTTGAGAGATTCTAGGCTCCTTAGAGAGAAAGAGAGATATACAGAGACAGAGAGATGCTAGGCTCCTTTGAGTGTGATGCTAGGCTCATTAAAGAGAGAGACAGAGGGACAGTGAAGAGAGAGTATCTAGACTAATTTGAGAGAGAGAGAGAGATGCTAGGCTAATTAGAGGGAGAGAGACAGACAGAGATGCTATGCAACTCTTAGAGAGAGATTCTTGACTACTGTGAGAAAGAGAGAGAGATGCTAGGCACCTTTGAGAGAAAGAGATAGATGCTAGGATGATTTGAGAAAGAGAGAGAGATACTAGACTCATTTGAGAGAGAGAGAGGGAGATACATGCTAGACTCCTTAGAGAGAGATAGACAGAGAGAGACTGAGAGATGTTAGGCCCCTTTGTGAGAAGGAGAGAGAGAAAGACAGGGAGTTGCTAGGCTCCTTTGGGAGAGACAGAGAGAGAGATGCTTGGCTTCTTTGAGAGAGAGAGGGAGAGATATTCTAGGCTACTTTGAGAAAAAGAGAGATATACAGTAACAGAGATATGCTAGGCTCCTTGGAGAGAGAGAGACATGCTCGGCTCCTTTGAATGAGAGAGATAAAGGGATACATGCAAGGCTCCGTTGAGAGACACAGAGAGAGAGTGAGGGATGCTAGGCTCCTTTGAGAGAAAGAGAGAAAAAAGGCGGAGATTCTAGTCTCCTTTGAGAAAAAGAGAGATAGTGAGACAGAGAGATGGTAAGCTCTTTTGAGAGAGAGAGTGTGATGCTAGGCTTCTTAGTGAGAGAGAGAAAGGGAGAGATGCTAGAATCCTTTGAGAGATAGAGAGAGATGCTTGTCTCCTTTGAAAGAGAGCGAGTGTGATGGTAGGTTTCTTAGCGAGAGGGAGAAAGATAGAGATCCTAGAATCCCTTTAGAGAGAGAGAGAAAGGCATGCTAGTACACTTTGTGGGGGAGGGAGTGAGAGGTAGAGACGATTTGCTCCTTGGAGAGAGAGAGAGTGAGATGGTTGACACTGTTGAGAGCGAGAGAGAGAGAGGGAGAGAAATGCTAAGCTGCTTCGAGACAAAGAGAGAGGGAGAGATAGAGATATGCTAGGCTACTTTGAGAGAGAGGGAGGGAGAGATATGCTAGGCTCCTTAGAGAGAGAAAGAGGGATAGATATGCTAGGCTTCTTTGAGAGAGAGAGAGAGAGAGACCTGGAGAGACAGAGAGAGAGATTCTAGGCTCCTTTTAGAGAAAGAAAGATATACAGAGACAGAGAGACTCCAGGCTACTTTGATAGAGAGAGTGATGCTAGACTCCTTTGAATGAGAGACAGAGAGAGATACATGCTAGGTTCCGTTGGGAGAGAGAGAGACAGACAGAGTGAGATGAAAGACTCGTTAGAGAGAGGGAGATAGAGTGAGGGATGCTCGGCTCTTTTGAGAGAAAGAGGGAGATAGTAAGACAGGGAGATTGCAGGCTCCTTTGAGAGAGAGAGAGAGAGAGAGATGCAAAGCTTCTTGAGAGAGAGGGAGAGAGAGAGATGCTTGGCTCCATTGAGAGAGAGAGATGCTAAGCTCCTTTGAGAGACAGAGAGAGAGAGATGCTACTCTACTTTGAGAGTGAGAGACATAGGGATGCTAGACTCCTTTCAGAGAGAGAGAGAGTTATATATGCAAGGATTCTTTGAGAGAGGCAGAGTGAGGGAGAGTGATTCTAGTCTCCTTTGAGAGAAAGAGAGAGAGGTAGAAAGAGAGATGCTAGGCAGATTTGAAAGAGAAAGAGTGTGATGCAAGGTCTCTTACGGAGACAGAGAAAGTGAGATGCTAATATCCTTTGATATATATAGATATATTTATATATATGTATATATACTATACTTCTTTGAGAGAGACAGAGAGAGAGGGAAAGAGATGCTATTCTACTTTAATAGAGAGAGAGAGAGGGCTGGTAGGCTCCTTTGAGATAGAGATAGAGAGAGATGATACGCTTCTTTGAGAGAGAGAGTGAGAGAGAGAGTGTCTAGTCTGCTTTGGGAGGAAGGAGAGAGATGTAGACGGATAGATATTAGGCTCCTTTGAAAGACAGACAGTGTGATGCTAGGCTTCTTAGGGAGAGAGAGAAAGAGAGTGATGCTAGAATCCTTTGAGAGAGAGAGAGAGATGCTAGGCTTCTTTGAGAGAGAGAGAGTCAGAGTGAGACAGAGAGATAGAGATTCTATTTTCCTTTGAGAGAGTGAGAGCAATACACGCTGGCTCCTTGAGAGAGAGAGATAAAAGGAGAGAGAGAGAGAGAGAAGATAGGCTCCTTTGAGAGAGAGAGAGGTTGAGGGATGCTAGGCTCCTTTGAGAGAAAGAGAGAGAGATAGAAAGACGGAGATTCTAGTCTCTTTGAGAGAAAGAGGGAGAGATAGAGAGATGTTAGGCTCATTTGAAAGAGGGAGAGTGTGGTGCTAGGCTTCTTAGGGAGAGATAGAATTTGAGCGATGCTAGAATCCTTAGAGAGAGAGAGAGAGATGCTAGGCTTCTCTGAGAGAGAGACAGAGTGAGACAGAGAGATAGAGATTCTGGGTTCCTTTGAGTGAGGGAGAGCAATACACGCTGGCTCTTTGAGAGAGAGATAAACAGAGAGACAGAGAGGATATAGGCTCCTTTGAGAGAGAGATGCTAGGACTCTTTGAGAGAATTAAGTAAAGAGAAAAAGTATGCAATTATACTGACTTTTATAATTACCTATAGAAGTACATTTACCAGTGTTTTCTGTTTGTTTGGATTCAGATAGCTGTCTCATTTAATTTAATTTTCAGTCTGAAGAAATTCCTGTAGCATTTATTTTCATTGTGTAGGTGTAATTCACATGTCATACAATTCATCCCCTTAAAATACACAATAGAGTGGTGGCTGGTATATTCACAGAGCTGTGCCACCATTGCTACCATCAATTTTCAGATATTTTCATTATGACACAAGGGAGAACTGTCCCTAGCCGTAGGTAATCACGAATCTACTTTCCGTCCTGTAGGCTCGGCTCTTCTGGACATTTCCTATAAGTGAGGATCATACAATGTGTGATTCTTTGTGTTTTCCTCCAGTTAGCATGAAAACTTAGGGTTTCACCCATGTTGTGTGTATCAGGACTTCATATTTCTCATGGCTGTATAATTCTCTCCCTTTAGTGTTCCTTGTAAGACATGTCAGCTAGCAACAAGTTTCCTCAGTTTTTATTTACCTAAGGATGTCTTTTTTCACCTTCATCTGTGAAAGGTAATTTGCTAGATATAAGACTCTTGTTTGAGTTTTTACTTCCAGCAATGAGAACATGTTGTCCCCACTGCCTTCCAACTGCTATCATGTCTGATGAGAAGTCAGCTGTTAACCTTACTGGAGTGTACATGTATATCACGTTATTTTTCTCTTTTTGCCTTCAAGATCTTTATCTTTGGCTTTCGGTATTTTGCCTATGATGTGCCCAGATGGAGAGCTCTTTGTGTTTATGCTCCTTGGAATTTGTAGAGTTTCTTGGATGGATGTATTGTATTTTGGTCACATTTTGGGAATTTTCTGCCATTAAATACTTTAAATATTTTTCTGTTCCTTTCTCCAATCCTGCTTGTATTCGCATTGCACGTGTGGCTGCACTTATTGATGCCCCACATTTCTCTGTGGCTCTTCGTTTTCTTTCATTCACTAATTTTTCCCTCTGTTCTGCAAAATCCATAATCTCCATGGATCTCGCTTTAAGTTGGCTGCTGCTTACTTCTGCCAGCTCAAATCTACATTTTGGTTATGGTTCTTAACTCCAAGATTTCCATTTGGTTCTAAAAAAATACAATTTCTGCCTCTCAATAGTATACTCTCTTTGATGAGCTTTTTTCACTGTACCTTCCTTTAGCTCTTTACGTATGAGAGCTGTGAGGAAAGGTACCCACTTTGTCCCTGCCTGCACCTCCCAGGAGTAGAGCACTCCAAGTAGAGCTTCTGATACACAGTGCATGGGTTTGGTAGGTAAGGTTACAAGTCATGCCTCAGATGCCACAAACTCGCTATTCTTACCGACAAATACTCAGTTGTCCTGAATGAATATTTCTTAAAATGCTGTATACCTTTAGGATAACTTCTAGAGACTTTAACTGCTTTAAAAATAATTTTTACCTGTTCCTTTGTTGATCTACAATTTGTCTTTCAAGAAGTCCCAGTCCTCTTCCACATGATTTTTTAACAATATTTGTTGTGGCTAGAAGAGTTAACATAAGACCTACCGTCTACCAGATGTGTTTTTTAGTGTTTAATGTAGTATTGTTGGCAGTGCCGTACAGCAGATCTCCAGAGTTTATTCATCTTCCTTAACTGAGACTTTACACTCCTTGTTTAGTAACTCCGCATTTCCCATGACCCTAACCCTGGCCAACACCATTCCACCATTTGGTTATATGGATTTGACTACTTTAGATACTACATGTTAAGTGTATTCATGCAGTATTTCTCTTTCTGTGACTGGCTTGTTTCATTTAATGTTCTCAAGGGGTTCATCCATGTTGTTGCATATTGCAAAATTTCCTTTCTTCAAGGCTAAATTGGATTCCATTGTATGTCTAAACCACATATTCTTTCCATATTCATATGTCGATGGGCATCTTGGTTGTTACCACCTCTTAGCTATTCAGAATCACGTTGCAGTGAACAATGGAGTGCGGGTGTCTCGTTGAGAGCCAGATTTTAGTCCTTTTGAGTCAATACCCACAAGTGTGGTTGCTGGATCATACGGTAGTTCTGTTGTTAGTGTTCTGAGGGAGCTCCCGTCCTTGCAAGCTTGGAAAACCTGCTTTCAGCTGCTCTACCAAAGCAGGTAAAAGGGGATCCTGCATCACTTCCAGTCAGTGTTCTTGATGCTTTCTGTTGTGCGTTTTCTAGATCAACTGGATGACACTTCTTGCAGCTATGTTATCAAGGATGACACCAAGCCCCACATACGAATGTGAGTTTGAACAGACTTAGAACCTGGGCGTCCAACCAAAGTGTGGATATTTTTACCCTCCTTGTGTTCCCCCATAGCTCCTTCCTCACAGGGGCTTTAGCTCCACTCTGGGGGAGAAGTGGTAGATTTCTCTGGGTGTATGTGGGAAGCTTTTCAAATATTCCTTCTATCTGGACATCCCATAGATGGTCCCATGGGGACAAATTCCCAGGACCCTTGGGTAATAGGTAAAGTGAGAGAGATAGAAAGACAGGGAGATTATAGTCTCCTTTGACAGAAAGAGAGAGAGAGAGATGTTAGGCTCCTTTGAAAGAGGGAGAGTGTGATGCTAGGCTTCTTAGGGAGAGAGAGAAAGGGTGAGATGCTAGAATTCTTGTAGAGAGAGAGAGAGAGAGATATGCTAGGCTTCTTTGAGAGAGAGAGGGGGGAGAGAGATGCTAGTCTACTTTGAGAGAGAGAGTGGGCATTGTAGGCTCCTTTGAGATAGAGAGTGAGAGAGAGAGGGATTCTAGGCTCCTTTGAGAGAAAGAGAGATATACAGAGACAGAGAGATGATAGGCTCCTTTGAGAGAGAGAGAGAGAAGGAGAGAGATTATAGGCTCCTTTAAGAGAAAGAGAGATATACAGAGACAGAAAGATGCTATGCTTCGAGAGAGAGAGGGATGCTAGTCTCCTTTGAAAGAGAGAGAGTTACATGCTAGTCTCCTTTCACAGAGAGAGAAACAGAGAGAGATGGACAGAGAGAGAGATGATAGGCTCTTTTGTGAGAGAGAGAGAGAGAGAGAGAGGGATAATAGGCCACTCTGGGAGAGAGAGAGGGGGGTTGAGAGATTCTAGGCTCCTTAGAGAGAAAGAGAGATATACAGAGACAGAGAGATGCTAGGCTCCTTTGAGTGTGATGCTAGGCTCATTAAAGAGAGAGACAGAGGGACAGTGAAGAGAGAGTATCTAGACTAATTTGAGAGAGAGAGAGAGATGCTAGGCTAATTAGAGGGAGAGAGACAGACAGAGATGCTATGCAACTCTTAGAGAGAGATTCTTGACTACTGTGAGAAAGAGAGAGAGATGCTAGGCACCTTTGAGAGAAAGAGATAGATGCTAGGATGATTTGAGAAAGAGAGAGAGATACTAGACTCATTTGAGAGAGAGAGAGGGAGATACATGCTAGACTCCTTAGAGAGAGATAGACAGAGAGAGACTGAGAGATGTTAGGCCCCTTTGTGAGAAGGAGAGAGAGAAAGACAGGGAGTTGCTAGGCTCCTTTGGGAGAGACAGAGAGAGAGATGCTTGGCTTCTTTGAGAGAGAGAGGGAGAGATATTCTAGGCTACTTTGAGAAAAAGAGAGATATACAGTAACAGAGATATGCTAGGCTCCTTGGAGAGAGAGAGACATGCTCGGCTCCTTTGAATGAGAGAGATAAAGGGATACATGCAAGGCTCCGTTGAGAGACACAGAGAGAGAGTGAGGGATGCTAGGCTCCTTTGAGAGAAAGAGAGAAAAAAGGCGGAGATTCTAGTCTCCTTTGAGAAAAAGAGAGATAGTGAGACAGAGAGATGGTAAGCTCTTTTGAGAGAGAGAGTGTGATGCTAGGCTTCTTAGTGAGAGAGAGAAAGGGAGAGATGCTAGAATCCTTTGAGAGATAGAGAGAGATGCTTGTCTCCTTTGAAAGAGAGCGAGTGTGATGGTAGGTTTCTTAGCGAGAGGGAGAAAGATAGAGATCCTAGAATCCCTTTAGAGAGAGAGAGAAAGGCATGCTAGTACACTTTGTGGGGGAGGGAGTGAGAGGTAGAGACGATTTGCTCCTTGGAGAGAGAGAGAGTGAGATGGTTGACACTGTTGAGAGCGAGAGAGAGAGAGGGAGAGAAATGCTAAGCTGCTTCGAGACAAAGAGAGAGGGAGAGATAGAGATATGCTAGGCTACTTTGAGAGAGAGGGAGGGAGAGATATGCTAGGCTCCTTAGAGAGAGAAAGAGGGATAGATATGCTAGGCTTCTTTGAGAGAGAGAGAGAGAGAGACCTGGAGAGACAGAGAGAGAGATTCTAGGCTCCTTTTAGAGAAAGAAAGATATACAGAGACAGAGAGACTCCAGGCTACTTTGATAGAGAGAGTGATGCTAGACTCCTTTGAATGAGAGACAGAGAGAGATACATGCTAGGTTCCGTTGGGAGAGAGAGAGACAGACAGAGTGAGATGAAAGACTCGTTAGAGAGAGGGAGATAGAGTGAGGGATGCTCGGCTCTTTTGAGAGAAAGAGGGAGATAGTAAGACAGGGAGATTGCAGGCTCCTTTGAGAGAGAGAGAGAGAGAGAGATGCAAAGCTTCTTGAGAGAGAGGGAGAGAGAGAGATGCTTGGCTCCATTGAGAGAGAGAGATGCTAAGCTCCTTTGAGAGACAGAGAGAGAGAGATGCTACTCTACTTTGAGAGTGAGAGACATAGGGATGCTAGACTCCTTTCAGAGAGAGAGAGAGTTATATATGCAAGGATTCTTTGAGAGAGGCAGAGTGAGGGAGAGTGATTCTAGTCTCCTTTGAGAGAAAGAGAGAGAGGTAGAAAGAGAGATGCTAGGCAGATTTGAAAGAGAAAGAGTGTGATGCAAGGTCTCTTACGGAGACAGAGAAAGTGAGATGCTAATATCCTTTGATATATATAGATATATTTATATATATGTATATATACTATACTTCTTTGAGAGAGACAGAGAGAGAGGGAA